>NW_024423319.1:117626680-117656212 GCF_017311325.1 Ursus maritimus
AAAAAAAAAGAAGAAGAAGAAGAAGCATTTTAGAAAGATGAAGTGCACTTACTCTTTGGCAGAGAATGTTCCGGCCTTCCAGGAAGGCCGGACCTTGCTGTTCAACATTCCTACAGCGCATGTCCCATCATAGAGTACCTGCTCGAGAGAGATTAAATTTGCAATTGAATGATTGACTGTGGATGAGTGAAGTATGCGTGTATGTGAGTACGCACGTGCATGTGATGCAAGCCAACAATGGAGGACGGGAGACCCTAGCTTCCAGAAAGAAGAACTGTGTTTACTCAGGGTGTTAATGATTTTGTCATTAAGAGTTGACAGTGGAACTCTTTTTGTTTCTAGAGAATCGGGGCTGAGTTCATCCATGTATTCTTTTAAAGGGGTGACCTTTCAAGGGTGGAAGTAGGGGCTCTAGCAGAAAGTATTTGAGATTTCAGTTGGGGTCAAGTCAAAGGAAACGACTACAATTGAATACAAGCATGACAAAGCTTACTAAAAGCTGATAACTGTTAAACCAGTTTATGAGTTTGGTTAATACCATGTTCTCCTTCTAGTGTCATACCAATGAGTCTCATTATATCAGGATCGTTTGTTTCCTCCAGCTTCGTCCAATGCCCGACCCCCTGACTATTGCTCTCTTGCTACAAGAGGAAGTTCTACATTCAAATTTGCCCGTGTATCTATCATTCCTGACATCTTGGTTAAACAGTGCTTTCAAAGTACTTGTTATATGAGAGGTCGGCAATTCTCCTTCCAAAAATAAGTTGCATTTTCACATATTTTTAAAAATGTGAATGTTTGGGGAAAAGGTAGTGATCGTGTAACAATAATGCATTATGTGCACACCACAATTTTTCTTTTCTGATATCCTGGCCCCCACTGAACTATCTCCTACTATTCAGCGATTAAAATGTGAATTTATTAAAATAAATTATTATTTAAATTATGTATTTGAGAGAGAGCTCAGCGGGGGGGGGGGGGCAGAGAGGAGCAAGGGAGGAGAGGCGGGCTCGCAGCTGAGCAGGAAGCCCCTTGCGGGGCTCAATCCCAGACCCTGGGATCATGACCTGAGATGAAGGCAGATGCCCAATCGACTGAGCCACCCAGGTCCCCCAAAATAAATAAAATCTTTTAAAAATAATAAAATAAAATAAAATGGGAATTTATGATTATGTTCACCCAGGACTAATTTGGAGACAAATTATACTAATTTTAATGACATAGCTTACTTTTAAAAAAATATGTTTTAGGGGCACCTGGGTGGCTCAGTCGTTAAGCGTCTGCCTTCGGCTCAGGGCGTGATCCCGGCATTCTGGGATCGAGCCCCACGTCAGGCTCTTCCGCTGGGAGCCTGCTTCTTCCTCTCCTGCTCCCTCTGCTTGTGTTCCCTCTCTCGCTCGCTGTCTCTCTCTCTCTGTTGAATGAATAAATAAAATCTTTAAAAAAATATATGTTTTATGTTGCTGGTGCTCTTTTGTTGTCATAAACAAAAAAGAAAGTTCTTATTTTTATATCCCTTAAACACCTTAAATACTTTATATCAATTAAATGCTTATAGATAGCTAAACAATAAATTCTTCTAACAAGCAGAAAAAGGAAAAAGTGCTTTGCCAAGGAGCGTTCTAATTAGCTTTCAATTATCTGAAAAAAAAGAATTAGGTCAAGCTTTGTGACAACTCAGATTATTGTCCTCTGAGGTTCATTTTGAAATACCTTTTAATTTTCTATGAGCATTCATTATAAGAATATTATAAACGCACTATCTTAAAAAAGTTGAAATACAATCCCATCACAGAAATATAACTGATGTTCATGTTTTGGTAGTTTCTCTTAGACTATTTTCAATATAGACACAAACATAAAACATAATTCATTTCTGTACAAAGATTTATTCAACAAATGTTTATTGAGTGTCTATTATGTGCCAGCATTATTTCTACTGGATGGCATCATATCTGCTATTCTGTCAACTCAGCATTCACTGTCGTTAGAATGTCCTTTCATGTCAATAAATTTGGATCTGCTATATCCTTCCAATGGCTGTGTAATTAAGAAAGATTGTTCTTTCCAAAATCGTGACAGCAACCTTTTTATTCACCCCTCCCAAACCTTGTCATGCCCCACTGAGAGGTAGAATCTATGTCCCCTTACCCTAAACCTGGGTGAAGTTCTACGACTGCCTCAATCCACCAGAAGTGAGGCCATATGACTTCCAAGGGAGATCATAAAAGGTGACATGGCTTCTGTCTAGCCCTCTCTTGGGACACTCACCCTTGGAAGCCAGCCGCCACATTATAAGGAAGCCCATCCCACATGGGAGAGGTTGTGTCTAGGAGTTCTAGCCAACAGCCCCAGCTAAGGGCTCTCAGGCAACAGCCAGCATCAACTGCCGACCATGTGGTAAGTGAGTCTTCAGATGACTCCAGCATCTAAGCCGCAGCAGCCGATGCCAAAAAGAACAGAAGCAGCTGTCCCCACTGAGCCCTTCCAAAATCACAGATTTGTGAGAAAAATGCATGTGGCTTGTTTTAAGTCAGTAAATTTCCAGGTGGTGTGTTGCACAGCAGTGGATAACAGACACAGCAGTATTTCTTTGAATGACCATACTGCAACTTCGGTAGCTGATTCCGAACTTTTAGACCTTTCTGTTGTTGCTTTCCTAATATAAATATTGTGTGTGTGTGTATGTGTGTGTATACAAGATGGCATGCATAGCGTTATTTCCTCAATACTATTTCCCAAAAGTAGAAATGCAGGTCAAATGATCGAATATTTTAAGGGATTTGTTTTTAAGATTTATTTTTTCAGAAGATTTTATTTATCCGAGAGAGAGAGAGAGAGAGAGAGAGAGAGAGATCACGAGTGGGGGAGGGGTAGAGGAAGAAGCAAACTCCCCGCTGAGCAGGGAGCCCAAGGCGGGACTCAATCCCAGGGTCCTGGGATCGTGACCTGAGCCAAAGGCAGAGGCTTAACCGACTGAGCCACCCAGGCGGCCCTGAGAGATTGTGATGTAAGTTTAGAGCAATTCACTTTAATGTAGTTTAGAGGCTCACAGATATGTATGGTTTAGAAATAGTTAAATTTAAAATACTTTGGCAAAATCAATCACTAGAAATTTGAGAACTGAAAAGGAAAGTTCATTGAGTATAGGAAAAAACACTGATATTTCTATCAAAGAGAAGTTCTGGCTTTTAAGTTAAAGCTAATACATTCAAATATTTAAATTAAGAAGAAAAAGTGATTATGCAAACATGAATTTTGAGGGTGAGAGTCTCTTACTCGAGTCTGATTATGTATTTGTCACATATAATCCCCAGATGGATCCCAGACCCACTTAGTCACTTAATATACCACACTTCATAGTAAGATAACCTTTATTAGATGAATTTCAATTGCAAGAACTGAAAGATATCTTCAAGTATAGAAATTTCTAGAGCTTTCTGAAGACCAAATAATTCTACTGCAGTGTGAAGTCCTTGAGTAGGGTTTTACCTCTGAATCAGTATTGTCGGATGACCAGCCGCAGTGGGTTGACTGGTTGTAGAGAACAGACGGGAGCTGAGAGTTGCCATGTGGCCAGAGCTGGGTATAATTACAGCCTAAAAATGTTAAGTGGAGAAAAGCTTAAAGGCAATGTTTTAACGCTAAGTTCTGCAAATTTGCAGTGTCAGGGACTATTCTAATATTAAGTGTTCTTACTAATTACGTACGTGTGTGCATTACCTATCACCTTCCAATATTAATAATAATATCTTAGGTTAGTATTGTAGTCTAGAGTTTACAAGGTGCTTCCATATTTGTTTTCCTTGCTTTATTTAATCTTCATAACAAAACCAAGGAGTCCTCACTCTGTAAATGATGAAAGCAAGTCCAGGGAAGTTAAATAATCAGAGACAACAAGGACTTGAACACAAGTACTCTGATCTCAACCTACCATCTTTTAAAGTAGAAACCAGGGACATCTATACCCCATCTTCTTAAGACTATCTCTTGCATTACACTAAAACTCATCCCACAGAGTAGGATTCCAGCAACTTTTTTCTATAAACGGCCAGGTAGTGAACATTTTTGGCTCTGGAGGCCATGCGGTTCACCCCTCAGTACAACTCAGCTGTGCCACCGTAGCTCGAAGGCAGCCGTGAATAATATGCAGTGAATGGGCATGGCTGTGTCCTCATAAAACTTTATTGACAAAAACAAGCAGAGGATCCTTTTGGTCATTAGGCCTTGGTTTGCTGACCCTGACATGAAAGAATGAGTAAACACAGAGAAGCTTCATGTCCACTTCTTCCCTTTTCACCCCATTCGCTCCCTCTCCCTAAAAGAAACTATTTTTATTAGATTCTTGTTACTCTTCCAGACTTCCTTCCTTTTGCAAATACAGGCACATGCATATAGAGACTTCTGGTCCTCCCGCTGCACCCTCGTCCCTGCTCTCAGCCCACGCCGTCTTCTGCGCTCTGTTTCAATTACGTGCGCATTCGTCCAGAAGAGTGCTTAGAGACCGGACATTCCTTTCTGCGGTTGCGTTGTGCTTTACTACAAGGATCTGCTGCAGGTTAATCAGTCTGCTGCTGGGCGTGTGTGTCGTTTCCATGATTTTGCTTGAATGTGTGACATCTTGTGCTTTTACTGGTGATTCTGTGGAATAGATGCCTAGAAGTGGTATTGCTGGACGGAAGGGCACATGCATCTGTCAATTTACTACTTATTGCCAAATTCCCTCCATATTTGTGGCAGCATTGTATACTCCCCCCAGCAACCTATGAGAGTACCTGTTTCCCCAGAGCCTCACCAATGGAGTATGGGGCCAATCTTTGGATTTAGGCAAAGAGATGATACCTTGGTATAGCTTTTAATTTGCGTTTTTATTTTACGGCAAGTGAGAAAGAACACCTTTCCATACATTTCAGGACCAATTATAGGCCTCCTGTGTTTCATAACCACAGCCCATTTGTCTTTGGGGTGGTAGGTTTTCCTCTTTTCAAAGTTTAGGCACTTGTTGAACATAAAAGAGATTGGCCCTCTGTCCCAGTTCATCATTTCTTTTGACTCGGCTTATGCTGTTTTTTGCCATGCAAAAGGGTTTTTTTATATTTATGTAGATAGATTTACCAATTGTTCATCACTGGATAGATAGATATGGATATAGGTGATACAGATAGAGATATAAATCAGATAGATAAATAGGTAGGTAGATAGATAGATATGGATATAGGTGATATAAATATAGATATAAATGAGATAGATAGATAAACAGATATGATGGATGGATGGATATGATAGCTAGCTAGCTAGCTATGGATGTTACATGTGGGATGTAGATGGAGGGGTGGGAGCCTGGCTGGCTCAGTTGGTGGAGCGTGTGACTCTTGATTTGGGGGTTGTAAGTTCGAACCCCACGTTGGGTGTAGAGATTAGTTAAAAATAAAATCTTTAAAAAAATGTAGCTGTGGATGTAGATATAGATATCTTCTGGGGTTTTTTTAAAGATTTTATTTATTTATTTGACACAGAGAGAGAGAGAGCACAAGCAGGGGGAGCTGGAGAGGGAGAAGCAGGCTCCCCGCTGAGCAGGGAGCCCAATGCAGCTGGATCCCAGGACCCTGGGATCTTGACCTGAGCTGAAGGCAGATGCTTAAGGACTGAGCCACCCAGGCGCCCCCTTCCGGTTTTTTTACTCTCCTTGTGCTAAACATCTAAAAAATTTAGATGGGTGAAAAGGACAAAGGTGATGATGTGAGTCATAAAGACATGAGAGCTTTTATCTGCAAGTAAGTTTGTATTCAAAGTACGAATGGATTTGCCAAGTATTGTTTTAAGTGTTAAGACAGGTGACGCATACCGGTACAGAGAAGAACTAAGACCTAGAATAGAGCAACACGGCCAAGGTTAATTCAAGAGCTATGTATTAGTTGATAAGGCGGAGAAGGAAAATCTTTTATAGTCAAGAAAAATGTGATATTAAATGAGTTCCAGTCAAGTCTGACAGTCTTTCTACAGACACTTAAAATCTTGGTGGTTGCTTACATCCAATTTTAATGCAAACTCTCTGAAATCGCCTGTAACAGAAAGATACTAGTATCATTGTGCGAGTGTTTAATAGCGATATAAAAAACAAGCCACATGTCCCTTTTGTCGGTTAGTCTTTGGCTGTCAGGTGATAAACTCAGAATCTGGAGTTCTGCGCTTTTGTTTGGTTTTGCCTGGCTTCTGTCCCCAGTATCTCACACCTCGTCCTGAGCCCATTACCCCGGCAAAGCGGAATCAGAAAACTGAAGTGAAGGAGGACAGAGAAGTTACAGCATTTGCCCCGCGCCCCAGGTTCATGTTTGCTATGGAGGTGGCATTGTCACCAAGCACAGGCAGTTTTCTTTCGAGAGAGGAAAGGCTGGGTGGCGGCCCGGGTAGGGGTGCACACAGCACCGTGATGTCACGGATTGCATCGTCTCTGGGGAAACTCATCCATCAAACGGTCACTTCTGATTCTGTGCGGGGTCACTCCGGAAAGAGGCGGCACGCCCCAGTTTGGGCGTTCTGAAGCGTTAGTATGTGGTAGAGCTGGTGGTGTGAAGCCGATTCATTTTGTTTCAAAGGCCCAAATGGCATGCTGCCGAACAGAGACACAAGCACAGCAGCGTCTCCTTAGAAATAATGACTCCAAGGCAAACAGCCCTCGTTGCAAAATGTAGAACTGTGCCATCTGCTTGTCTCCTCTTTGATTTATTCGTTCCGGGGGTTTAAATGATGTAATAGAAAGGAAAGGTAAGTCTTCTTTTTTAAATCTTGAGGGGAGGGGGGCATTCCAGATTGATTATAGCCTATCTGAAATATGCAGAAGATATTTGTCTTTGGTGAGAAGAGGATTTGGATTCATAAGATGTGACTATCACCGTGAAATACAAGGGCGGACCCTGTGCTCTGGGAAGAGAAGGGAAACTAGATCTGAGAAAGGGTCCTGCCCCACGACTTAGCGATTGACTTTACAGTTTTTAAGACATGATTGCAAAAGAACGAATTTTTGTAGCCTGTCATCCTCGGGATCTTGGATAGAGCGTGCAGATCCACGTTTTCGTGTTTCAGAATCTGCCTTTTCTTCACGTTTCGGCCTCTCTTCCATTTGGGGGGGGGGGCAAATTAAAAACAAACAGCTGCTCTCAATCGTCAAGGGCTCAAAGTGCTAGATGACCCTGGGCAGCTTCGAGCTGATTTCCCCACAACGTGTTGGAAATCATTCTGTTCTGGGAGGGAGGATAAAGAGAGGTAGAGAACTCGGGAAGTTCGAGGCCGAGCCACCTTTCCCACCCCTGGAAGGTACCGCTTGGCGTCCTGGGGGGGTACGGAGAGCTCAGAAAGCTCACCTCCACGTCTGGCCAGGGAGCCGTGCTGCTCTCGGGTTTGGTACCGTGCGTCCTGTCGCCGAGGCGCGCAGAGGGTCGGATGCCTCTCCGAGGGTTCGCCTCGCAGGGATTAATGCCAGCAAACACCCTCCTGCCCCCCCTCCCCTCCTGCTCCCCAGGAGAGGCGCTTCTGTGGAAGTCATTCGGCGGCGTGTGTGCCGGTTTTTCTTGTGAGGGGATTAGAGAATAGGAGAGTGCTTTGTGCGAAAAATCCTGGGAGAGGTTGCTGGGGAGAAACCAAACAGTGGAAAGGAAGACTTCAGCTTTCTTGGTTCCCTCACTGAAGTGACTCTAAGAAACCCAGGTCTCTGGCCTAGAGCAGCTGGGGGTTGTTTTCCTTCGGCTACCACAGGAGAAACTGGTAAGGCTCATATTAGCGTCACTTTTGAGCACCTGACTTCAACAAAGCACATGCGCGCGCAGAACCCGTAGGCCGTGTGGGAATGCACCTATTTATAGGATAATCCTATTTTTGAAGGGTTTATACCTAAATTTGGTTAGTTTGGAGGTACGACTGCATGGGGGAGGGGGGAAGAAGATCGGGCATTTGTGGAAAATTCCAAATTGTCTGTTTCCTATGAGAATGCATGTTTCACCTGTTTTGCAACTAGAGCTGGGCAGACCCAAACCACTGCTAATAAACCAAGTAGTCCCCAAAGTTAAGTTGCAGACAGTGTGACATAAGGGGAGAGAGGTCCCACGAAAATGAGGAAAATGGAATTTTGAGTTAGTCATGTAGAAGTATAGATTCTCGATTTGTTACTTAGCCAGTGTTCTAATTGGAAAGAAGAAATGAAGCCGTTCAGAATCAGAAAGTTTAGGTACCGTATCTCCTGCAGCATTTTCAAGGATGCAGCTCGCCAAACCTTCTTTGGTATATGTTACTCCCTAAGGTTCCATTTTGTTATGTTTGGAGTTGATTTTGCTATTTGTGTGGGATTTTATATACATGTATATATAAAATATGTGGATTTTATATATATACATATATAAATGTCTTGTATTTTATATATATTTATACATGTATAAAATATATTATGTGTATATAAAATCCCACACAAATATAAATATGTATATGTACACATTTAATATATATGTATATGTATATATACACACTTTTTATATCTATATATTTATGTACACATTTTGTATTATACGTATATATATCCTCTTATTATATCGTGGGAAATTTAAGCCTGAATAGTTCAGAAATGTATCCATTCAGTTTGAGGCAAATTGTCCTGCAAACAAGCTACCATAGTCCTTCTGAGCTGGAGAAGATCTAAGCGACAGACGGCTCAGAAGCCTGTCCTCAGAGCTGAGAACCAAATTCCTGCAAACACTGCCGGCCCCTCCCCCCGCCCCACCAGGAGTGGGTGGTCAGCTCTGCTGTTGTTTTTCCGGGAGAAAGTTTGGATGCTGCCTAACATAGCTGGCTCTCTGCATTGTTGTTCCTCCTCATGAAAATAAAACAAAAAGCCACGCTCTGCTCAAAGTTCTGATGGTAGATGTCTCACTTCTCAACTTAACGTATTCCGAAAACTACACTTCCTATCATTCCAGTTGAATCTGTGCATCATGAAAATAACGATCAAGTAAAGTCTTCCACACCAGCTAGTTACCCAGGTCTGCAACTAAATTCCCATCGAAATTAGGCCCAGAAAGCTTTTTCTACTTAATTCTGCAGTCTTCGGATGACCCGATTATTAGAATATTCAAAAATTGTATCTCATTCATAACAATCAACTTTTAAAAAAGGTGTGTAACTATTTAACTACTTTGCATGCATATTAATATGAACACCGAAAAAATATAGGCTCTTCCTTTAAAATGAGCTAACTATTGCCTGACGGATGCTTTACAAAACAGGGAAAGCTGATTCCCTTTCAATTTTAGTTTCTTCTTCTACAGCTGAAAATGCTAATTCTACCAAACAGTTTTATCTCTGCCTTTTGCAATTGCTTACAGAAGGCAGGCTGTTAATTGGGGGGGGGGGTCCTGAGTGTGAAATAACAGTTAATCAACTTATCTGTGAACTCCAAGGACACCTGGGAGGTTTTCAGGTTTTGATCAATGTTATTTACCATTCTCTGCTGCATGCTCGGTCCAGTTTCGAAGACTATTTACCTTCATAATATTTGAGCCTGAGAGCATTGAGTTTATTGGAATTGATTTTTCTTTCCAGGTTGATCTTTTAAAATACTTTTGCTGGTTGTTTTTCACTACCGCCTTATGAGATTTTCACTCGTCTGGCCTACATTTACTGAGTGACTGGGTGTCACTAGGGTGGCCCACGTTTGGCTCTTAGAGATGAAAGCTCTACTTCCCTATGGCTCCTTGCAGAGGTGGCCAAGGCCAGAAGGGAAAAGACCAACTTTTGCAAACAATTGTTTTCAGGGTCACATGGTTCCGTTGCCAAGTGTGCTTTCAGCAACGACAGAAAATGCTCGTTCTCCTGAATTATTGATACAGTAAAATATATTACTGGCTACTTAGAACCTGGGAGTTGGGTTAATCAATAATCCTCTCACATTGCACAGGACCTGCTGTGTGTTAGTCTCATCTCTGGGCATTTAAATAATTCAGAAGTAAGATTTCTCATGAATTAATTCGGCCTTTGTACAACTTGGGAAAATACAGAGCAGGACCTTTTAGCTGGCTTCATCTTTACAGCTTATAAGTTACCGTTCCTTCTCATGTTTTGCCTTTGATTAGTTTTTTTGTTAGATGGTTTTGGTTAAATATGTTTGTTTTGTTAAATGGTATGTCACAATGTACATGATAAAGATATCCATGGGAAAAGGGCGTCATGTGAAAGAAATGAGTGTTTCTTGCATCTGCCATGTAGCAGACACAGCCTTGGCCTCATCACAGCATGGTGTTATTTAATCTTCTCAACCGTGCTGCAAAATAGGTATCATTATGCCCATTTTAAAGATGAGGACACTGAAGCCCAGGAAATTAAAGAATGAAATCATGTCATGCAACTGCTAGGGTAGCCAACACACATCTGTCCCCTGGGCCACAAAAGCACTTTTTTAGCCACGTCTGTATTGCTCTCTTAACACCCGCATCTTTCTTCCCAGATCCATTGATAATTCCCTACAGCTTATCTTAATGCTTCCAGAGAATCTCCCTTGACAGTTGCAGCCCGTTCCCTGAGTTCCTTTATGAGCTGACAGCTAACATGTAAGTAGGGATTGGGCAGGTGCCTTATGCGTTTACGTGTAAAAAGTGCTTTTGAAACATCAAGGTAGAAACAACGTATTAGCTTAGAATATAGAACACAGCATATTTGTTTGGTTAGGGGAACTGAGAAGTAAACTTGGTCTGGTTTGGGGCCACGCCTGGCCTGATTATCATCCCAGCCAGGGCGCCAGTCCTTGCGAGCTGCAACTGGCGGCTCCTCCTCTATTTGTGTATGTATAGATGTGGGTGTCCGTCCCCACTTGCCTCGCCTCCTGCCTCCAGCAGGGGGGCAGGGGAAAGGCTGGGGTTGTGGAAGCCCAGGAAAGGCATCTCCTGCCCTCCTTCTAAAGCTATCAGTTGAGAGAAGGGAAATGATGGCATGTCATTTATAAAAGACTTCTGAATGTATCGATGCCTTAGTCTGGCCCCTTCATAGCACAGCCATCGATTGACCTCGGTGCTTTAGTGGGCACTAGCTATCCAATTGCCTGTGTATTGGTTTTCTATCACTGCCCTAACAAATTACTACAAATTTAGTGCCTTAAAACAACAAATCTGTTTTCTTATGGCCGTGGAGGTCTGAAGCCCGAAATGGGTTTAAAACCAAGGTGTCAGCAGGGCTACATTCCTTCTGGAGGTTCCAGGGGAGAATCTGTTCCTCGCTTTTCCAGCTTCTAGAGGCCACCAGCGTTCCTCGGCTCTTGGCTTCCACATCACTCGCAGGTCTGCTTCCATCGACCCATGCCCCCTCCTTTCCCTTATAAGGACCCTTGGGATTACATTGGACCCACCAAGCTAATCCAAGGAAATCTTCCCATCCTGACATCCTTAATCACATCTGCAAAGTCCCATTTGCCACGTATCGTCACATCTTCACAAGCTTGCAGAATTGGAACATGGACACCTTTGGGAGGCCATTCTGACTCCCACACGTTTTAAAATATTTCTCTAGAACTACATGGCATTTACTTCATGCTCTTGTAGGTAATGAGAAGCCACAGAAGGATTTCAAGTGGAGAGGAGAAATAATCAGGTTGTCATGTTAGAAAGCTTACAGGAAGAACCCTATAGAAATGGAGGCTCAACGAGGGTGCCCATTGGAATGTAGGAAAAAGGAGTTGAGAACATGCCTTGTGGTGGAGTCTGAGAGGAGGGGACAAGGGCAGAGTGAGAGAGATTAGAAAGGGTGCATTGGCAGGACAGCTGAGAGGAAAGCATCCATGGTGTGGGTGACCTGGATGGATGATGGGACAGGGAGGGAGAGAGGGCAGGTGGCTCTGGGAAGTGTGTCCCCTGCACTAGGAGCTGCGGATTCTGTGGTGGCCAGGGGCAGGTCTTTGCTCATGTAGTTCAAAATCCATCTGTGAAGACCGATAGGAATGATAGTAGCAACAAAGAAATCCTATTTATAGACTGCTTTATCTATTGCAAGCACAATACGTCGCGTCTTCACACCAGCCCTCTCAGGTAGATACTGGTAGCGTTATCATCCCATCGTTCAGGAAGAAACGAGGCCAAGAGAGGTTATTTGAGCAATTTGCAAGGGGAAGGGAAGGATTTGAAGCCAAGTCGGCTGGCTCCAGGGTCCATGGTTTTAATTCTTACACTCCACTGCCTCGCTTAACAACTAATTATAATCATACGGGGTATTTAGTATGGGAGCTAGCTGTACATTTCAAGATGGATTGTGAAGTTTTTTGAGGCAAGTTCCTATAGACTCCTGACCATCAGCAGCATGTCATTCACGATAAAATAAAACATTTGTTTAGAGCACTGGACTAGCCATAAGGGTGAAATGGAAAAAAAAATCTTATTCCCCTGCTCTCTAAGAATTTATATCCACACGGAGAAACCCATATTGCCATAAAAAAGAGACAATCAGAAATGAAATGGTTCCAAGGCCCTCTGGATAAATCCAAAGTGAGGATACAGTCCTTTTTTAAAAGGAGTGGGAAAGAGCAAGGCAGTGAGAAGGCTCAGATGACCAGATGCAGGGGCGTTACAAGCGTCCATCAAAGGACTCAGTGTGCTGTGTACTTTCTATACGCTGCCCCATTTAATCCTATGCCAATGCTAGAAAACTCCCTCTGTCTTACAGATGGAGGAATCGAAGCCGAGAGAGGTTAAGTTAAGGAACCTGAGGTCACAACGTAATGATAGACGGAGTGAAATTTCTGCCCCAGCCTCTCGCTTCTCACTCTGCTACGTGTGTGTTTCGAGGATGTGGGTTCAATGTAACAGGCAGAACCACCCTGGAATAATATTGTAAAATGCCTCAGGAATCCTAAAATGATGTTTACACTTTTTAAGGTTATGGTATTTTGATCTGGTCACTCTTTGTGATCATTATCGCTGCCTGGGCTGCTGGGTGGAGCTGTATGGTGTGTGCGCCCGAGGATTCCACTATCGCTCAGCTGTAGGTGGTCTTTAACAGAAACATCAGGGGCGCCTGCCTGGGAGGCTCAGTCGGTGAAGCGTCTGCCTTCAGCTCAGGTCACGATCCCAGGGTCCTGGGATCGAGTCCTGTGTTGGGCTCCTTGCTCAGTGGGGAGCCTCCTTCTCCCTCTGCCTGCTGCTCCCCCTGCTTGTGTGCTTACTGGCTCTGTCAAATAAATCTTTAAGGAAAAAAAAAAAAAGAAAATTCCATCCTTATGGAGAAAGATATATGTACACTTCTTTTTTTATGTTCTCTTTTTATCTTCTTTATAAACTATTCTATAATCTTTGTAGAAGTTATAATGTGAAACTATAGAACATGTGTGCGTGGGCTCTATACTTTATATATGTAGAGATAGATATAGATACAGATATGGATATAGATACAGATATAGATATATAGATATAGATATATAGTAATCCTTAGGTGACAGATACCAAAAGATATTGGTAGGAATGCGGTGCTTTTTGTTCTTTTATGGCTAGATCACTCAGAAGATATGAAATCTTGCCCCTTAAATTTGCTTCTTAATTTATGTAACAGACAATGTAGATCGTCTTAACCTTTTCTACCAGACATTTATTTAATGAACAACTACTCGGTATCCAGTGTGTGTTGGGCATACATTTGTTTCATTTGTCCCTTGCAATTCTTGTTAGAGAGACTGCTCTTTATGCTAGGAGAGTCTCAGAGAATGGCCCAGCCAGACTTGAACTCCTGGCTTCTGCCCTTTAGCCTGGAAGACTTGCTCCCATGCCACTTGACCCACTTAGCTAAGATGGGTGCTCAGAGCCACAGGAGATGACATTTCTCCACTTGAACAGCAAACTAGGAGAGTTTGCTTTTATCCCCAGGACTGAAGGTAGGCACCTTTTGGAACCAACTTTCCTATTTATCAAGATAATCTGCTGCTTGCTTTAATGAGAGGGGATTTCAAAGCCCTCTTGTTGAAAGGATAACTCTGTGCAATTGTATAATTTGCCTCAAAGTGAGAATTCCAGAAAATGTGAGATTTCTCCAATAGCTTGCTAGCCAATAGCTGGGAGATTTACATTCAAGATGACATCTGTTCAGGCTTATGCTCTGCTTTTGCATATGTGTTGGCAAAACACTTTCAGTGAACCTTCCCCACATTCTAACCCCACGTCAACTTCTCCCAAAACTCATGACAAGAAGGGGACAGAGCTAGAATTATCATCCCCGAGTTTCTGACCCTGGGTTCAATGCTTAGAGTAGGTCATGATTAGTTTTAATAGTAAATAATATATAATTGCTGACAGGTGCCTTTGGGCATTGGGAAATAGCATTTAAAATAATGTTTTCCGTGATATATTGCCTACAGGAGGATGTCATCATGCAAGCTTAACAGCAATGCTTAAAGGTGAGAGCTCAGTATCATATGGAAAGGGAACATTTGTTCAGGTTTTCTCCTTCACTGTCAGGGAATCAGACATCATCTAGCGCGTCTTATATTTTTAAGACTAATGAAAAAGAAGCTAAAGTCCATTTGAAACCTAAAGAAATACAGATATCAATATGCCAATAAGATCTGCAAAGACAAATAGCCTGAGCTCTCAATTAAAAATTATCTTATTCAGTGAATTTCCGTTGCAGAGTTTAGATCCCCTCCGGGCACGGTAATGGCAAACTACTCTTCCCTATGGTTCTGCAAGGCAAGGAGAAGTTCACGCCTCATTTTCACTAAGTCAAAGTAAGGTGATCAACAAATTTAATTTTCATATACATGTGTAACTTCAGATACAGAGAGTCTTGAAGCTACTGCAAACACAAGCTTACAGAATTGTATTTGATAATACCTATCCTCTTGCCACCTAACAGCAAGAGCAAACATTCAAAAACTTCTCATTCGTCCGAGGAAATCCTCCATCTTTGTTAATTATGTGGAATTTCTCTCATTTGTAATGCAGGGTATAGGCCCCGGAAAAGTGTGGGAAATTGGCACGTAATTGGGACATAATAGGCACTTAAGCCTTATATTTTCATAACAAAACTGTCCTAAATTAAAATAAAAATGATATGCAAATGAGATTTGTTTAGCTAAATGTAGGCAGAAGGGCTGTAAAGATATCAGTATATATTAGAATAACATGAATAATTTATTTTATGATATAAAACCTAATAAAGATGTAATGATCACCCATATGCCTTTAAATTTATGGGAGATATACCAATATGGTGGGCAAATAGAGGCAGCAATTACAACTCTGTCCTGAACTCTGTAACTCTTCCTATGGGCGTTACTTTTTGGAAAGGGTCACAGAATGATGCAGTAAGTGGTTGCAAAGAAGTGTCGGTCCCAAGATACCCATTCAGTGAATTCTAGCGCTCAAGCTGCTTTTCTCTAAAACCATGAAATACATTCTCTTGCTGCAGATTTGGGCTAGCCATTTTCTGACATATAAATTTAATGATTTTAATGTCAGAATAATTTCGGTGAAGAAGAACCATTTTAGGGGCATAATTTCCTACAAAGATCACTGGCCTGTTGCTTTGCGTTCCATTTGAATGCATGCAACAAGACGGGGGGCTGGCTAAATCCAGTGCTTTTGGTGATAGAACTAAAAGCTCACGAGATGCTGTGTATCAGCAATGAAACAATTAGTCTTTGAGAAGCTTTGGGGAAATTACTCAAGCAGCGAATTAATCCTTGTGATTCTGGTCCCCCTTCCCCGATGCTAGATCTCTGAAAGGATACCCCCCCCACCCAGCCCAGTTCATGGTGCTCTTCTTAAAGGTGTAAAATTTCATAAACCTTTGGTAAAACATTATGAATTTGCTTTCTGTGCGATACAACTGGTATTTTTTCCAGACGTGTATTTCCATAATTAAACATCCTAAAATACAAATCCCATTATTATTTGTTATGTCTAGTCAGTAATTAGACCTCAGCTGGTAGGGCAATTTCAGAACAGAGTTTACCAATTTACATACTAATCCAGCAGAGTCTGGTGGGACATGATTAGCATAGATTCAGTCAACATCTTAATTAACCCTAATCCCAGCATGCACTCCGATGTGCCTTACCCCACCCCCACCCCTGTGAGTCTGGTTTAGCTGACTTTTTTTCTTCAAGAAATTCCCACCCTTCAAAAGGTATTTTCCAGTGCCCTTCTTCACAGATGAAATGGCTATGTCTCAAAGTGGTCTGCCAGGCAAGACATTTTGTGTCTTGAAATGTGACTAGACACGTGAGAGAGCTGGCCAGGCAAGTGATGAATACTTGAGTCCGAGGTAAAAACCGAAGTACCAGCGTGTGTTGTGGAATGTTAGAATATACACACTCTTCCTTCCCATCCTTCCCCCAACTCCAGGTAGCAGGGCCTCTAAGCCATCCCGAGCATAGGAGAATCTTACCGATTTCCTAAGACCCTAGAGGAGGATATTTCTTATTCCCATCCACAGTCAGGAGCCCATTTCATTGTTTACCATCTCTCGTGTCAGGAAATTCCTTATACTTAACTGAGATCCCCCATGTTGCGCATTTAAGCCTCTTGCCTCTCTGTCCATCCGTAGTGGAAATGGAGAACAGGCAGTCCGCTCACCTATGAAAAGCTCCTCGTGTAGCTGAGGACCATAATGAAGTGATCTCCCAAACCTTCTCTTCTGCAGGTTGAATTTTCCTAGCTCCCTGACTCTCCTCTCAGGTCCCTTTCTTCAACCCTTTGATCTTCCTTGTGACTTTTCTGTGAACCCTTTCCAAGCTCCCCGTGTCCCTCTTTAATCGTGGAGCTCAGGACCAGGCAGAGAACCTTTGAACTAGCTTGAATGGCCAGATGTCCTCAGGAGCTGTATCTAACACTTTCGCATGCCTCCGTATTCAACTTACTTTGAGAATCAGTGCTTGCTCTTAGTTAGCTGGCTAGCTTTCTTTATTCCCTTCCCATTCGAAAAAAGAATTTGATTTTCTATTTGTGTGCTATTCTGTAACCGGATAGGGATTTCTTCTATTTGCTTCGGAATATCCTATTGCAGTTTGTCAAGGTTATTTTGTGTTTCAGTGTCAATTTGCAAATCTATAAACCCCCGGTAACTCCCGCCAAGGTTTGAAGTCATCTGCAAACTCAATTTGGGCATTATCAGTGAATTACTGCACAAACCAAGGACACAGGGCCCCCAGTGGGAATGGGGGTGCACCCAGGAGAGCCTCATTTGCTAAACCCTTCAGCCCGAGGATGCATCTCTCTTCTCTTCTTGTTCTCTGCCCCCCTTCCCCACTTTTGACCTTTGTCTTGTGACAGACTCTTTCCCTGATTCACTCTCTCTTCTTTTCTCTTAACTTATTCCTCCTTCTTCAACTCTTCCATGTTCACTCAACACCTGCCAGCTATCCCTGCTCGAGATTGTTCCCTAGCCAAAACTTTGTCTGGTTGTCATGGTTGGGAGTGACATGGCAGAGACGATGGAATGAGAGAAACATCCCACACAGTTTTCCCTTCTAGCTTTGTATTGGCTGAGCTGAAATCAGGCCACATAGGTCACAGATAAGAACGAGTCAAAAGCAACAACTGATGGATATTATAAGAATCACAAAGAAGAAGAAGTGCCCACCTCGGGCTCAGCTGCCTAACTGCGCCAGCCCCGGAAGCATGGGCATCCTTCTTCTAGCATGTACCTTCTGGCCTCACAGAAAGAGGTAGTCAGAATGTTGCTAGCTTTGTGCATAAAAGAATCAGTCTAACTCACATTAAGTATTTACTTGATTTGTCAGGGGCCAAGCCCATGTTTTAAATTCCAGAAGGTGTCCCAGCTTGCCTTGAAAGCCAGGGTCTGTATTAATCCCTGTCTAGAAATTTAAGAATCCTTGAGATTATGAAAGGTTGTTTCGTCTTTGGAGGTTTTTGAAAATAGCTGTATGTCTGTGGGCAAGAAGCAGGTGTGAGGGCTTTGGCATGGACGTCTTTATAGCCAAGACTCTCTCTTACTGTTGAAAACTATAAAGCTATAAAAACCAGTTCTAATATCCCCTACTTCTTCAGGGGTTACTGATAGTAGAGCAAATCCCTACTTTGGGGGTTTCTGTTTGACGGGTTGGTTGATTTGGTTTATTTTTTTATTTTTGGCTGATTGAATTGTGTGTGTGTGTGTGTGTGTGTGTGTGTGTGTATTTGTTGCAACCGAAAATTTTAAATTTCCTCGCCAAAAGCCAGTTCACACTCTAGATGTGGAATTGATAAACACATCCTTAATTTCCTTATTTTCTTTTTTTAAAAGATGTGTTTATTTATTTTAGAGAGAGAGCACGCATGAGCAAGGGGAGGGGCAGAGGGAGAGGAAGAGAGAGAATCCCAAGCAGACTCTGTGCTGATTGCGTAGTCTGAGTCAGGGCTGGATCTCACGACCCTGAGATCATGACCTGAGCCAAAACCAAGAGTCCAACGCTCAACCAACTGAGCCACCCAGGTGCACACCCCTCTTTTTTTTAGTAGGCTCCGCATCCAATGTGGGGCTTGAACTCATGACCCTGAGATCAAGAGTCCCATGTTCTACCATCCCCCCCTTGTTTTCCATTTTAATTTCTTTTTTTTAAAAGATTTTATTTATTTATTCGACAGAGATAGAGACAGCCAGGGAGAGAGGGAACACAAGCAGGGGGAGTAGGAGAGGAAGAAGCAGGCCCACAGCGGAGGAGCCTGATGTGGGGCTCAATCCCACAACGCCGAGATCACGCCCTGAGCCTAAGGCAGACGCCCAACCGCTGTGCCACCCAGGCGCCCCTTCATTTTAATTTCTGATCACTTTTTTGAAATCGTGGAGAGGCATATACGCTCTCCTACCTTACCACTGGCCAGACCCCGAAGTGTGTAAGAGAAGGGACTGTGGAGTTTACTAATTACAGTAAATGACAGGAGCCATCAGAGTGACTTTGTCGGTTTGGATTAAGAAAAGGAATTTTTGGTGGGATGTGAAATGGTGCAGCCGCTTTGAAAACAGTCTGGCAGTTCTTCAAAAAGTTAAACATAAAGTTATTACGTGACCCAGCAATTCCACTTCTAGGTGTATGCCCAAGAGAATGAAAATATATGTCCACATAAGAACTCGTACATGAACGCTCATAACAGCATCATGCATAGTAGCCAAAGAGTGGCAACAACCTAGATGTCCATCAACTGATGAATGGAAAATGAAATGTAGTGTGCCCATACAATGAGATCTTACTCAGCAGTAAAAAGCAGTGGTATACTGATAGATGCCACATCGTACTGAGTAGAAGCAGCTGGTCACACAGGATCACATCTCGTATGAAATGTCCAGATTCGGTAAATCCATGGAGACAGAAGACAGACAAGTGGTTGTCAGGGGTCTGGGAGCAGAGGGTGGGAGGAGTAGGGAGTGATTGCTAATGGATCCAAGGTTTTCTTTTAATGGGAGATGAGCCTCTTCTAAAACTGGATTGTGGCGATAGTTGTACAGCTCTAGTGAATATATGAGTAAAACGCTAGCTTGTACGTATGAAATGAGTGAATCGTATATAGGAGAATTATATGTCAATGAAGCTATTACTGAAGAAAAGAAAACGGGCTAGTATGTAGAAGCCAGTGCTCTAGGTCATTCACAAAAAGCTTTTATTTGTTAGGGTCTAAGAAGAGATAGCTAAGCTCTGGTATCGTTTTAATTAAACATTTTCTGCAAATGGCACTATTGGAGACATCAACGAAGCCAAATGAAGGACAATTGTGGTGGTAGAGAATGTGACTCCAAATGAAGTATCGTGAGCAAGGATGTGAAATCTGGGTTTTAATCCTCACCGTGAGCATGCCTAACAGAGGTAAGCCAAAGGCTGGACCTCTTTGGAAGTTAGCCGTCCATTTGCTCAGTGAGGATAATGGCAGTAACCTCTAGCAAGCTCCCAGAATTATATCAGGATCAAATTAGATGTGTGCTATCAGGGTCCCTTAAAGAGTGCCATGGAGATGCAAAGACATTATTACATAGCCAGCAGCGTGTATTATAAATATCAAATATATGTATGTTTCATGTTAATATTTAGGTGATTCCTATGGTCCTCATGATCCCGACATTGAATAATTACACACCTCCCCCCACCCCACCCCGCATGAAATATGAACCGACGTTGAGATTACATTTAGACATTTACATTAGATATAATCTTGGTTTGTGATATGTTTGTAGTCCTTGTGTTAATCTCCGAACTTCACTCACGAAGGGGAGGAATGCACTTAACCAAGTTTTTAAAAAGAAAACAAGAAACGTAAAGGAAGTGAGATCCAATGATGCACCCAGCTCTGTGGGAATTGTAAATGCTGTTTTAAAATGTATCTATTTATTTTTAAGTGATCTCTACACCCAACGTGGGGCTCAAACTCACATCCGCAAGATCGAGAGTCACACACTCCTCAGATTGAGCCAGCCAGGCACCCCCGTACACACTGTTTCAGTAACTACTGGAAGAGCATCTGAGGCAGTAAAAGGAAACAGAGCTCTCCTTTATAATCGTTTACAGAATGCTTTTCTGAGTGAACTGAAAATGTGGGGTAAGTAGAATTTTCATGGAGAAAGTGAACTCATTGTCCAAAATCCCTTTGAGTCCAGACACTGACACAAGTGCTGAGAAGACTGTGGCATGTGGCTCTGTCATTGTAATTATCAAGGCTTCGCTGAGACAACACATTCCTCGACAAGTCCCAGTTGGAGAAATACATTTTCATTCTGCATCAAAAATAGATTTTTTTTCTCCCATTTTTGGTATGTTGAAATCTTTTAAGAAACACAACAGGCTGCAGAGCAAGTAGAGGGTTCCTGTGTACCCTTCATGCGGCTTCCCCCAGCGATAACATCCTTCCTTCCCCAGTGCAGACAGTGTCAAAACCGGGAAATCGGCATTTACACAGCACTATCAAAGATCAACGTTCACAGTGGTGAAATTTCTCACAGAAATTGGGCTACCAATGATCACAGCTTTTCAAATCTCAAGTGTCACGATTGAAACTGTTTCCGTTGGATCAAGCTTTTATTATCAAAGGGTGTCATTTGATTCCGCGGTAAACAAATGTTGCCTTAAGTGTTGGGGTTTTTTTTAATTACAAGTATTGAAACCCAGATAATAGCGCATTTTAGTTTACATTTGTATCTGAAAATACTAATAAGCTCCAATTCCGAATATATTACTATTTTTTAACTCCGCATTGCTTTTAAACAACACTTAGCTCATTAAATTAAATCCTCATTGTTTCCTCAGAAGAGGTGGCAGGCGTTATTAAAATGTGTTCTGCACATTTTGTTTCTGTAATGACATCTAATCAGTGCGAATTGATACTGTAGTAAAATACTTAATTAAAAACACATATTTGAGATGTAAGTGGGAAACAAAAGAGAAACTCTCCTACCATGCTTTCGAAGTGACAGAAGCTGACAGAAAGTTGAAGTATTAGAGAAGACCAGAAGCCCGGTCAGACAAAAATGTGTTCCTAGGTAGAAAATGCAAAGTGTCTATAGAAATATCCCGGCCTTACAACCAAAGCAAGAGCTTCATCATTGTGTATTCTTTTCCCCCCTGCAGAATCGATTCTGAAAGATGTGGCGATCTCACAAATGTCTCCAAAGACCAGTCCGCAGCACCCAGGGAGGGAGGCTTTCTGAGAGAAATGCCTTCCCATGCTGCGTAAATGGCATGTGTCAAGGGGGAAAGACCCCAGTGCTGTCGTGATTGAGCGGGGGGAGCTGCTGTGGGCCCTTTCCTTTGTATCTCGATCATTTACATGACTTAAACACAACAATGTGCTCCATAGTCAATAAAACAAGACGCTTTGCCATAGCAACAGTTTCAGAATGTGGCCCAGCTTCGGTGCTGTCCGCAAGACAGAGAAAAGTACCATAAAGAAACACTCCGTATGAATATGTTCACAGATTTCTTTATCCCACTGGTACTTGTTGCAGATTCCACGGGCTTTGGGTTTTATTGACGCAGCCCATCTTTCCTTTGCTCTGTGAGAACGAGCTTTGTGTAGAAGTCGTGGACACGACTGAGGGGTCAGAGGGTGGGAATACGTACTTGGCTGTAATGGAAATGTAATTCTTGGGTCCATTCACTGCAGGCTGTTAACGCTATCCAGGAAACCGTGTAAAACTCAGGAATGTAATGTAATGTACATCTCTAAGTCGTTGTTGATTTCTTTGAAGGTATGTCATAAATGGCCCTGTGAGTGTTTGCACTTTTCACTTCTTTATAGCACATATCAACATGTGCATATAATACAGCCCACTTCAGAAAATCATAAGGAAATGAACTCCACTCTCGATGCTGTTGTCCAAGAGACACAGCACATATGCGATCAAAGCTGTAATTAAGCTCCGATGTTTTCCTCTTTTTTCAAGGTCATTTCCTGGCGTGATAAAATTTTCCTAAAGCAGTCCCCCTTCCTCCTCCTCCTCTTCCTCCTCTTCTTCTTTTTTTCTCCTTAGCAATCGTACTTGGTACAAGTTTGAATCTAATGCAGTTGTCCTGGCAAAATTTTCACCGAGGAAGGCAAACCAGAGAGGAAAACTAGATAAAGAATTTTAATGATCAGTGATAAGAGTTGGATATATCTTTGCTGCACAACATGCAGTGGGTTTTACCTTTAGGACATAATTAGAGAACTTTGTCATTTGTTGGCTCAGTTGAGTAGGGAATTCTTTACCTGGAGACATTTGTGCTGCTTCTGAGAGATATGCCTTCTGTGACATATGTGCTTTGTCCCTTGTCCTCAGCTGTGTTCCTCTTCATTGGTTTCTGGGAAGTAGCCATCCCTTACCACTGGAGCTACTTACAGTGATAGATGAGATGCTGGATCTGTGCACCTGACTCCATACTAATGTATAAATTAGTTATGAGCTGGTAATAAAAAATCCTAAATGTCCCTGCTTCTCGGGGAGCCACAGACCCCAGGGATCGCCAAGCAATGAAAGATCAAACTGGACTCGCCAGTGAAAACACAATTAATTATTTACACACATCAGCATTTGACATTGGTATAACTTGAATCGGGAGATGCTTTGTTTGCTACATTGCTACATTGATTTGCGCTCTGCATGCTGGAAGTTTGGCCACACTCTTGTTCAGGCTAAAGGGAGATGAATGGGCAGTGGGTAGTAAAAGGTGAGCTTTGAGTGTCAGACTTTATGCACATGTTCACAGCAGAAAGAAAGTAATGTTGGATGTTACAGTGATATTTTAAGGCATTTTGGAAACACGGAGAGTGTGTGGGGGTACAGAGTGGAAGGGAGAGGGGGGTGGAGAAGCAATTATAATCCTCTTATCTCAGACCAGTGAAGGCGAATTCATTTAACCAGAACTGGGGAGAAGTCTCAAGGGACAAGGCCTTCCATGTAAAATCCCGCTGGAGAAACTTCAGTGACACCAGAGAGGAGTGGCTCTAACTGATGTCTCTTGGTGACTCTGCTATCCTTGAAGATGATTTTTCGGGCATAAACCGGCCGGTGAGTCTCATTGCAGAAACTTCTGGCTCTATATCACAGGCACTTTATGCATTAATGCCATTGGGAGAGTAGGGGTGCCTCTTAATATTTAGCCTACTCAAGAGGCTGAGCCGGTCTGATTCTGTGAACCCAGGAAAGAGAAATCATAATCTTCACTTTGTAAGTTCTCTACATTTCAAGGCTTTTTATACCCTAAGAGCTGCCATTTGAATGTCGTGGATTTGGTGGGCCGCCACTGAACAATGGGGAAGTTTCATTAAGCTGAGCCAAGGCTAATTCTGAAGCAGTTCTAATACGTTTCCTAATAAGTAGAGGGACTTGATTCCCTATCCTCCCTTTCATGCTTGAAGAATCTCAGAATCTTTGACAAAGCAAGGCCGGCAGTTGTGGCTGCAAGCAAAGGGAGCCCTCTTCAGATCGGCAGGGTTGCCTCCCAGATGCCGAAATCACTGTCTTTCCCTAGAACTACTCAGAACTATTAAGAACTTTTCCACTCTTTGCTGGAAGAATAGGTCATAGATTTATGTGGAGGCCTTTCTCCCCAGTCAGTTCAGACACCTTGATTGCTCACTGTCCCAAAAGCTGATGAGTAGACGTGTTCAATATATTTAATTCATATGTATGAGTAAAGACTCATAATTTTCTGGACCACACAGAATCCTTGTACAAGTTTTGGATCTAATCTCTGCTTTTGTACTAATTCCAAAAAAGTCAATGAAGTCTGAAGGCATTTGGCAATAGAACTAACTGATTTCAACTCTGTGCTTTACTCTACGATTGAAGTCAATGTTTCATAAATATTTGAACATGGTTATTGGAACACCCTGGTTATCTTTTTAAGTTGTACTTTGCTATTAGACAAAGAACCATATCAGAGTATCACTCTCCCATAAGAATCTGCGAAGTAATGCTTAAATAGTTCGACATGAAAAGAAAGTAAAATTCCCCAAGTTCATTGTTCTGTGGACATTGGGCAAAGTGACTGATACCCATGTTATAGATGAATCGAGTTATAACCCAGAATTCCCCTTATATTCATCCTTGGTTCAGTTACTCTGCTATCAGGAAAATCACCCAGGGTCTTGGACAGAGGGCACATGGGGCCCTCTGGCAACTCTCATCCCTCTTTACCCTCCAAGTGGCTGGTTCCATTCCTTATCACATTGTCTTGCTCTTTTCCCCTGAATTGTTGCCATCACCTTCTTAGAGCCAGTTCCTACCCTTCAAGGCATCTGATAGGTGGGTTATTATCTTTGTTTGGGTTCTCCTGGATATAGATCTTGAAACAAAATATCGAGTGCAAGTCATTTATTTGGAGGGGAGAGACGGGGGAGGCAAGGAAAACAAAAAAGAATGTGTTTTTGAGTAAGTTCTCACTATGGGAAGCTGGAGCTTAATCGAGCCGGTGTAAAACCGGTGTAAAACATACTCTTCGGAGGTATCCCTGTGATACCAAGTGAAGAGGGAGTCAGGGTATGTATATTCTGCCTCTGGTCGGTCACTGGACAGGGTCAGCGGTGGGAGACTATAATTCTCCCGCACCCTTTTGCTGCCAGAGCAAGCAAAAGTCAGCTCCAACGCCAGAGAAAGCTCCCTGGCAAAAAGACGTCAGGCTACCGGGCAGAGAAATGGAAAGGCTTAAGGGAGTATGAGTAGAACATTGGCCTCTCTGGTTCATACTGTGGGGAACCAGCTTCACTGTCTACCAACCCCAGAGGCTGCACACACACTGCACAAGTCCCTGTGGTAACCTTGTCAATATTCTTCCACCAAGAACAGACATCATTTCCTCGTGACTTGCCTTAAAAAATATTACCATCTGCTTCTACTGTATATACTCTGTCATCTGGATGGGAGAGCTCCCAGACATTCACCTGACTTCCCAGGCTCAGCTCTATCTCGGACAGAGGATAGAGCAGAAGAATAAGAGTGTGGGAATCTGGGCCTAATGGGGCAAATATCCAGGGACGGAGCTGGCTGTCAGCATCTGATAGGTGGAGAGCTCTTCCATTTGCAGGAGAAAATCTGCACAGAGAAGTGCAGAATTCTTTCTACACATGGATTTCCGCAGGTGGATACCATGTAAAGCATGCTGTTTCATGGCCCTTACCTCAAGATAGTCCAGGGTCGGGGCGCCTGGGTGGTGCCGTTGGGTGGTGCCGTCGGTTAAACATCCAACTCTTGGTTTCAGCTCAGGTCGTGATCTCAGGGTCATGAGATCGAGCCGCGCGTTGGCTCCACGCTCAGCACAGTCTCCTTAAGACTCTCTCTCCCTCTGCCCCTCCCACCACTAACCCTGCCGCTGGCTCTCTCTCTCTCTCTCAAAATAAATAAACTTAAAAAAAAGATAGTCCAGGGGCGCCTGGGTGGCACAGCGGTTAAGCGTCTGCCTTCGGCTCAGGGCGTGATCCCAGCATTGTGGGATCGAGCCCCACATCAGGCTCCTCCACTATGAGCCTGCTTCTTCCTCTCCCACTCCCCCTGCTTGTGTTCCCTCTCTCGCTGGCTGTCTCTATCTCTGTCGAATAAATAAATAAAATCTTTAAAAAAAAAAAAGATAGTCCAGGGTCTAAATTGATTATTTATTATACATCAGGCATATGTAAAAAAAAAAAAATGGTCTGGCAAATATTTCAATCTTTCCATCCCACAATTTGTGATAGATGTGTTATTTTTGTTCCTATTTTGTGGAGGAGGAAATTCAGGCTCAGGTTGTTCCATAACATGGAACAGGTTTTGATCCAATCCAGTTGGAGTCTAGAATCAAGGTTTTGGGGCGCCTGGGTGGCTCAGTTGGTTGAGCCTCTGCCTTCGGCTCAGGTCATGATCTCAGGGTCCTGGGATCAAGCCCCACGTCAGGCTCTCTGCTCAGTAGGGAGTCTGTTTGTCCCTCTCCCTCTGCCCCTCCCCCTGCTCATGCTCACTCTCTCTCTCCCCAAATAAATAAAATAAAGTCAAGGTTTTTCCGCTATGTACTGGTATCACCCCGCAAATGAGAGAATTATGTTACCTTCCTAAGGGATCTTGTCTGACTCCTCATGTAAATTATAAATCTTACACCTTTCATCAATACTCCCAGTGCCCCTGACCATATTCTATTTGCCCATAGGGCATATCTTCTGAGATATTATGTAATTCACTTATTTATTTTATTTCTGTTCTCTTTTAATGGAAGTACATCAAAGAAGATTTTGTCTGTTTACTTCTCTGATGTATCCTAAGCATCGAGAATAGTGCCTGGTATGTAGCAGGCTCTTACTAAATATTTGTTGAATGAATGAATGAATGAATGAATGAATGTATGAATCGGATGAGACTTCTGTAGCTCATGCTTTTATTGTCCCCACCCCCACTCTACTGTGGGGCTTTGAGATTTTATGCATGTGCAGGAGTCCCATAAATTGTTCTTATATAACTGACTTTAAAAAAAAAAAAACTGGTTTACCAGAGAAAGGAAAAGTAGCTAATGCTATCGGAAGGGAAAGTTCTTTACATGACAAGTCTTTTCTCTATTGAAATTATATTTTCAAGATAGAGGACGTACATGGATCGATTTATTATATAGAATAAGACAAATTTCCTTTTGGTTGCTGCTGTATTTATATCTACATATAACTGTAACTATATTAATGTCTATATCTAGTTGCCCTAGATGAAGATTCAGTTGGCTCAGCAGAAGTTCTTCTTGCCCAAAACTCTCTCTGCTGAGGATACTTTTTGTCTTCTCAAACCTGTATAAAACATGCTCTCCATTAATATTCATTGTCTGACCACAGAAATAATGCATAGATCTTTTTAATACTTCAGTAAGGAGTTAACTGAAGCTAAAGAACTGTTCCATTAAAATATTGCTAGAATTTTCTGTTATTCAAGTAGAATGTTTGGCAGGAACGAGTTACACAACATAAATTGTTTGGAAAGTTTCTTTTGCATTCCTATGAAGCAAGACCTTAAAAAGTATGGCTGGGAAATATTTTCTTTTTCAACAATGACAAAATATTTTTGGCAAAGGTCATAAAACTTATCGTCTTTTTTTTTTAAACCTCCATCAACCAAATAATTAAATATTGTTATGTTTTCAAATTTGGGGGAATTTCTGACAAATTCCTGTTACATATTTCAAGTCTTGGATTTTTCATTAGAAATACAATGCTTTCTTTTTAAGAAAGAAGAGGAAGGAAGGTAGGTAGGTAGGTTGGTTTTTATGTCTACCTTTTTTTTTTTTTAAGATTTTATTTATTTATTTGACAGAGAGAGAGACAGCCAGCGAGAGAGGGAACACAAGCAGGGGGAGTGGGAGAGGAAGAAGCAGGCTCACAGCGGAGGAGCCTGATGTGGGGCTCGATCCCAGAACACCGGGATCACGCCCTGAGCCGAAGGCAGACGCTTAACCGCTGTGCCACCCAGGCGCCCCTATGTCTACCTTTTTAAACAATTTTTTTAAAGGTTTTATTTTTAAGTAATCTCTACACCCAACATGGGGCTTGAACTCACAACCTCAAGATCAAGAGTCACATGCCCCACCGACTGAGCCAGCCAGGCGCCCCTATTTCTACCTTTTCGATCAGTGATGTATAAGGAAGTATAATGCAGGCATAAACCTTATCTCCAATTGCTGAGAGCAAATATTTTCTGAGAAATGTGCTATGATGATTTTTGCGTTAACAATACCTAGTGTCCACAGTATTGTTTTAGAGAGGACTTTGGTTTTGGCGTGGGAGTTGATTTCTAAGTCAGATGGCAGGAATAAAAGACAAGACATGGGAATTTCTTAACTGATCTTGCCTAAGTTAACTTAGAGTGTAAACTTGTTAATGCCTTAACGAAGCTTACATTTTATTCACTAACGTACACATTCAAAGGGTATCATATAAGGCTAGGAGAACAGCAAATACTCTGACGTACAAACTCACGGGCCAGCGGGACTTAGGGGGTGACGTCTCTGTGGAAAGAGTGTATGAAGCCCGGGGGACTGGCCAGCCAGGGCTGAGGCAGGCAGTAGAGGGCCGTAAAGCACCTGTGCCTCCCTCCGCAGATCTTTATTGAGCACCAACACCCTGTCTAGCTCTATTCTGGAAGCTGAGGCTACAGAGTCAGTTAGTTACACAAGTCCCTGTCCTCATTTGGCTTATATTCTAATGTGAGGAGACACACAATAAAGCAGTAAGTATCCAAGAGGGCAGATAGTGAGAGGTGCTATGAAGACAAATGGAAGAGGGCACGGGAGTTAGGGAGCTCCAGAAAGAGAGAGCAGCGAGGAGATTTTCTGTCATAGAAAGTGTCCAAGAAGGCCTTTCGGAGAAGAGAAAAGTTGAGCAGAGACCTGAAGGAGGTGAGGGTGCAAATCATGCTGTTATCCTTGGGGGGGACAACCCCAGGCAGAGAGAACAGCAAGTGCAAAGGCCCTGAGATGGAAGCATGTGGTGTCTGTCATAGACCTACAGGGGCTCAGAGCGGCTGGAGCAGCGTGAATCGGGGGAGACTGGGAGAAGATGAGGTCTTGCATGGACTTCGGCTTTTGCTCAGTGTGAGATGGGAGTCACTGAAGAGTTTTGAGCAGAGGAGTTCAGAAGAAACACAGCTTTTAAATAGGCTGGGGAGGGGATGCAGGGTGATGCAGAGCAGAAGTAGACACCCCAGTTAGGAGGCTGCAGGGGGAGTGCAATGAAAAGATGGCGGTGGCTTGGGGCAGAGCAGTAGGATGTAATGAGAGATCATCGCATTCCGGGTGTATGGGTTTTTTAAAGTTTATTTTATTCACTTATTTTAAGTAACCTCTGCACCTGACCTGGGGCTCGAACTCATGCCCCTGAGATCAAGACTCGCATGTTCTTCCAAGTGAGCCAGCCAGGAGCCCCTCTGGGAGTGTTTTGAAGGTGAGATGGACAGCATCTCCTGATGAATTGGGTGTTGGTCTGAGCATCCGGCTGTGTTTACGGCCATCTCTTAAATGCCCACTTGCTTTTAGGGATGGTTACAGGTGTTTAAGAGGCCAGAGATGGGACAGACAGGAGCAAAGTTGTTCCAATTAGTCTAAACACAGTATTC
>NW_024423319.1:117656222-117660628 GCF_017311325.1 Ursus maritimus
CTGTTATTCAAGTAGAATGTTTGGCAGGAACGAGTTACACAACATAAATTGTTTGGAAAGTTTCTTTTGCATTCCTATGAAGCAAGACCTTAAAAAGTATGGCTGGGAAATATTTTCTTTTTCAACAATGACAAAATATTTTTGGCAAAGGTCATAAAACTTATCGTCTTTTTTTTTTAAACCTCCATCAACCAAATAATTAAATATTGTTATGTTTTCAAATTTGGGGGAATTTCTGACAAATTCCTGTTACATATTTCAAGTCTTGGATTTTTCATTAGAAATACAATGCTTTCTTTTTAAGAAAGAAGAGGAAGGAAGGTAGGTAGGTAGGTTGGTTTTTATGTCTACCTTTTTTTTTTTTTAAGATTTTATTTATTTATTTGACAGAGAGAGAGACAGCCAGCGAGAGAGGGAACACAAGCAGGGGGAGTGGGAGAGGAAGAAGCAGGCTCACAGCGGAGGAGCCTGATGTGGGGCTCGATCCCAGAACACCGGGATCACGCCCTGAGCCGAAGGCAGACGCTTAACCGCTGTGCCACCCAGGCGCCCCTATGTCTACCTTTTTAAACAATTTTTTTAAAGGTTTTATTTTTAAGTAATCTCTACACCCAACATGGGGCTTGAACTCACAACCTCAAGATCAAGAGTCACATGCCCCACCGACTGAGCCAGCCAGGCGCCCCTATTTCTACCTTTTCGATCAGTGATGTATAAGGAAGTATAATGCAGGCATAAACCTTATCTCCAATTGCTGAGAGCAAATATTTTCTGAGAAATGTGCTATGATGATTTTTGCGTTAACAATACCTAGTGTCCACAGTATTGTTTTAGAGAGGACTTTGGTTTTGGCGTGGGAGTTGATTTCTAAGTCAGATGGCAGGAATAAAAGACAAGACATGGGAATTTCTTAACTGATCTTGCCTAAGTTAACTTAGAGTGTAAACTTGTTAATGCCTTAACGAAGCTTACATTTTATTCACTAACGTACACATTCAAAGGGTATCATATAAGGCTAGGAGAACAGCAAATACTCTGACGTACAAACTCACGGGCCAGCGGGACTTAGGGGGTGACGTCTCTGTGGAAAGAGTGTATGAAGCCCGGGGGACTGGCCAGCCAGGGCTGAGGCAGGCAGTAGAGGGCCGTAAAGCACCTGTGCCTCCCTCCGCAGATCTTTATTGAGCACCAACACCCTGTCTAGCTCTATTCTGGAAGCTGAGGCTACAGAGTCAGTTAGTTACACAAGTCCCTGTCCTCATTTGGCTTATATTCTAATGTGAGGAGACACACAATAAAGCAGTAAGTATCCAAGAGGGCAGATAGTGAGAGGTGCTATGAAGACAAATGGAAGAGGGCACGGGAGTTAGGGAGCTCCAGAAAGAGAGAGCAGCGAGGAGATTTTCTGTCATAGAAAGTGTCCAAGAAGGCCTTTCGGAGAAGAGAAAAGTTGAGCAGAGACCTGAAGGAGGTGAGGGTGCAAATCATGCTGTTATCCTTGGGGGGGACAACCCCAGGCAGAGAGAACAGCAAGTGCAAAGGCCCTGAGATGGAAGCATGTGGTGTCTGTCATAGACCTACAGGGGCTCAGAGCGGCTGGAGCAGCGTGAATCGGGGGAGACTGGGAGAAGATGAGGTCTTGCATGGACTTCGGCTTTTGCTCAGTGTGAGATGGGAGTCACTGAAGAGTTTTGAGCAGAGGAGTTCAGAAGAAACACAGCTTTTAAATAGGCTGGGGAGGGGATGCAGGGTGATGCAGAGCAGAAGTAGACACCCCAGTTAGGAGGCTGCAGGGGGAGTGCAATGAAAAGATGGCGGTGGCTTGGGGCAGAGCAGTAGGATGTAATGAGAGATCATCGCATTCCGGGTGTATGGGTTTTTTAAAGTTTATTTTATTCACTTATTTTAAGTAACCTCTGCACCTGACCTGGGGCTCGAACTCATGCCCCTGAGATCAAGACTCGCATGTTCTTCCAAGTGAGCCAGCCAGGAGCCCCTCTGGGAGTGTTTTGAAGGTGAGATGGACAGCATCTCCTGATGAATTGGGTGTTGGTCTGAGCATCCGGCTGTGTTTACGGCCATCTCTTAAATGCCCACTTGCTTTTAGGGATGGTTACAGGTGTTTAAGAGGCCAGAGATGGGACAGACAGGAGCAAAGTTGTTCCAATTAGTCTAAACACAGTATTCAAACCTAACAACATGAAATGAATAGAATATCAAGGCTTCCATCAGTAAACTAAGTGCAAAAAGAAAGAAACGTAGTTTAGCAGTCCTGGGTAAAACCAATTAGAGGGAGTAAGTTTATCATGAGTTAGCAGAACCTAACGTAATGTTAATTTGCAGTAATAAATTTACAATATTTCAAGGTGGGCTCACTATTGTAGTATCTCATTTAGTTTTCCTTCAAACTACAGAGCAGTTGGAGCTGAGAAAAATAAAGGTCACAGGGGGACATAAAAACAGGTTATATGAGAACAAGTTAATTCGTTGGATGAATAGCCCAGAAGCAAATGAACCAAGAGCATGAGGACTGTCTTGGAATACTGCACGGCTGTTCTGTGAAAGCAGAACTAAACTTGAGTCAAAATGATCCAGAGGTAAGCTGGCTCCTTTAGGTAGAAGCTATTGCAAGAAACCCTTTAGCTAATGGAAGGACAGCTTTGCATTACAGGCACTGCTAGTGCTGTACAATACCTGTGAGCTCACCTGCATCCTCGGGACCCCGGCACAGTATTTGTGCTAGCCCCTTGTTAACGAGGTGGGGTCACGTGCCTATGTCAGGCCAATAAAACGTGGGTGGGATAAAGGTATGTTACTTCTAGTCCTGACCCTTAAAGCCTCCTTCAAGATCTCTCATCTGCTTTCTGCTCCCTTGCAGAGGGATGCAGGGGATCCAGGGGAGAACTCTGAGGCCCCAGAAGGTGGTAGGTGGAAGGAGTGTGGGTGCGTGAGAAGAGCCAATGTACAGCAACTCCGTGTTGGGTTGTGATATGAACGTGAAATAAATCCTTAATGTGTCAAGCCACGGAGATTTGGGGACCTTTTGTTACAACAGCTAGATTTACTTACCCTGACCATATATCTTTTAACTTATAGAGCTGTCCAACTGTAGAAGGGATTACAAAGGAGGGAATGAGTTTCCTATCCCTGGACGTGTTCAAGAACACCCACTTAAGATACAAAACTCTGGAGGCAAAATCAAGCTAGAGATAAGTGACTTAGCCAAATAATTTGTGCAGTGCATTTGAAAAATTTCCACGAAGGTATCCCTATTAACAGAGAGGCATGACCTTTTACCCCCAGGTGGTAGGGTGGATAGTTTCCAGCGAACCTTCTTTTAAGTCCTTTGTTTTCATAATCTTACCTGAAACACGAATGAGTTTCTGTATTCTCCAAAACCTATCAGTTCATTTTAGTATGTATTTTTTTTAAGTTATTACTGAAGGGGACTGTTTCTTTTACATCTTCCAGTGAGGTGGACCCATTGGGATTAAGTGTTCAAAAATTAGTATTTTCAAAGACAAGATGTATCAAAATCATTAAATTCAGATTTAAGTCCCATTTCAAGTGAAATACAAAATCAAAATTCAAAATTCGTTTTTCATTATTTTAAAGATTTTATTTATTTATTTGACAGAGATAGAGACAGCCAGCGAGAGAGGGAACACAAGCAGGGGGAGTGGGAGAGGAAGAAGCAGGCTCATAGCAGAGGAGCCTGATGTGGGGCTCAATCCCATAACGCCGGGATCACGCCCTGAGCCGAAGGCAGACGCTTAACCGCTGTGCCACCCAGGCGCCCCCGTTTTTCATTATTTTAAAATAATTTCCTATATTAAGTCAATCGTACTGTACATTGCATGGTTCACATTTTAAAAGTTACCGTGCCAGCTAGGGTTCTTTGGAAAACACTGGAGACTTCTTTGTCTTTTAGGTAACTTGTATAGAAATTATTTCCATGACTTTTTCTTACTTAGATAAATAAAAGTTGTAACTGTTGTTGCACCTGCTTACAAGAAGAAGTTGCTGTAAACGTGGTAGGACTCCTAGAGCAAAAACCATGTCAACATGAGCAGGGTACACGCTTTTTACCTACTCACATCTCATCATGTGATCCAACCAGGAGAGGGGGATTTCTTCTTTCGCATTTCCCCATAACCCCACATCTTCCTTTAAACCAGCTCAGGGGTGCCTGGGTGGCTCAGTCGGTTAAGTGTCTGATTCCTGGTTTTGGCTCAGCTCAGGTCATGATCTTCAGTCGTGGGCTTGAGCCCCTTGTCGGGCTCTGCGCTCAGCATGGAATCTGCTTTAGATTCTCTCTCCCTCCCCCTCAGCTTCTCCCCCTGCTCATGCTCTCAATCTCTCTCTAAAGTAAATAAATAAATAAATAAATAAATAAATAAATAAAT
>NW_024423319.1:117660638-117665551 GCF_017311325.1 Ursus maritimus
TAAATAAATAAATAAATAAATAAATAAATAAATAAATCTTTTTAAAAAAAGTTGCAGGAGAAGATAAGATGTCAAGGCTGTACTTGAGAAAAGGAAAAAAATACATGCACCTAAGGACATCACTTTCTTTACAGGCATTCTCTCTAGTAGATGTTTAGGCAAAGATAATACCTACTTAGAGGGGCAAGCTGCTTTGCTTCCCTGGGGAGAGTTTGTCCACGGAGTTTGCAGACTTTATCTGATAAAAAACCTTAAAGCAGGTTTTTTAATATTCTTTTATTTTAATATAGATTTTGAACTAGCTTTCTTGAGTATTAATTTACCCTTCATTTTTAAATGGAAAGCAGGAAGCGTGAGTGAAAGGCGATCATTGTAAATTTAAGTAAACTTGTATATTTTAATAAAATAAAACTACTCAGCGTCCATCTAGTGGCCAATATGAAGACTTGGTCCCAAGCCTTGAGATGTAACCGTAATATGACACTGAAAGAGCTGGCAGGAAGATCACGTGGGCTATTAGAGCCAGGCCACCAGGGGATTACATCACTTTTCCCACAGCCCGGAACTCAGTCACGTGACTGAAACCTATTCACGTGGGAAACTGGGAAATAATGGTCTTCCTGTGTGTGCAGGAAGAAAATAAAATACAACAGGATTTGGTGGCCCTATGGCATTGTCTCTGCCCTACCAGCCTTCTCATAATAAAACCGTCAGCAATAATTAGTCTGTGCTTGCTAGGCACTTACCATCTCAATGAGGTAGATAGATATACTTTGGATTCTATTTTGTAGATGAGAACATTGAAGATCAGATCTGTTAAGGGGCTTTTGTCTCCCTGAATCGCTCATCTGATCCTCTTGATCTGAAATGAATTTGCTTTGTCACAAGATTAAATTTGGCTTGTGGATGAGTTGGTAAACGTTTCAAAGCACCATAATTCAAATTTGTGGATTGCATGTTTTAGTTGGCTACTTTTGGTGGCTTGAACAACACAGACTCCCCCCCCCCCTTTTTAAATCTCACACACACAAATTAAAACACAGTTAGTCCCAGCCTTGTTTAATTCCTTGGCCTAACAGCGTCATCAGGAATCCTGGTGTGTCTTCAGGTCTTCCCTCTGCCATCCTGACCGAGTCCGCTTACATCAGCAAGTGGCTGACAGATGGTTGCCTGAGCTCCAGGCATCACCTCCTCACTCCCCCACCCCCATACCCAAATGCAGGAAGTGGGTTCTTATTCACACATCACCCCTTTTTTTCCTTTTAATCAGGTATTAAAACCGTTTTTTTTTTAAGAACCCTTCTAGCAGCTTTCCCTTTCTATCTCATTGGTTGAAAGCGATTTGCACGCCCATGCCTAAGCCAGTCCCTGGCAAAGGTCATGGAATGACCCTGATTGGCTTTGACAATCCCAGTTCACCCCTTGAGGTTGAGGAGAGCACAGCTCCCTGCCCTGATAAAGCTTGGAGAAGGGTGCTGTTAGCAAAGATGAAGGGGCAACGGCTACCAGGGCAGTCAACGAACAGTGTCTGTCAGAAACAGTCTCACCTCTTAAAGGGTATTAGATATGAGCCATAAAACGAGAAACACTAGGGGCGCCTGGGTGGCACAGCGGTTAAGCGTCTGCCTTCGGCTCAGGGCGTGATCCCGGCGTTGTGGGATCGAGCCCCACATCAGGCTCCTCCGCTATGAGCCTGCTTCTTCCTCTCCCACTCCCCTGCTTGTGTTCCCTCTCTCGCTGGCTGTCTCTATCTCTGTCGAATAAATAAATAAAATCTTTAAAAAAAAAAACGAGAAGCACTAGAGCAAGAGTTTGAATCAAAGGACTTTGGAAATTATTTAATTCAACCCTCTCTTTACAGATGGATAAACCGAGCCTCAAATAGCTAAATAAGGGTAGAGGTAGGACTAAAAGTGAATCTTCTGATGACCAGTTTGGTCTGGATCTCTTCATATCATTGTGTAATAGTCAAGAGTCCATCGATCACAAGATGATGATACACTGTGCTCGCTTCTTTGGGTTTGGGTCCGCGCCCGATAAATTATGAACTCACTTTTCAAGGGAAAAGAACATCTTCTCGGGCTTTGACTCTCCAGTGCCTGGCACGGGGTCCTATGTACGTGCATAGCACACTTCACATTTGTACAGGGTTTAATGATGGATTGCATTTAATTCTTAACCTACAGGTAGGTGAAGAAATTGAAGCAGAGGCTTACCCAGAGTTACAAGGTCCCCGAGGCACTGTTACAATAGCATAGCTACAAAAACATATGCGAAAATAGACAGACAGAGGGAAAGCCTCGGAGAAATCTTTCTTGTTGCTGCTCATGTGTACATGTATGAAATCTTTAAAAACTGAGTTTATGGCAGTGGAATCTCATAATCTTCTGCCGGAGGTGAAGTTAAAAAAAAAAAAAATCAAACCCAGGACTAGGGTAGTTAGAGCCCATGGCTGGATATTAGTAAGGAATTTCATTCAATACTTTTTCATAAAGATGATAGGCACACAGACATGGGTACGAGATGAAAGGAAAACTTCAATTTTGACAAGTGGAGGAAATCCCTAAAATGAGGAATGAAAAATGGGCTGAGTGATTTGTGGTAGTTCTGCTTTTCTTTTATGGACATATCAGACCATCCGGATGCTTGATGATTTCACCTGGGCCCGCACTGGAATGGCAATGACCACGTTTTCCATGGTTACCCACACAAAGGGATGCAGTTGTTCTGAGTGGGCTCACTACGTGCTTTGGACACATGGAATCAGATGCATCCTTAGGCTCTAATTTGGGGGTAGTTATGAGCTTATCTCTTTGTTTTGGAGACCGGGAGTATATGCCTTTTATTCTTCCATTTCCAAGTTACCGTTTGTTGCCTTTCAGGTTTGGGGGTTTTACAAAAGTTTTTAGCACTTTTTTTACACCAACCCTTCTAGAGTCTAATTCTCCACTTGATGTTAGAATTAAAAGACACACAACACTCTTAACAGTTTTCCGGAGATGATTTTGACCCTTTACAACCTCATGTGTTTCATTTTGTGGGAGTAGTATTGGGAGAGGGCCAAAATAGCAAGTAAAAACACCAAGTAATTCTTCTTTTCTAGAATGGTCAGCTATTCAAACTAATAAAAACAACAAAATATCAATGTGATGGTGGGAAAAATCCCAGGTCAGAGCTGGAAGACCTAGATCTTTGCTTCTGGCTCTGCTTCCTCTGTGTGTGTGTGTGTGTGTGTGTGTGTGTGTGTGTGTGTGTGTGTGTGTCTGTGTGTATTTAGAGAGGAAGGGGGAAGGGGCAGCAAGAGAGAATCTTTTATTTTTTTAAAGATTTTATTTATTTATTAGAGACAGCCAGCGAGAGAGGGAACACAAGCAGGGGGAGTGGGAGAGGAGGAAGCAGGCTCATAGCGGAGGAGCCCGATGTGGGGCTCGATCCCATAACGCTGGGATCACGCCCTGAGCCGAAGGCAGACGCTTAACCGCTGTGCCACCCAGGCGCCCCAGCAAGCGAGAATCTTAAGCAGGCTCCACGCCCAGCACAGAGCCCAACTTAGGGCTCGATCTCACGACCCTGAGATCATGACCTGAGCCAAAATCCAGAGTCGTACACTTAAGCGACTGAGCCTCCCAGACACCCCGCCTCCCCTGTCATTTAAACACAAGCCAGGCTGAGGTGGTTTCCCCTGCCAAAGAGTAAAGGATCCTGGGGTGCCTGGCTGGTTCAGTCCGTAGAGCAAGGGACTCTTGATCTTGGAGTTGTAGGTTTGAGCCCCATGCTGGGTGTAGAGATTACTTAGAAAAAAATAAAATCTTAAAAAAAAAAAAAGAGTAAGGGTTCCCTTTCTACCCATCTCCCAGCGTGTTGTTGACATTGAAGGGTGGGGGTGAGATGGGGCAATGTTATGCCAACCCACAATCACCAGGCCAAGGTTAGATCATCTGTATACCTTATCCAACAGTAATCTGCCAGGATCACAGTGTGAGAAGCAGCCCCGTGTAGTTAGCTATTACCTCCTCCAGTTAAGACGTTGTTCAAACTGTACGAAAAAGATAGCCTTCTTTTCATTCCTCTCAGCCTATTCCACACCTTCTTGTTCTGCAAAAGGCCTGTGGAAAACGACTCTGTGGAAAAAGAAATTCAGGAAATGCTGCTTGTGGAGTCTCTCTCACAGAATCACAATCTATGTTAATATTTTGAAGGCTCAGAGAAAATTTACCCTTTATAAAAAAGAGACTGCTTAACATATTTCCCAAACTTAAATGACAAAGAATTCCCACCCCCAACGATTGATAACATTCCTTGGTTCTGTTCTAAAGGGAGAGATGACACACTTCTCTAATTTTTGGCAACAAGCAAAAATGTGTGTTTTAGAAATTTTTCTCCCAACCTTTTAAAACGTCTCCTGTTTTACAGAAATTCAGATGAAAATGTCCTTCTCTTAATGGTTTCCTTAACATCAGGGAGGGGAAAGAAAGAAGAGCAGTTTCTAGGTCTTTCTCATTAGCCTATTTCTGTTTAAATTACTCTCAATTACAGTTCTCTTCCACGTATATTAGGTCGCCATGTGATAGAGCCAAATACACTCTGGGACTGTACTAGAACCGCATGCCCAGTGGCCTCTTCAAGTCAAGCAAAAAGCTGGAAGTAATTTTCAGCTATCCTGGCCACTCAGCCTCTTCCCAGCCTGTTCTTATTACAAGGACCACTGGGCAGAACTGAACTCCGCCAGCGAGCAATTGCAGAACCATCAAAATTTAGAGTGAGAAAGGATGTAAGCGTGTGATGTAGAGTAGGCGCTTCTTGTAGCCGGGATCCCCCCAGAGCGGATCCTGAAGACAGCCTCCTTGCAGGAAGTCTGTATGGGAAGGGGTCGCAGGGAGCAGCACTTGCAGGATGGGGGCGGGGGGGGGGGG
>NW_024423319.1:117665561-117905552 GCF_017311325.1 Ursus maritimus
GGGGGGGGGGACAGAGACAGTGGGAAAGCCAGCCCAAAGGGATGGTCGAGTTGGCTTCTCCCACGGGCAACGAAGGTTCATCCCAGGGAGCGTTCAAAGGAGTGTGCCAAATGCATCTCAGAACTTACCTTTGGGACAAGACATCAGTCTTGGGTGACTCCGTGAGAGTCACCCCCTGAGCTTCTGGACTGTGCCTCCAGGAGAGCTGATATAGGAATCCCATGCCCTGTCGGAAAAGGCCCAAAGCAGGAATCGAGAATTCCTTAGTACATGCAGAGGCAAGACAAGGTCAGTCACACCCAAGGGAAACTGGTTGAAGTCCATGCAGGAATGGTCACCATGGTGGCAGTGGGAGGAAGGGGTAGCAACATGAGGACCTGACGTCATTGGTGCTTAAGAGGCATCCAATATGGCGCTCAGTAAACTCTAGCGGTTTACCTGAGTGAAGCCCATCCCCTCACTGCCTCCCTGAGGATTTTGAGACCCTGGGAAGTTAACCAGATTGCCCCAGGGCGGAAAGGTTGCTGGTGGCAGCAAATGAGAGACAGCTCTCCTGACTCCCTGTTCCCTGGGGCTTTTGGTCACATAGTACCCTCTCACCTTCACACTTGCTGTGGTCCGAAAGCATGAGACCAGGGTGTCATGCAGTTGTACCCACAACAGTCGGGAAGAAGTTCAAAAGAGAGGTCTGTCTTCAATAAGGGTAATGACAACAGAGAAGCGAATGCAAGATAGAACAGAATCAATAATTAAATGAGTGATGCAGACAGCGAGTCTCCTTGGAATTAAGACAGCAACGGAGGCTTAAAAGGAAACGGGGCTTTGGAGACCTACTATCGCCACTCGTCCTCTGTGTGCCTTACACTTTCTGAGTTTGGAAGGGAGTTACGTTTTTGTGTCACACTTGCAAATTGTGCTTTGTGACTATCATGGGAACTTTGGACCCTGTTCTGGAACTAAGAATAGCTGAGCTACTAATTAGGTTGCTTGACGAATACTGAAAAGGAACTCATCAAGTCCAGAGAAATCACAACGGGACCTCCTGGCCAGACCGAGACTGGCTGGAACTTGGGCTCTTGCGCTGCCCCCAGCACAGTGACTACCCCCTTGCTTTCTCCTATGGAAAATACTAGGATGTACTAGAGATCTTGAAATTTGAATCCTTGAATGTTGGAATTTAGCGATTTCTAAATTCAAATATTTGAGTATCGGAATAAATGAACATACAACCGTTTGGATACTCAAACATAGGAGTAATGACAAAGAAACGTCATGGAGGGAAGGAGTAAAGATCAGGTTTGGAGTGGGCCTAAGACGTGAGGGAAGGAGAAAACAGCTAGCCAAGAGAGGAAGAATAAAGGAAGTTTCTCCTATTGAAATTTAAGCGCCACATTTTTTTCCCTCAAGAGTTGGTTCTTTTCTTTCTCAGAGTAGGCACCGGTATTTCTTTACCAACGCACGTTAAGAGACACCACTGTAATGAGTTCGTGTTGGTAAGGTGCATAGCGAAATGCCCGGTACGTAACAGACAAGGGGTCGCGTGTTACTGATCCTTCTTTCTACAAGAGAGCTTTGTCCGTCCTTTCCCACTTCCCTCAGTGTATTTACTCATTATTCTTCGTACTTTAGAAAAATAAAGTTTGATTCCAGAACATTTTTAGATTCACAAAAAAGTTGCAAAGAGAGTGCAGAGCATTCCCACATACCCTCCCCTCTGCTTTCCCTAGTGTTAATGTCTTACATTACCATCTGGGGGGACTAAGAAGTTAACGTTGGTATGTTACTATTAATTCCTTGCACATTTTTTAAAGTCAGCTCTAAGTCCAACATGGGGCTTGAACTCACGACCCCAAGATCAAGAGTCACATGCTCTACCCACCAAGCCAGCCCGGCGCCCCTAGAATTTCTTTTTGAACAAAACATTCTAACCTGCTGCGTAAACGTGATGTGTTCAGACACACGATGCTGCAGATGGCCGCGCTCTTTTGGACATGATGCTTGACACAGGTGACATTAGGAGATTCAGACTTTTCAAAAGGGGCCCTTAGAAACATCCGAGACGAGATGGCTCAATGGGGAGCCTACCAGATGGAATTTACGGGCCTCTGTCCTAAACAGATGTTTTCCAGCTGGGAAAACTGTGACAAGAAAATACACCCAAATGCTTCTAATGGACAAAGCTCTGCACACGCGTGTGCGCATGCACACACACACACACACACACACCACTCATACAGCTTAAGAACTGAAAATATTTAGATTGCTTAAAAGTATCCATCACTTAAAAATTAAAATTAATTTCAGTTGTCAGTCACCACCGGCCCATCATTTATTGGAGAGACTCGGCAAAGTTGGAGATGATTTTATATTTAACACTGTTTCGTGTCCAAGCGTAAGGAAGACTGTACCTGTTGTCTGAATCGCCCAATTTGTTAGCATCAAAACTCCACATTATCTGAGATAGTGTTTGGGACTAACGAATTCATTTCAGCTCCCATCAAGTCAATTCTGGGCAACTGGCTTGAAGTTGTTTAAATAGTAACTTCCATTTGCGCAAAATCTTAAGAACTCCAGTACGGTGGCCTCTGACTTCTTGAGCTTTTGACATTCAGCCACCAGAGGCTGCTCTGAGACCATGATCTTGCTTTCTACTCTAGGTCCAAACCCCAGTGGGGGAACCTGTAAGGACTGATTCGGCTTCCATTGCTTTGAATTGTCCGAGCTCAGTGCAGTTCCCAGGTAGTCTGCGGTCGGAGTGAATGATTAATGATAGCAAAGAGGAGGCACTGAAGGAAGATGAACTATCCATTACTGTAGCGCCCTCCTCTCTGTTTTTAAACTCTTAATCTTATTTGATTTCTTTTAAGTAAAAGAATTGGCCAAGACTTTCCTACTGGCGTTTGCTAATTTTTCAGTTTTTTTCTCTGTTACTGTATTTTCAAAGAAGATTCCTGAAGATTTTTTGGAAAACCTTTATTCCACAATACTGACTTCCACATGGTTTCTATTCTCCCGCATTTTAGCAGATTTTATAGTTGCTTTCATGCTGTTTTGTTTTTTTTTTAAATCTTCATCTTTCTCCTTTATTTAAGTCTTTCTCTTTATCTAACAAAACAAACCAAAAATTAAATGAAGGAGTATCTGTAGTTAAGTAAGAAGGATTAAAACTGGTTTCGGTGCCTGTAATACATTTTGCATTTAACCTTAGACAACTAAGCACTGATTGAAATTGTTGATTGAAAAATGAAACTAGTTTCTTCATGTGAAATTGTTTTCAGTCTTTTTGAGCAAAGGCATGATTGTGGCAGACTATGATGAACCCATGGAAAACAACTGGTTTTATATTATTGTTACATATGTCACCCTAATTAGTGTGCTTCCATGAGAATAAGTTACTACGTAAAGATATGAAGTTTTAAAGCCATGGAAAAATACCAAATTAATAGTTTCGAAGCAGGCAAAGTCATCAATGTATTTCAACGCGGCAATTCTTTAATTCCAAGCTTTAAATTTTTTTTTTTTTTTTGCAAAATTCCATGTCCGGTTGAAAAAGGTATAATTTAAATATATGCCTTCTTAAATGTGCTTCATTTTCTATAGATCACTGGGAAAAAATCAGCTGAACTTGAAGGAAAATGGATACCTATTTTGTTAATTTCTATTTGTCGTCCAGGATGAACATCTCAAGATTTCTTTTGCTCTGAAAAGAAATTCTTGAGATACCTAAATGTTTGGTGCCATTGTATTCATTGAGTGGAACAATCATTAGAAGCGTGTGGAATGTTTTTGGAATGACGTTTGGAATGGTATTTCACCTACGTGTATAATCATAAAGGTGGTGATCCTTACCTAATCAACTCGTGGCTAAAGTAAGCTACAGGGTGGCTCATATTTTGGGTAGCATAACAGCAGCCATAATATGCATATTGGAGTGTATTTCGCTAAATGCTTTGACGAAGGTGGAATGCCAATGAAAATGCTACATTCCTTCTGAAAAGCAGGTTCCGCTTTTCAACTTGCCCCTACTCAGGAGAGAACCAGAAGTCATTTGTCCATGAGTAATACCTTATTCAACCATCATGATTTAATATGGCATATTTTTCTCTCAATTTGCATGCCTGACAATCGACTTCCTAAATATCACGTGTGAGCTGAGCCATAGAAGAAAAATAGCCCCACTGAAGTAGCATTAGGTCAGCTTTGTGGGATGCCTTAGCAGCCTGTCGGAACAAAGACAAGGGACTTAGGCACAGAAAATCGTCACGTGGCCCTGGGCCCTGGGAGCCTTGCAGACACAGCTCATGACTCATTATTAAACATGCCGAGAACAGACAAATTCCAGGCGAGTGAAGCATCCACTGATTGAACTGTAGTTAGTTAGGTGGGCCGGGCGATGTTTGTCTTCCTGGCTTTTCCTTAAGGAACTCCCACGCCATTTCCAACCGCTCCTGAGCACCGCATGCCAAACGCACAGAGCAACTGTATTAAGATAAAATTGTTAGCATTAAAGACAGGCACTTAAATTAGTATAACCCTCAGGCCAGGTATACCTCACTCAATTGCACAGGCTTTAAAATACCGGCATTCAATTAAAAAAATGTATCCATGGCAACCTTTTTGTCAAGGGAATGGTTACCTGAAAGGATACACATCTTTTCAAAGAAACGGGGAGAAATAAGACCCTGTTAGTTAACCGTGGATGAGATTACTTGGGTTTAAATTTAATTAGGGGCATGATTCAGGAGGAGAAGGGGCTTTTAAGAAAGTTTTACAACTTATGTGCTTATTTCCAGTAGAATGTGTTTTCGTGCCTTCTTTATCACCAAAGAAATCTTACGTATCAGGCTTTCATTAAAATATGATGAAATAACTATTCAAAAGAAAATAGCAAGGAGTCACTTGCTGGGTTTCAGATATTTAGGAATGAATCACAGCCCTCCTCTTCATCCTGCCCATGACATGTCTACCATTTTCTCAGAAAGATCCTTCAGTTAGCGTACACGGTGCTATGTCCTGAGGGTTTTGCTACAGAGGGATCTTTGGCGGTCATTTCATGCGAATTTGCTGCCAGAAAGGATACAGGGTCATGTAAAAGCCCATGGTGTTTCTATTGTGAGGTGACCTAACCCATCCTGTTTCCAGGAGGCTCTCTCTGACGGAGTGACCTTTCCTGAGGTCCTGATCAATGGCAGGCTGCAGGGGATCGCCAGGAGTTGGGCTTCTGAGGATATCTGTTGACAAACTGAGATAAGGTAAAGGAGAACGTTAGAGCTGAGGAGGCTGCCCATCTCAATCTCTCCCATCTCCGGGGTCAGGAGTGTCAAAGGGAAAACTTTTCCTCAACTCTCTTAGGTTCAGTCAGCGGGGCCTGTGAATTAAACTAACCGAAGTCAAATTAACAGGATCAAAGGCCCACAAGCTTTTAATATGTATGTGCACAAGAGTTCGGAGAAAGGGGGCAAGACTCAAAGAAGCAGTGAGACTCGAGGGCTTATATGCCCTTTTCACAAAGGAAAGAGGGTTTGGGCTTTAAGGACGATAAAATGTGAGGAAATGACGAGGAGATCTACGAAGGAACTGCCGGCAGGGAGGGGCTATATTAGTATGGTCTGTTTATGCAAACTCATCTTGGTGGTGACACCCCATTTTCGATGAGAAGAATCACTCTTCTTCTCTTCCCCAGAGGGGGGATCACCGGCAGAGAAATCTTCCTGCATCTGTTAGTTCTCAGCTGCCTTATTTTTTTTTCTTTAGATTTTATTTTTAAGTCATCTCTACACCCAACGTGGGGCTCGAACTGACAACCCCGAGATCAAGAGCGGCGTGCTCTGCCGCCAGAGCCAGCTAGGCGCCCCAGTTCTTAGTTGCCTTTAGCTCAAAATAATCCTGATGCCAAAGCAGCATATTTGGGGGGCCGTATTCTGATCTGCTTCAGGAGGCAAGCACCCCAAGCTCAAGTGTGAGCCATTGTCAGTCAGGGCTGACTTCATCGGCAAGCAGGGCGTCACACCAGGCCCCGGCTTGGTTTAACGAATGGGTGTGACTGCCTTCCAATAAAACTTCATTTATGGCCCCTGGAATTTGAATTTCATATACTTTTCCCATGACTTGAAATAGAATTCTTTTGATTATTTTCTCTACCATTTGAAAGCATTAAGAACCGTTCTCCGGCGACTGTACAGTAACAGGTGGTGGGCAGGATTTGGCCGGAGGGCCGGAGTTTGCGGACCCCTGATACAGAGAAGAGGGTCCCAAACCAGGGGCTCAGCACCACCTGGGAACTTGTCCGAAATGCAAATTTCCAGGCAGTACTCCAGACCTGCTGAATCAGAGACTCTGGGGTGGGGCCAGGTAATTGTGTTTTAGCAAGCCCTCCAGGGGATTGTGACACATGCTAGCATTTGAGAACCACTGATCTAGACCAGCGGAAGGTTCTCCACCTTGGGCTGCTCATTCTAATCCCTAGGGGAGCTTTTAAAAAAAAAGAATCCCACCCAGGCCCAGCCCAGATCAATTAAATCAGAGTCTTCTGGGAGTGGGACCCTCTCGCAGGTATCTTTTAAGTCTCTTCCAGGTGATTTCGAAGGGCAGACAAGTCAGCTGGTGCTTTCATTGTGCAGATAAGGACACAGAAGTTCAGAGAGCAGGTGACTCGTCTGAGATGTAAAGCAAGAAAAGGGCGTGGCATAGTCCCTTTAAACTTGTCTAGATACAAGGGTGTTAAAACAGTGTGTTCGGTTACGGAATGGATTTGCAGGAGCTCCAGGGGTCGTGTTATCTTTTATTCCTAGTGCTGATTGATTTTAAAACACATCTGGAAACTTGCCCTAAATAAAATGAAAACTAGTTTTAGAAACTCATTAGGCCAGAGGATGTGACTGTAATTGGAAGAAGTAAGGCGCAGAGGCTCGGGACAGCCCCATCTGTGAGCCCTCTGGGGCGGAGGCGAGACTTCCATGATTCACACGGAGGGCAAAGTGAGCAACTGAGGCTCGTTCGCCTACCCCGGAGCTGCTTGCCAGTGTATCTGGAACACGAGTAAAGAAGTTACAGTCTTGGATATCACTGATGAGAGTGAGAAACCAACATTTGCACACTTACGGCAGGGTTTCTGACTCTTAAGGACTCCTATGCCTTGGGTGTTTTTTTGTTTTGCTTTTCTTATTTTAAGAAGGCTCCACGCCCAGTGTGGGGCTCGAACTCACAACCCTGAGATCAGTCGTCACATGCTTCTCTGACTGAGCCAGGCGGGTGCCCCTTGGGTGTTTTTAAAGGCAACTTTCGAAGGATGGATGCCTTGTTCTCAGCAGAGGGGGCGCCGTGTCTGTGCATTCCACCGAAGGAAGAACACAGGCTGTGCACCCAAAACAGAGCTGGAGAAAGTGAGGCACAGACTGAAACTGAGTCACACTATGAGTCCAAGTCAAGTTTCACAAACGTATGAGTGACCATTGGGCATTTTCTTGTTTTAGTAGTTACGTCATCGTAACACAAGCTACAGTTTGTGAGTGTTTACTCTGTGCTGCGTTTCCGTGGTTCTGTGGTTAAGAGCATGTTGTCAGGGGCCAGTCAGCCTGAATGTGTAAGCCAGGATCGGCAGCCTCCTGGCTTTATGACCTCAGCAAGTCATTTTGCCTCTCTGTGTCTCAGTTTTCACTCCTGGCAAGTGGGGATGCTATTAGTACCCGTTCTCTTGGGGGTAAGGGAGAATTGAACGTGCTCACAAGTGTCTGGCATTTAGAAGGCACTCCGTAAATGTTAAATATTATTTGTAAACAAATTGCTTTATTCAAATCACAATGTTGAGGGAGCATAAGCAGATGGGCCGTATTCACACAGTTATTAAGGGACAACGTTGATATTCGGACTGAGACTGTTTCTGGAATCGGCGCTCCTAGCCACATCGCTGTGCTGCATTGATTGGGAATAATAAAGCAAGTATTTATGGGCAGTGTTTTTTTCCATGTGTAGTATAAACTTTTTGGCTTGGTTCACATATCCCTGGACCTTCTTTTCATCTGGACGATTTTACGATGCCTCCAGAACCCCTCCCCCATCCCCCCACAGGAGAGCGAAGCAGGGAAAGGGCCCCTCCTCCAAACAGCTTTCCCCGCAGTTGTCCCCATGTCAGTAAACGGTGACTCTATTTTTCCAGCTGTGTTCCAGAAAAGAACTTGGAAGTCATCCTAGTGTCCACTCTTTAACACCTCCACTCTGTCAGCAAACCCCATCGGCTCGGCCTCCCCGTCTCCACTGCCATGCCTGCCCCAGTTCACCACCACCTCCGACCTGGTTGACTTGGTTGACCAAAAAAGCGTCCTCAGCGACCTTCCTTCTGCCCAGTAGGACCCAGCAGTCACACCAAGCTCTAGGAAGTTGATTGGCTGTTGTCACTTCTCGGCACCAAAGCCTCAGAGTCTCCCTTGCCTTGCTCTGAAGAAAACCCAAAACTCTTCCGGTGATCTACTAGTCCCACGTGACCTGCAAAAGCTGCCCCCCAACACACCACACTCACGTGCTCACGTTCCTGAGGCCCAGCTCCTACCGCTGTCACCCTTGCTCACTCTGCTCCAACTGTCACAGGCTCCTTTCATCGAGTGTGTCCTGGCCTTAGAGCGTCTGCCATTACTGCTTCCCCTGTCTGGATAACTCTGCCCCACCCATCACCAGAGCCCAAAGTCTTGCTTCCTTGCTTCCTTCGAACTCTGCGGACCTGTCACCCTATGAAATGCCGACTTCCCTACCCACCCCCCACCCCGCCACTCCCTACCCCTGGCCAGAACGTCTTTGTATTTATTTATTGTCTGTCTCTGTCCCTCCACTAGAAGGTTCGCTGACTGACGAGGGCAGCCCCCAGTCTGTTTGTACCTGTCTGCCTGCCTCACCAGCGCCTAAAACAACGCCGGGCCTGTGATGAGCGTGCAGTAAATACTTGCCGAAGGCAGGATTGACCGTTCAGGCGTACGGAAGGTATGCCATTGCATCTTCGTTAGCACGGGGTGAAGGCCTGAGAGTCCTCAGCCTGTTTCTTGTAGAAACCCTTGTCTTTACACTTGAGATCTTAGATGCCCCGGGAGTGATGAAAACCAACTCCTAGGGATCTACACATATCTGTGTGTTGCTAATGAAATCAACGTCTAATCCGCCGATGCTCCGGTTAGCTTAGAACAAGGAAAAGCCCTCCGTGGGCTGCGTGCTTTCCTAACTGTGGAAATGAATCACAGGAACATATTCCAATGGGAAAGCCTTGGAGAAATTCTGAATGTAGAAGGAAAACCTCATTTACAGTCCTAGAGAAATAGCCCCAAAGTTCACATCCTGCCTTGCAACAGCGACGTCTTTTGCCATGAGGCGTACCCCATCGATAGGCATATACGTGGGGTTTTTTTTTTCTCCTATCTAGAAATGATCAAAGGAACACAGTCCAAATTTGGAGAGCCATTAAAAGCAAATAAACATCACTCAAGTGCTTCAGTGGGTTTTCAAAGATAATGGTGAACGCCCGATTTAGCTCGAAGGTGCAGTGTGAGATGCTTGGGAGGTGGGTTGAGGTTGGCGATTTCAGAACCAGATCAAAATCCAAGTAGTGAATCCCAAACACTCCTGTATGAGGCACCGGGGGTGAGGGAGCCTTGCAGCGAGTCGTGCCCGGGCGCGCCGGGCTTTGACGCCTCTTTCCAAAGGAGAGCTGCCTCTGGGACCAGGGTGGCAGCACCATGTGCCGGAAAGAGCACGAGTTTTGGAGTCAGAGACATGGGTTCCAGGTTCTTATATACACCCCAGAAACTCACTCCATCTTCGAGAGGGCCTGATGCATAATGGTCCACGAGAGATCCGCGATTCCTGCCATCTCCTCTCGTTCCACGCAGCACAGATACTCGGTAGCTCACGTCTCTTAATTTGAGGGTTAGCTGAGTTAGACCTCTTAGAGCAGAGTGTATCAGCTGGTTTTGAGTTCCTTTAATTGCGTTAGATTAATTTGCCCAGTTGGAGAAAAGTATAGCCAGTGGGTTGGTTTCTGAAGATGACCGTAACGTAATTATCTTTTGCCCACACAGAGATAGTTTAGGAGAACTAGCAGTAGGGCTTTTTGATACGACACAGATAAAGCTACACCTAACGGTACGGTTATCCTGTTCGTTGTATGATATTATTTACATCACTCACATGGAAATGATTGTAAATTGTGGCACCATTTATAAAATAGACAAGCAACGTAAGCCCTTCCTTTCAGAAATTATTAAATCGAAGGAGAAATAAAATGAAACTTCATTTGAATGCAGCTCCTCAGATATTTCATAGAGCTCTTTCGTAAATATGGAGCAAGGCAAGGCACTGCTACTCAACGTTTGCATTTTTCCCCTTGCCACGATTCAATGTGTTTATCTTGCATCTTGTATCAGGGGAATAGAGGAAAGCCTATCTCAGTATGTGTGAATTTTCCTAAGTGGGTCCCAGCAGAGGGAAAACTCATGATGGGCCATCTAGTTATACGGAAATAAGAGCAGCTATTCTTTTCTTGCCTATGAAAAGAGAGTAAAAAAGCAACAAAAAAACCAAACCAAAACAACAACAACAACAAAAACCCAGCCTGATCTGTGTCGAGCAAAGGAAAGAAGCATGTAAGCCATGATTCTGGCTCATCGTGAGTTTTTCCTCTGCTGGGAACCACTTACTGAGTCGTGCCAATCGGGAAAAAATACAGCCATTTCAGCAGTCTTTCTGTGCATCTGAGAAGTGTCAATCTAAAGGATAAAGCATTGTCTTTTTACAAGCAAGGAGCGCAAATCCTGTTCAAAGCTTCTTTTGATTAAAATTTCTATTCACCTTCTGTCCATGTGATTATCAATGCCCAGCCTGATTTGCTTGTTTCTAACGTATAAAAACTGAGATCCGGTTCACAAAAGTAAATGTCTTTTTAATCTCTAAGGCTAATTTAAAAATCAGCTTTGAGCATTAAAATGTTAAAGGTTTGAGAGACTAACTAATATATGAGAAAAATAAGAGAGAGGAAAGAATAAGGATAAGAAGTAAAGTGGTAATAATATAAAGAAGTGTAACCAGTTATTCCTAGCCATACTTAAACACAATTTTTAAAAAATGAATTTGAATCAAGAATGATGTCAATTAGGAATAAAAAGAAAATGGGTTTTTTTTAATTAGTCTCTAATGAATTTTTAAGACATCTGGGGGCGCCTGGGTGGCACAGCGGTTAAGCGTCTGCCTTCGGCTCAGGGCGTGATCCCGGCGTTATGGGATCGAGCCCCACATCAGGCTCCTCCACTATGAGCCTGCTTTTTCCTCTCCCACTCCCCCTGCTTGTGTTCCCTCTCTCGCTGGCTGTCTCTATCTCTGTCGAATAAATAAATAAAATCTTAAAAAAAAAAAAGACATCTGGGTTGTAGGATTTTGATTCCTGGAGATCTAAAAGAATGTTAGTCTAAAACAGTTTGGATCAGGGCTGTCTAATATATGTATTTGCTGCTACACATGGCAAAGCGGTCATAAACTCCGAGCAAATTAACTCTGTGGTGGGGGAGAGAGGAAATGCCCATCAGATCATATGTGCATGACATGGTGACATTGCCCTTGAGGTTCAACATGGGCCATCAGGCATATAATTTCTCGAATGCTCTACCCTGACTCTTTGGTTAACTATGGGCCTGATAATCATAACATACTGCTAATACAGGAAGTGAGTTTAAGGACAAGAAATTGATTTAATCACCGGGGCGTATCTTTTTTGTTTATTTTTAATTATTTTTAATTTTTATCAAAGTAATATATCTTTGAAGTACAAATATACTAAAGACTTGTAATAAAAACAGCCATCCCACTCCATTCTAGGAACAATCACTTTTGACTTGTAAATATTTCCTCTGATATGTACTTTCATATTTCCCATAATATGCTTTTATTGCTCTTTCTTGGCTTATGAATTTTAGACCTTATCTTTCACATCCTGCATAGGATCAGGAAGAAATGACTTCTCTTGCGCCACCCTCCTCAGCCCACCCCACGTCCTCCCAATGAAATTGTGTCCGTTCATCTATGAACACAAACTCCAAAACATTGGCTCCCACAAATTAGCAATTTATTTTTCTCACAGAACGTGAAGTTCAGAGCTCATTCAGAGACTCTAAGATGTCCTTGGGAATCCAGGATCCTTCTGTCTTTCCTGTTTGCCAGCTTGACCACGTGTCCCATCCCTCTCATGGTGACACAGCAGCCCCTGTCCCTCAGATAACTGCATGCCTACTCCTGGTGGGGAAATTGGGAAGGGCGAAGGGCAAACTGCGTCTCTTTTAAGAGCTTTCTCAGGAGCCCTCCACAGCAGCTTCTATTAAATTTCCATAGGCCATACAGTTTCATATCAGCACCCACACTTGCCAGGGAGACTGGGAAATGTTCTTCAGCTGGGCACATTTCTGCCACCAAATACACTGAAGTTCTGTTGGAAAGAAACAAGGGCAAGATGGATACTGGATTGGCTCCCAGTAGTGTCTGCCACAAGATCTGTATCAGAGATTGCTGCCGGTTTAAGGAGTGTCTTAGGACTGGGCTTCTTTTTATGTGCGTTCTTTTGCTTTTCCTGGAACTAATAATAGTGTCGCCTTTTGCTTATATCCATGTGCACCTGTTCATCCTCAAATGTGATCTATCAGTATCATTTCTCCCCCTGGAGACCTCTGTCCAGGAGTTGTTCATCTTCCTGCTACAGCTTAGATGGGGGCCTTTCTAGAAGGGCCACATCCACCATCTTTGTTTCTCTTTATGTTGACTTCTCTGTTTTCTGAGTCCCATTGGCTTATCTTTCTTGGCTTAATTCCCTCCTTTTGCTAAAACCCGTCTTTGAGTAGATTCCAAAGAAAGAGTAGAAGGGATGCAAAAATTCTGAGTCTTTCTATGAAAAAAAAATTGCATTCTATCTTGACATTTGATGAATAGTATGACCTGGTATAGAATCATCAGTTAGAAATCATCTTATCTCAAAATTTTATAGCTCCTACCTTCCAGTGTTGCAGTTGAGAAGCACATAATAAATCTATTAGCAAAATTCCATCATTTATAGAGGCGAAAGCCTTCTACTGATAGCGGTTTTGAAATTATCATTATTAGTTGCAATAATTCAGTAAACATTTATTGACTAATTGATCATAAACTGTGTGCTTGTATATACGACAAGTCCATTGGCTGGGCTATAGTACCCAGTTATTCACTCAAACTCTAATCTAGGGGCTGCTGTGAAGGCATTTGTAGATGTGGTTAACAGCTATAATCCGTTGACTTGAAGAAAGTAGACTATTTTTGAGAATGTGGGTGGGCCTCATCCAATCAGTTGAAGGCCTTAAGAGCAAAACTGAGGTTTCCCTGAGAAAGAAGAAATTTTGCCTCAACCATAGGATGAGCTCCTGCCAGCCTGCCCTACCAACGTCAGACTTACCAGTCCTCACAATCACAGAAGCCAAATCCTTGAAATAAATCTCAAGATGTGTGTTATATAGCCTACTGGTTCTATTTCTCTGGAGAACCCTGACTGAAACAGACCTCACCGGCTGCAGGATCTAGTAAAGGGGTTAATAAGACAAGTAAAAAATACATTATTATAATAACGTTCTTCTTGCAAATTTAAGCACAAAATTGTAGCAAAAAAAGTAGATGGTTTGGAAATTGAGGAATTACTGTGGGGAAGTAAGATATTACTGTGTTGACATGAAGCAGAAGGTTTAATTGGGAGTGTAGAGAATATTTGACAGTGGGAGGAGTATATAAAAACCATTGCCAAGTTCATGCATAAACCTTTACCGGATTACTAAAAAGAAGATAAGGAAGGATCAGCCATATTTAATCCCATCAACAAAAACTAGGAAATGTCAAAATATTTCACCTCTAAAAGCGGAGAATTATTAAATAGTTAAGATATGATTAAAATTTTAAATAGCATGATTTGTTTTAAATCCTTAATTTTCAAGTGAGGAAATATCAAGTTCCATGCATTGAAAACCCTGACTGGTGACCAGTTAGTCAGTTCTGTCCTATCTGCAAGTCTGCCCTTAGGGTACATTCTCCAAAACCATTTCTTATACTGGGTCTATTCCTTCCATTTTTGTATTCACAGGTTTCTTCCCTTTTTTCCAGAGTCTGTCGTCCAAAACACTCATATAAGCAATAGTTACAAAAAAGCTTTCCCACTCATGATTTCATCTGTCTCAGTCCGTCGGGTTGCTACCACAAAGCGCCACAGACTAGGGGATTTATAAACAACGGACATTTATTTCTCACATTCTGGAGGCTGGAAGTCCCAGATCAAGGTGCGGGTCCGTTGGGTGGAAAGTAAGAGCCCACTTCCTGCTTCAGACAGCTGTCTTCTTGCTGCGTCCTCCCGAGGCCATGGGGCAAGATAGCTCTCTGGGATCTCTTTTACAAGGAACTAGTCTCATTCATGAGGCTCCACATTCATGACCTAATCGCCTTCCAAATACAACACTCCACCTCCTAATACCATCACATTAGGGGTTAGGATTTCAACATATGCATCTTGGGGGAGCACCAACATTCAGTCCATAATTTGCCTGACCGTCCCCTGAAAAATTTGGGCTTAAAGATGTCAGTTGGTTTACTTGACGTCCACCGGTGAGTTTACCGGCTATATTGACACCAAAAATGGATTCCCGATCGCATCTATGACCCGTGCTGCTGGTATGCCACATTGCCTCCATCAACCAATCAAAGAAACTGGCTTAACGAGTACCTATGCCCAGTGAGTAGAAACTTGTTGCTTTTTTGTGACCTCCTGTAAGAATTATAGGTTCTATAAATAAGAATTATTTCTTTTTTTCTAAGCAGGGCCTTGTGTTGTCGACTGAAACTGCCTTCACTAATTACCTCAAATACAGTATTCCTCAGATTTTTCTCTGCTGTCATAAGTATAAAGCAACTGGGTTTCTGGAACCTCTGCAGGAGAGGAAATTCTCTCTTTTCATAGACCCCAAAGATTGCACTTGTACCAAGCACACTTCCCAGGTGGCTGACTAGGCAATATCAGCTTGGTTTTCACTGACTTTTAATGATGTGTCCTGACACATATTTCAATAAACTATACGAAGTTACTGATAGTCAACCATGATTTACTTACACAAATGATAATCCCATATGCTTTGACCCTAACAGAACACAGAACAAGGTGACCCAGGTCCTGCTAGCTCTCCTGTGAGGTGCCATGCTCATGCCCAGTCATGTCCAGTAGGGCCTACCCAGGGCCACCTGCTCAGGCACCTATGTGACATTTACTGTGCAGGTCTGTTTATAACTAAACCTCCACATACCACACAGGACTGTTATCTAGACTACTTTTTTTTTTTTTTTTTTGGTCTAGGCTACTTTTTAAGGAATATCCGTCAACAACACTAAAACATCCCTTCAGCTGTTATTTGCAAACACGGTTAATCACACACTGCAGAAGAGAACATCTTCTCCTTTGGCAAAGCAAGTTTCCTGTTTCACTTTACTTGCTTACACCGTTCCCAGTAAGTGGATCTAATGCTCACTTAGTGGACAACCCCCAAGGGGCCATTTATTTCATTAGAAGTTTTAAAAATTACACACAAAAAAAGAAATTTTAAAAATTATATTTATTTATAAATGAAAAAGACTTCATTTTTTTACACCATCCACTTTCTTTAGGCGTTTTCTGGACACTTCTAGAAACAGCGCATTTTATAACACAAAGCAGAGTTATTCTGATCCCAAACACTTGATTCCTGGTACAGCAATTTATAACAAGAAGATCCTGGGTTATCTACCTTGCCTTCCTGATCTCGTCTGTTCATCTTAGCCTGACAACGGTGATGTCTACTTTTCGGTGTTTTGGTGGAGAGAGTAAATGGCGCACGTTTGTGAAGAACCTGTCAACACGCGTGGCTCACAGTGGGCACTTGTAGGTGGTGTTTGTTAATGACACCACCATTAGCATTCCTGTGTTAGTGCGTAATGAGAAGATGGTCGAGATGACCATCACCAATTACTGTCTCTCTTACCGGTGGAAATGCCCTTCCATAGACTTCCCAGGGGTTATCGTATATATCCCTCCTGGAGATCTTTGGAATCTATAACTGATAGAATGCGCAAGTATGTGGATGCAAAAGTGTGTGATGCCTTCATATAAAAACATAAAAAATACAGTGTCTCACAAATATGTCCATGAAGTCGAGGTTCTGTTTTAGAAGGCCGGCCTCTAGTCTTTCACTCTGGTCTGTTTATGATGCTCAGATGTCGGAGTGTTAGGACGGAAGATGGCATTGTGCTTATTGTTTTCATAAGTACAGAAGAGATAATGATATTATGGTAAAAAGGTAACTGTGAGAGTTTAAGTTTCTATGAGAGTCTTTTCCCTTCCTTGCTGTGGCAGTGGCAGCAGTCAGATGGGTGTCCGTGTCTCGGGGAAGCCGCCATTGCATTGCGTTCTCTTCCCGCACACGTTGGTTGACCACCTCCTCCACAGCACGTACAGTGCAAGTGGCCGGGGTTGCAAAGATGAATGGGACGCCATGTTTGCCCTTGAGAGTGTTACAGTCTAATAGGAGAGAGACTCCAGAGAAGAGGATGACAGTATCCAATGGAAGTGGCAACAGAGGTGTATCATGGTTTGCTCAAGCTGGTGCTTACCATCTCCTGATTTGGCACCACTCTTTCCAACTCTGTGTTCGTGTCCTCATGGTAGAAAAGGAGGGAGTATTTACACCACAGAAATCGGCAAAGGCTGCTACGAATCTTGTTGTTTTTTTTCCCCTGAGAGCTGCTTGTTAAATATTTACCAGCACACTACCGGCTGTCTAAGAACTGCTTTATGAGCACAGAGAAGGGAAGGGATTAATTTGTCTTGGGGCATTGGGCAAAGCACAGAAGAGGGGTGACATGTGACCTTGTAGGATGGTAGGGGATTGGGCTAAAGGAGAAGAAAGATGGATGAAACTTGGAAAGGGCACAGTGGTGGCGAGAGGAAATCCCAGCTCACATTTACCTGTGAGATGATGACCGCAGAAGGCAAATGCAGTTGTGAGAAGCTTCTGTTGAAAGTGAGAAAGGAGATGCACCTTGGGACTTAACTCAAGTGATACTGAATGGCGGCAGCTCTGGGTAGCTCCCTATGTCCCGGGGCTGAGGGCATACCTAGGGCAGGAATAGGTACAGTATATCTCAAAGTGAATCAGAGGCCTTTGATGGGGCGGGGGATGACACAAAAATGCAGATTCCCAGGCTCCTCCTCAAACCAACAGATCAGATTCCTTTGGAACAGGAGCAGGGGCTTTGGGGGTTGCATTTTTTACAGTGTCCCCAGAAGTTTCCTTGCACACTGTAGCTTGAGAACCAGTATTTCAGAGCTGGTACATCCATGGTTCTCAATCTGGCGTGATTTTACCCACCCCCCCTTCCAGAGGACATTTGGTAATTGATTATTATTGATCGTCATGGCTCTGAGAATGCCGCTGGCAACCAGTGGGCCCAGACCAGGGTGCAGCTCAACATCCCACGACGTACAGCCCGGCACCCTCTGTGGAGAATGGTCCGACCCCAAATGTCAATAGTGCTGAGGTTGGTCTAGGTCATAATGAAGGGCTCCGAAATAAGTACAAGCCAGCTTGTGTCACCAGGTGGGCCCTTGGCCTACTAAGATGGGGGGCTGGGGTGGGGTTGTGGACCTCCCGGTCCAGATATTGGGCTGCTGAGTTTTCAGAGAACTGGGCAGAGTTCTACTAAGCCCATGTAGATGACACTCTTAAAACTGCCCGTTCGTGATCTGCTAACTTGTTATTTTTGCCTCTCATACAAGAATTTAAAAATATTCACTGAATTAGTCTCACAGAATTTTGGCCACTTCTTCGGGAAACAAAATATATCACTGGTGCTGCACAAAGTAGTCTTTGCTCGACTTGCTCTTTTTTTGAAATCCGAAGGTAGATTTGCATTGAAATCACGCTGGCTAAGAGTTGAATAGTTACTGTTTATGGGAGTGAAGAAAGTGGACTTTGGGAATTCTTTTTCAGTATGGGTTTAAGTTTCTAAGAAGCCAGCTAGCCTTCCTCCCATCCTGCTGAGGTGATGGGCAGCCAGCCCCTGTTTGTAAGTTCACTAGATCAGCTCCGTTGGTAAGGTGAGCCGCAGTGAAAGGTAGATACACTTACCTTAGAAATTGTCTTCTTGATGAAACATCAGTGTTTCTTTTTCTAATAACAGATAAAAGATTCTTGGCCATTTGTTGCGTTTCAACATTTGGGTGCAAGTTCCCATTTAGATTTGTTTTATACAGTTCATCTCTATGGAAATGACGTGGGCGGCACCCTCCTCCCAAGGTGTTCTGCATAACAATTTGGTCTCCTCCCCAGTGGCTTTGCCAAAGTGGGACCTAGGGGCAAGATACCCTTTTCAAAAAAGATGGTTGGGTCCTGAATGTTGCACTTTCCTGGCTGAAATAATCGTGCACCTTCCAAATGCTTTCGTGCTTTTAGGGCGCTCCCAAAAGGCAAAGCCCTTAAGGCCCGAAGCTAGTTAGTTAGGCTTTGAACAGACCCCGAGCAGCGAGATAAGAATAGAACTCATCCTTTACTTTGGGAGCTTTCGCCGTGCTTCCAGCTGCTTCCAGCCATTTAAATCCCGAAAGCTCTCTAATCCTCGCGGAGGCAGCCTTTCTGGCTCCCAGGACCCACCCCTTCCTCCTGATTGGCGGGGCTCCTCCGGGGCCCAAGCCAGCCACCTACGTCCTCGCTTCCCTGAGCCCGACTTTTCATAGGCTGGGGAAGAAAAGCTTGAGAAACTTGACATTGTCTTGGGCAGAGTGCATGTAGCAACAGATCAAAGGAAAAGGAAGAAAACGTGCTCTTTGCTGCCTGTGGATCTCACTGAGTTGCTTTTGTCTTGCGGGCTTCTGTCGGGTTTGGTGTTTCCCCTCTGAAGACCGCGGTGTGGGCTTCGAGGCAGCTCGCTCCCTGCCGGATGGGTCATGGAATTCTAAACATGAGGCAGGTAAGCTCCAGGGGCTGCACAGGCGGGTGGAGAGGGAGGGCGCAGCCTGGGACCCCTGCGATGGTACTCTGGAGAGCTGCTGGATTAGCAGATGCCTGTCCGAGTCCGTCCATTTGGCGTAAAGACGGGGCTGCGTTTTCCTAAGGGAACCGAAGAAGCCGATTTTCTGAGCCCCCCCACCCTTTTACCCCCTCCCCAGTTTGCCTCTAATGGTGATTGGTGATGTCAGCCAGTCATTGTAAAGGGCTTAAAAGCGGTTTGTAGAATATGTAAATCAATTCCAGTTTGCAGTCGCTGGAATGTATTGTGCAGGCTCCGTCTCAAGCTTTTAGCCTCTATCCTATGCTTTGGATTAGAATAAAGATAACTGAATATCCTGAAAAAGAATTACACGGGGCGTCTTATCTCATTTTGGCTTCCCATTCTGAGCACTTAACTGTGTTTATGGCTGAGAAGGCGGAACCAGCCTGAAGTGAGCACAGACAGTCCTTCCAGAAAAATGCAGATTTATTTTTCTGTTCTAGCAGTTTTGAAACTGTGTTGCTTCTGGACGTGAGACGGCAACCCTGAAGCAGGGAGCTGAGAAAGGCTTGGGATTAGTTAAAATGAGTCTTTGAAAGGAATTCTAACTGGGCAGCTTCTTCCGTGGCTTCGGGGCAGAATGATAAAATTCCTTATCGGCCCAGACAGAGGTTTATAGCTTTGCCATTAAGAAAGGAAAAGAAAAAAGTGGGTGTACGAAGCCAAGAAAAGGGTGCGATTTACAACTTATTCAAAGTTATGGAAGACTCTGATGTCAATATATAAATATCAAGATTAGTACTCATAGAAAGGGAAGACAAGATTGGAAAAACATGCTGGTGGGCTGGCAAGGGCAGAGAATTACCAGAGGAGTGTTAATTGCTTTTGCCTGCTCTCAGCAAATCTGGGTAGGAAAAGTTAGCCTCGGTATTACCACCAGAAAAGCTCTTCACTTCTTTTTTCTAAATGGGTTCAGTACCCGCCACCCTGAGCACTTTGGGGGAGGTGATTTGCATAGGAAGCAAACTTTCCCTCTGGCGGCCAGGGCGAGGGGTTTAGAACTTTCTGTCCGTTTCCTGCCGCCTCGGGAGGTGGTGCAGAGCCCCCCACCCCCCCAACGGACGGGCGCCAAGACCCTCTGCCGCTGGCTCGCTAAGCAGGCGTGGCTGGCAAGTTTTAGTGAGTGCAGAAAAGCACATTTAGAGGAGCAAGTGCCGTGTGTTTTCAATGAGTTGCCCTTGCCTTGCCGCACATTGCGGGGCCGAGGCTGAGTTTCTTTCAGTTCTGCAGACCCACAACCGACCCCGTTCTTTTTATGCCGAGCAGTCAGATGGGAGGGGGAAAAGGAGCAAGAAGCCCAAATGGAAAGGATCTAAAAGGTAAAAGAGGAGCGCAAAAGAATTTTGACAAAGGTCCTTAGCTGGAACAAAGAAGTCATTTGATCCTGTGCAGAGCCACCTGTCCTCTCCTCGGTGGTGTCTGAGCTCAGTTTTCAGAATCCCTGTTCCCACACACTCCCTGTGGAACGGTGGCACTCCCCTTGTCTGATGCCAGAGGCATGCTGGCCGGCTTGGCGTAATTTCCCCCGTGCCTGGCGCGTCGTGGCATTCGCGTGAATTGGACTTCAGCCCGGTATTGAAGTTTTAAGGGTACACATGTAATAACTCCTTTGTTATTTAGTGAATGAACGACCTTTTAATCCTCTGACTCTGTGTGTCTCATAATTTTTTGGCCTGTTCTGAGGGTGGGGTGGGGGTGGGATCCCGTGGGGGGTGGGTGGAAGGGGGAGAGAGGAGGGAATAGTCACTGCTCACCCAAAGAATGGGGGGGCAGTCCAGGGTTTCAAGCATCTCATACATTGTTCACAGCAGCTAGAACAACAGTGTAGAGGGGATGAGGTGGTGGAGTTATGGTGTGGATTAAGCCTAATTTCACGTGAGTTTCTCTTGGGGCAGACTGCTGCATCCAGGCTGGGTGAATGGCACCCATCAGCCAATGTGCCGCCACAGCCTGGCAGCCCCGGCCGGATTTGCAGCGTTAACTATCAAACAGGTCCGTGTGTCATCAGCTTGGCGATGAAATCCAGTTTCTGCGCTGAGGAGTGATCCGTCCCAAGGGCTGCACAATGCGGAACAACGGGGTGGCAGCCAAGAGACCCCTGCCACGGACTAGGCATAGCAGGTAGCCAGGAGCCGCCAGCAGAATGAGAAAGCTGCCTGCCTGGACATGAGATTCAGAGGGGTTTTGCTCTCTGCCAGGGTGGCAGGAGAAAAAAAAAAAACGCATAGAAGGTTGATATCGTTTGAGGGTTCCTAAGGTCACGCTGAGTGAGGACAAAAGAAAAGTGTAAACCTGATTTGCCTTTATGAGGAAGTAATTTCCAAGTGTGTGCCAATCTTTCTCCGCGCTCTGATCATAAATGGGAAGCTTTCCCGAAACTTCCTTGAGAAGGAATTTGCTGTGTTCCCAGGCGAAAGGAAAGGCATGGCCACCTGTTGTGGAGGCCCAGCCAAAAACAACAGGTTTGCCTGTGGCATTCTCGCAACTGCAAATACCCTCCGCCAATAGCGCACCGCTCATTGTCCCCGCACAGGAGAAGAACAAATAATTCTGCTAGAAAGGAAAAAAGCAGCTTCTCCAGACAAAACTGCCTACCAGACCTATTTTGCGTTTTTAATATCCTGATGACTTTCCAAACCACTCCAAGAGAAGAAGGTGCACACTCTTATCTCTGATAGACTAAAACAGAGCATCGCCTTTCGCCTTAGAGTGTGAAGGGGAAAAATGAGGTAGTTATCCAGAGCTTTAAGCAGCTGCTCGATTCTTGCAAGGCTAGCATGGTGCTTATATAAGGAAGCTGTGACTGGCCTGTGTTGCGTTCTTCAGACTGGAATTAAAATGCCCAAGGACATCTGGTTTAATAATGAATGTCTTTGTATTAATCTTTCCTTTGAGGATTAGAAGGTCCTTTACGAACATGATCTATTTATTCTCTGTCACATCCCCCAGGAGAGAACGAGGTGGCAGTTTGATCCTCATTGAACAAATGGTGGGGTGAAGGCGGAGAGAACAGGCGAAGTATAAAGATACGCGGCAAATTAGGTGCAATTCTGAGGGTGACTCCCGCCCACTCCGCAAGGCAAGCTACCTGCGTGCACGAGGCTTGGAATTCGAAGTGATGGGGCTTCACGCTGGGCACCCCTACAGCATCCCTTTCTCTTACGGTTCTGGAACCAGCATGCCCTGTCCCAAATATGCTTTATGGTTTCCTCCATTTGAAAGTCGAGCCTATAAAAGTTGAAAAGGCATTTCTGTTCTCATTTGTCCCAACGTTGAGATAGAAAGATACTGTAACTAACCGGAATTTAAAATATGTATCTGAGAAATTTGCCCTTTCAACAGCTGTTTCAAGTTTTTGCCCTGGTTTGGAGGTTGGTTTGGAAATCCAGTGTCTTCAACACCCGTTGAAATGTTCTTGTCTTCCCTGCTATCTCTCCTTTGCAGCGAATGTTAGAATCATAAGACTTGCTGTCAGATTAAAGGTTCTTATTGGTCGTTTTGAAATATTCAAGTTGGCTTTTCCTTGCCATTCGTTATGACATGCGTTCATAGTTTGCTTGGCTGTGGACCGCATAGGCTGTGGGCAAATCCTTTAATTGGTAGGTGCATGTTACCCGCAGACATTCCAGCAAGTTTTAAGGCTAAGTGTGTATGTGGATGTCTCCTGGCTTTGATCCCTTGTGTGGTAAATAGACATCCAAGGTAGCTATGGCAACCTGGACCGCACGGTGTTTCGTGAAAGGGCCCGGGGATTTGGTCGCTGGACAAAGAGTAATTTGTTTGATTAGAAAAAGGTGGGGCCAATCAGAACATTTTTAACCAGCATGATCTGAGGATCTCAGTTCATCCAAATCATTCGGATTTTTCTCGATAAGGCAAAAAGAATCAGTGGTTAGCCACGACCAAAGTATTTTGCAGATGAAATTTAAATGCTTTTCAGTCAAACGGTTGCTACTTCCAAAAAGCAACTTATGAAGTGAAAGGAAAAGCCAATATATTATCAGTCTGCGCGTTATACTTACTGTGAATATTTGCATTTTCAGAACTTGGTGGGATTTTGAAAAGAAAGACCACAGCCCGATTGGGCGGTGTGCATTTCAGTTAGCCGCCTGCAGAGGTCAGGCTTGAAGTGTCTAGGATGGAAGGCTGGGCGGTGGATGCTGCCGGGAGCCCGATCGGAGGCCCGGAGAATTGCTCTGCTTACTTGGAACAATTAGTTAGCGATTCTTTAATCTTGTGACCAAAGCCACGACGAAAATGAGTTCATTCAAGGAAGAGAATATCAAATACGCTGTGATTAAAGAAAGGGCTACAAAGCCAGGTCAAACAGGAATCTAATCTCCCATTTAGATATGGGACAGTTTTATCAAAATGATTCTTTCTGGCTCGTTATCAACTCCTTTTATTTCACATGAAACTCATCTCGGGGGATTTTGTTCTAGAAGGTTGCTTGCCTAGTTTTATAACCTGGCATGTTCTAGAAATTTCTTTAAATGAAAGGACAAAATATTAGGGACCCTTCTGGATCCACAAGACTTTTATCCCCCTCCCCCCACCCCCAGAGGAAAATATCCCTTTGACACAGATTAGGATGGTTAATGGCCTTCAGAAAGTCAGGTGGTGGTAAAGAGGTCAGAAAATCGAGGCACTGAAAAAAAAATGTTTAGAGAGGACTTTTCTAAAATAAAACAAACAAAGTAAGAACTTATCTGCTCTGTGCTATAAAAGTAGTTTTGGCTAAAAAAGGCAAAAAAAAGATGTACTGATCATTTGTAGTGCAAATGGATTTGAAGGTTTCATACACAGTCAGCTGTTTATGATGAGTGTAACACAGAGGCTGTCCTTCATTCCTTACATTATTCAGGGACATTCGCTGAGGAGTACTTCCAGAATTAATGTATTCAGTAGTCTGTTCATTTAAACTATTTTAAATGATTATTAGATGCCTTTTTGGGCTACAGACATGATTTTAATGTGATCCCTGCCCTCAGAGGACTTTTGATCTGATACATAGTTTATTGTGCCAGTAGCACAATGTAAGTTATTTGTGGGCAGAATGCCTGCTTATTAATAACTACATTTGTATGGATAAGAATCTACTTGATCAATTGGTAGCCAAAGCTTTCTTGACCTTAGGAGACTTGACAAATGATTTGTATTTGTGAAGTTTAGTTAATTTTTAGCTACATATCCATTTGTAGAAAGTTATGAGTTCCTCGTTAAAATACATTTATCATAATTATTAAGTAGTCCTTTAACCAATTTTTAAATAGAGAAAAATAACTCCAAGGCCGTCCCCAATCCAGGAAGACTGTATGCTCTAAGAGTTCGTTGTTTGAAACCCAGAATGTTTTCCAATGAGAAATGATTCCATTTCCAGAATTCATTATCATAAAAAATAATCTGATTAATGTCAGATTCAGTGCTGAGTTTTGAGGACATGCCTCCATGTTACACAGGATGGAACACGGAGGGAGAAAGAGTTACCATGCTTTGGGTAATGGGCCAGTCTTGGCAATATTTGAAGTAGGAAATGTTTACAGTAGTTTGCACTTCTTTCTCCATCCTTCTGATACCTTCTGGGTCCGACTGGGACTCCCTATCCAAATACACAATGAGTTGAGTTCCTGTAATTGCCGAATTTCCCTCCTGCCCTGCCCCACCTCCACGCCACACCCCTACTTCCTCTAGACAATGGTCTCAACTAGGTATTGGGGGAGAAGCAATATGGATGAGCTAACATGACTCTTAGCCCTTCAGACCTCAGGATGAATCTTGGAGAAAAAGTAAGCAGTAGAGCCTGGAGCTGCAACAATCAGGATTGCCCTTTCCGGGGCAACATTTGTGGGCAGGGTCATGCCTTTGACAGATGGGACTTGTTGATGTGTCCACCCGTAGGTCCGACCTCTTCACTTGTTTTCTTTCCTCGGCATCCTGCCTGAACGTGCGGACTCACTGAGGTCTTTGTGAGTGACAGCCAGGGAAGCACAGGGGGCCAAGTGAGGGGAGTGATGGTACTTGTGGGTTTGGGTTGTTTGTAAGGATGCTCTTCGTAAGCTGAGTGCTGTTTATGGGATTAGAATAAATGGAAAGAAAAAAGCTGGAGCTTCCTCTTATCCACACAAGTATTAGAAATGGTGCGTGTATTTCCAGTTAATCATTTGTCTGCCTATCTAGGGACTGAGTTATTCAAGAGCAAGAGTTACATCTTAATTACCTTTAAATCCCCCGGCCCAAGCACAGTGCCTGGCACACAAGAAGAATCATTAAATATTTTATGGGCACACGCTAGATGAATTTTAGCAGGAAAGAACATTTTCCAGGAAGCATTTTCAAGAGGAAGAAAGGGCGTTAGAAAGGTTGGGGAACAGCAAGGACTGAATAGATTGACATGAGAGAAAAATCAAAGGAGTTTGCAGTTGCTTGACCACGTAGCCCATGCAGTTGTGTTCTGGGCGAGGGCACAGCCTGGAATATGGCAGGCAGCTTAACTTACGTCCTTCGCGATGGGGCTACAGAAGAGGTCAGGAAATGGGATATGTCCTCCAATAGCTCAGAGCCTAAAAGCAACGATGGAATCTGGTTCTTGCTCTCATTGAGCCCGACCTGGTGTGTTAGGCCTTTGGCCCACGTGCAGCTGGTTTATTTTGCCAGGTGAGTGGCATGCCCAAGGTCACTCAGCAACTGAGAGACTGTTTCTGAGAGAAGACTCAAGTCTTCTGCTCTATTCTACACATATGGTGGCCACATTTTCTCTACGAAATTCAAGACATATGCTGGACAAAGCATTTTCACTGCTTCTGGGTGTGACAGACTGTCTGAGAGTTATGGTTAAAATGATGAAATAGAAATTTCTGAGACATTTACTGGTTTATGGAGACAACAGGACGAATACATTTTCGAAGGGCCCACGCAGTAGACTGTGTCGTCTGTCCTATGTCAAGTGGTGGAGTGTGGCTTCAGTTGTATGTGTTTTGAAGTGGCCTTCCCCAAATAAGTCGGAGGAAAGGAGCTGTTTTTGGACAAGTGGAATTTGTTGAATGCCCTGCTCAGTTGCCAATAACTGGATGAATGACCAGATAAAGAGAGAAATGGAAGGCATCCCTAAATATTAGAAATCTATTTATTTAGGAGACACAAAGAGTACTGGTTAAAAGTGTAGCACTTGTGGGTTGAAATTTTCACTCGGAGGGATGCTTTACCCTCCATCAGGGAGCAAAGGTATGAGCAAGTTTACTTCTAGAACCTGAGTCTTCCCGACTCCCCACCTTATTGCCTTTTGACTACACCTCATGCCTTCTGGTAAGATGTAATTTGGATGTTTTGGGGTCACGGTCTAATTTAATGTGCTAACAAATGCCAAGACAGTTCCAGCAGGTGGATGGTTTCTGGCGAGTCAAGCAATCAGGAAGGACTGTATCCCCTTCGGAGCAAATACCATCCGAAAAATCCAGATGGTCACATAGCCTTATCTTTGGATTTTGTGGTACTTTTGTCTACATATTCTTTGCTCTGATTTTAGGTAAGTGTGAACATGTCAGAGAGTAAAACCTTTGGAGGATTATGTTTATACAGAAGAAAGTTGTAGGAGTGAGAGGAGTCCTTTTTTTCTGCGAATTAATCAGGGGGGCTTTGTGGAAATAGTGCAGGAAAATGAAATGGAGCAAATAGAAGGGCGAAGCAAGGATGAGTTCTTTTAGTCAGCGTCTGGGGAAAGCAGAATAGAAAAATTGGCTACTCACTGAGGGACTCAGTTTAGTTTTTTTTCATTGGTCTTTTTTTTTTAAGATTTTATTTATTTGTCAGAGCGTGAGCACAAGCGGGGGCGGGGGGGCAGGGGAGCGGCAGGCAGGGAGAAGCAGGCTCCCCGCTGAGCAAGAGGCCAATGCAGGGCTCTATCCAAGGACCCTGGGACTGGGGCCCCAAGCCGAAGGCAGCCACCTAACCAACTGAGCCACCCAGGCGTCCCTAAAGAGGATTTCTGGAGAGGTATCAATGCTGCTGCCCTTTCTATATGGCTCTGAGTGAAAGAAGGAATAAAAGTCATGATAACTGAGTGAGAGAAATTTCTGAGTGGAGAAGAACGTGATAGGAGACTATTAAATAATGAGTATTTACTGATCAGTGCTTCTCAGCTTGGAGGAGACACTTCCTGAATATTTTTAACATTTCCCCTTTCTAACATTTCAGCTGTCAGAATGGAATAGTTCACATGTAAACTACATTGTTTTGGTTTAACTAACAAAGAGTGATAAGACGTGAATTGTTTGTGACAGCCCCGAACATTGATAACAGAAGACATTAATGCCTGCAGACACAGCCTACATGGTAAAATTCTGGGAGCAAAAATGCTTATTATGTTAGGCCAACATGCTTCGACCTAGTTTTGCTTTTCTGCTTGGAAATTATGTCAGTATTAGTTACATCATCCCCGCGGATGAGCAATTTCACATTCTTGTTTATTTCAGCGTCGTTGTATTCATTTTGTAGATTTAGTTCTGACCTCCAAGAAGCCAAACTAATCCTCATTGACTTGCACTTTCCTTTTGAAATGAGTCTTCTGCATGATAAAGAGAGAGTTTTATGTATTAACGAAACAGTCTAAGATGGAGTCTTCAAAGACATTCATTTCTCCTTGATCCGGGAGCCATTGCCCCCTTGAAGGCTCCAAAGGCCAGCCAGTTTTCTGCTGATCAGAATTAGTCTCCTTTTCTTTGTCTTCTGGGGGATGGAATAGATGACTGTGCCTGAGACTGCCACAGTTGAATAACAAAAATATTACAGGAGACAAAGCGCTAGATGGGACATTTCCCAGTCCATCATCCTTAAGTTTGCCCATTGCATATTTCTGCTTTATTTATCCAGTAGGAACTAGCCCGGCATATTTTTCCTATTTAACATTTTTATGAGATGATTTTCAAAATGAATTATTTCCTCCGTTGATTTCAAACACATTTTTTTCCCTGCCATTTAGTACTTTATATCACTAGGGGAAAGAACCACTTAATTCTTTCATACATTTATGAATTCAAATCTTCAAAGAGTGTGAGTTCTTCCAGTGATCAACTTACATCGAATTTACAAGTATAATTTGCTACCAAAAGACCTTGAACGGTTTTTGGTGCACATGTTTTGGCATTCCTTATTAACAAACGTAATCAGGCCAAAGCCCACAAGAATATGTATTCATGGTTCCTCTTCAAAAAGCCACCGACAGTATGCTCTTGTTTTCTCATTAAATCCGTTTATTGTTAGCTCCTCTGCAAATCCTGTCTGAATGCAGAAAACCCAAGAAGGGAGAGTCCCCTTCAAAGCACTACCAAACCAACTGAATTTTAACCAGGTAAACTGCTGATTAGCTGTGGGTCATTTAAAGAAACAATCTAAAGTCATGGGCCTACGTGCAGGTCCTAACTGTGATTTTGGGGGGGGGGGCCTTCAAACGTTGTTTGGAACCGTCAATTCAGAGTATCAGAGTGTCTTATCCTTATGTAACTTTAAATCCTAATATCTTGAAGAAAAACTTCGAGGATTTCTGAAGTCCCTAATGGGTATACAAACACTGTCATTCCTGAGCTGCCCAAAGTGGGAAGTACACTGTCTCTCATAGCGATAGCCATTTCTCGGTATCGATGGCAGAGTCCCAGCAGTTTTTCTGATCCTCTTGGGCAGACATGAATATATTCCCCTCATCTTACATAAGTTGAGGCCTTTCACATAAACTACTTGCACCCTTTTAGCCCCCACTTTATCCTGGAGATCTTTCCATCGTGGTGCACAGAGCTTCCCTCCTCCTTTTCTTGAACAACATCATAGCATCCCATCTTGAAATGTACCATGATTTATTTGACCCTTCCCTTACCGATCACCTGCGTTCTATCCAGTCTTTTGCTATTAAAACACTGTGCATAGAAAAGCCTCGACCATTCATCAGTTTGTGGGGGGCAGGTGTGTCTATATTATAAATCCCCAGAAGTGGGATTGCCGGGTCAAAGGGTGCCTGCGGTTTCTGATCTCATCTCGATGACTAAGTCACACTGCCTCCCCACGGTGTGCAAGCGCTTCCTCAGAGCCTCCCCAAGGGAGTGCATTGTCCAGCTTGTACGTCTTTGCCTACTTGAGACATGAGAAGAGGTACCGCTGCGTAGCTTTCCATTTCTCTCCTGAGTGATGCTGAGCATCTTTGCATGTATTTGACGGCCATTGGCATGTCGTGTGCGGCGTCTGTTCACATCCTTCATTTTGGATTGTTCTTGATATTCATTTTGCAGTCCATCTGTCTTTATAATAACCATTCACCAGAGGGATATATCTTGTCGACGGTCCCCAAGTATGTGGGAAATCATCCGAAAGGGACTCCTGTCGTAAAGTAGCTACTTTCCAAAGATTTTATACGAATGAAGGTAGAGCTGGTGCACAGCAGACACTCATGGCAGAGTCCAGATTTCTGGGCCTGTCGATCGCTCTGTCTTCTGCTCTCTAGCCAGCACTGTCAAAGCCTGAGCGTTATAAAACACGAATAACCTCCGGAGTGTTGAAAGCTTACTACTGCGGGTTTAATTCTGGGAGGACACTCATGTTGTTAGTACTGTTTGTTGGAATTACGGCCCTTTTCCAAGGAAGAGGTTCCACTTTAAATACTCAAGACCCTGGAAAAGTCTTTAAGGCAGTTGTCTCCACTTTTCCTCTCAAATACCACATGTCAAGGCACATCGGTTATGAGTGTTTTGTTTTTTGTTTTTTGTTTTAAAGATTTTTATTTATTTATTTATTCGACAGAGATAGAGACAGCCAGCGAGAGAGGGAACACAAGTAGGGGGAGTGGGAGAGAAAGAAGCAGGCTCATAGCGGAGGAGCCTGATGTGGGGCTCGATCCCAGAACGCCGGGATCACGCCCTGAGCCGAAGGCAGACACCCAACAGCTGTGCCACCCAGGTGCCCCTATGAGTGGTTTTTAATATTTCTGCCCCTTGGGGTGGTTCTGTATCCGCCTTCATGAAGACTGGGGCTTTATGATCAATACCAGCCAGAGGAGAACAGTTGCATGGGTCTGAGGTTTCAATGTATGTTCTTTCTTTTAATAAGGAAAACCATTTAGTGCTTAGAAATATGCACGGCAAGTACTTGCCATTTTATGGGAACGATCCAGCTACTTAATCATGATGATTGCAGTTACCTCCCCAGTAAAGTGGTAACAATAGTCTCAGTACCTATCTTACAGGATTATTATGAAGATTAAATGAGTTAGTATTTGTCCCTCATTTGGAATAACACCTCATACAGAGTAAATACTCTGTGTTAAATAGGTTAGAGAGTGGGGACTGTCAAGAACCGTGAAGGGTCTGAGGCTCTACCCTACTTGCTAGCTAACAGGCTGGCCTGCCACCATTTTCTTGGGTGTTGCCACAAGACAGGAGACCCCTGGGTCAGGGACAAAGGTCTTTATCACCCACGGCGCAGCAAGTGGCCTGAGCTTCAGGTTCCCGCTCGTTCTCCTTGCCAGCCCCAAGTCCCACAGGATAACCCGGGGCAGCGCCGCTGGGTGCTGTGCGGGTGGGAGATTTGCCCTGCGGGTGTGGACCCGGAGTTGAGAGAACCTGGATCTCTTAAAATGGACAGTGAGTACAGCTATCTGTTGCTCTCCCGGGGAGACACGATCTTTATTTTCCGAGATGGTTCACTAGACAAAAAGGTAGTCTGCAACAAAGGCCACCGGTGCCTCTGCTCATAAGATGTGTGAGGTGCGAGGGCTCTGTGGAGAATCTTCTCCGGCGGTAGTAGTCCAGTGAAGCGTCTTTGCACCTTCGCTCCTCAGAAGCCTAAGACTTCCACAGAGATGCTTGGGGTGGGAGGAGAGGGGTTTCGCCCGGACACAGGAAGAGGGAAGAAATGAGGGGCAAGGGCCGTCCTCCAGTTCCCTACCGTTCCAACAAGAAAGGCTCAGGTGTTTTCTTCTGTTTTCCTGCTCTTCCAAAATATTGGGCTTCTGATTAAGATTTCATTTGAACAAAGGCATCTCTCTTTAAAAAAAAAAAAAAACCCCGAAAACACCAGGTCTCGTACAATGATGTTTGACATTATTTTGACAGTGATAAAACTACTATTTAGTTAAGAAAAATCACTGCAGGCGGTAGATTTGGAAGCACAGTCCCGGAAACCCTTGGGTGAGGACCCCGATGTGCCACGCGCTAGCTCTTTGACCTTGGCCTGACTTCCTTAAGCTCTCTAAACCTGTACGTGGAAATACTGCCACCAAGTGATAGGGTTTATGGAATGACTAAATGAAGAACTATGTATGAAAAATGAAATATAAAGCACGTAGAGTACTGGTTACATATCAAGCATATAAGAAATGTTAGGTTACCTTCTCTTTTTCTGGAAACAAACTTAAGGTTTCAGGGAAATCTGGATTTTATGGACATTTCCACTTGTTAGCTTCTGAATGAATACACACCCGTACGGAGTTGTGTGCGCGTGCGTACACACACACACACACACACACACACACATATCTGCCTGAAGAGATGTCTTTAGATTATTACATCCATGTAGTATGTCACTCCACTGTGTGTGTGTGTGTGTACGCACCCACACAAATGCATATATATTTGCATGTATATGTAAAAACAATCCCTGTAAAGTGTGAGAAAACTGTAATTTGTTGCTAAAAAGTATACCTTTGTAGGGCAAGTTCTCCTCGTATGCTAAAACAATACCAAATCTCATCGATGGACATGATCACTTATCACTAGATTTCATGTGGTAAAGGAAAAATTCTCCTGACCCTCGTTAAAACTGTAAGGAGAACTTTATTCAGGACTATCATGACAGCAACAGGGGAGAGAGCTCTGACTCAACCCCCCACAGCTAGAAATTTATAGCATGATATGGAAGCTTATTAGGAGGAGACATCAGGGTAGGGGGATTCTTATCAAACCAACTTAACAGGATTCTTCCTGAAGGCAGGCCAGGGTGACCGGTTATCAAGAGTGGGGGATTCTCGCTAAGCTGACTTAACAGGATTCTCGCTAACACTGGGCTATGCAGACCCAGCAAGGATAGAGGCCAAGGTTGAGGCCTAGTCAAGCGGAAGTCTGACTAAAGTTTGGTTAAGGAAGGAGTCTTTGTCATACAGCATAATCCAAGAAAGCATTCCTTCTTCATCTGTTTTATTCTTCACGGTGGTTCTGTGATTTTTACAGTATTACATACCTTCTATTTAAAACTCTACTTGGAACTGAAATTACAATTATACTCGTGTTTATGTGCTTCTGTCCTTCAAGCAAAAACAAAATTAAGCAGAGCAGTAAATACGAAAGATAGAACTGGTAAAGGATATATTTTGGAGATGCATAGGGTTGCCATTACTGAGAGCTAAGAACTAAGCACGACCAACCCTACAACTGCGAATGTGGCCATTTGGATGCTCTTGTTTCCCAGGGCTCTGTTAGTGTAGAAATGTGTGCCAATCTCAAAGACTGGCATTTTGTACTCAGCATAATTGTCCGGAGGTCCACCCAAGTTGTTGCGTAGATCGCTAGTTTGACCTTTATCGTTACCGAGTAGTTTTCCATGGTAGGGGTGCCCCGCAGTTTAACCGTACACTCGTTGAAAGGTTTTTGGGTTGTTTCCAGTTTGGGGCGATTACAAATAAGTTTGCTGTGAGCATCGGTGTACAGGGTTTTGTGTGACCATAAACTGCCATTTCTTTGTGATGGAAAGTGTGGTTGCTGGGTCATGAGCTCAGTGCATGCTAAATACTGTACTGCACCTCCAGACAGCTTCCCAGGGGGGCCGAGCCAGCGCCCGTTCCCACCGGCCGTGCGTCCGTGATGCAGTCTCTGCATCCTCCCGGGCATTGGCGGTGGTCCTGTTTTTATTTTGGCCATTCTGGCAGGTGTGCGGGGGTATCTCATTCGTACTGGTTTTTAAAAGGTGAAGAGATATTTCATAATCCACTGTGGCTGTATTCGGTACCTCCCCGGTCAAATCCTCACAGCCACATGGGCCTGTCTTGGTGCATGGCTGAATTGTCAAATTGCCTCATGATTGCTGGCTCTGCAGTTGAGCCCTGGCTAAAATACTGATAAGCAATAAAGGAGCAGTGTTGTGTGAAATAGATCTTTCAGTGTTAGACTGGCCTTCGACTTATACTCTGAGAAACACAGTTGATACTTCCTCAAGACACCGCAGACCCACACTTCACCCATATTCGCTTTGGGGAACAGACACATTTAATCCCGGGAAGAATTGCCGACTATTTAAACTTTCTCTCCCCCCAAACATAGTCCCTTGCCTTTGCATTTGCGTGAGTTAAATAGAGGCACGATCCAGCTCCGTTGTCAGTATATGCACAGGTGGGTGTATATATTAACAAACACACCTTCCCAGGCTCTGTGGACTTGCGTCCTGAATGTTCCCCAACACCCACTCTAGATTCTTCCAGGTCAGATTTCTCAGTCTTGGCACTGTTGACATTCGTGGTTAGATAGTTCTTTGTGGGGCTCTTCCGGGCCTCGGTAGGATGTTCAACAGCCTCCCTGACGCCAGAAGCCACCCCTGCACCTGCCCAAGGTCTGACAACCAAAAATGTCTCCACTGGGGGCGAAATACCCCCCCTTGAGAATCAGAGGGAGATGAGAAGGGGACTGTGAGCCTTCGGGTTAGCTCACGGGATTGCCGGTACTTGATGAGCACCCCCTTCCCAGGAGGCAGGTTCGGGTGCCTGCCTGCCTGCTCATTTCCGGTAAGTACCGACATCTTTACCTTCACTTCTGCACCTTATGGCCGAAAATTAGGGGTTAGTGGAGAAAGAGGTCAGCCCTTGCTTCTTACAGAGCTCGTATGAATTGAACCACGTAATTAAAAACAAACTTCAGCAAAGCGTGGTTTTATTTTACTTTGTATTGATAGTTTATCACTTAATGTTAGATATCATGATTATTTCAACAGATAAAATTGGGTAATAAAATATCTTTATGAAATGAGGTAAATCTATATGTGCATAGAGAATTTCATAGAGAAATTGGCACAATCCTGGCTATCCCTCTGATTTAACTTGTTTCACTGAATCCTCTAATGATAGAGGTTTCAGGACATTTAAAGAACTCCAAAACAGGCAAGAGAAAAGACACTTGGTTTTTAAAATTTAAATTATATGGTAAAAATCATTACTTTATTATGTAAAATATCACTTTTTTTTTTACCTTAGATTTTATTTACAGGGTAAAAATAGTGTATTTTCTATTTATTATATCTTAATATACAAATGTATTTTTCTATTTTAGAACTAAAAGAGGGTGAAAATAATTATTGTTTGAAACACTGCAAGTAGTATCTTCTTATTGCTTTAAGAATTAAAATATGTATTTTATATTTACATGCCAATTACAAATTACCAGAGAAGAGAATAAACTATAACCTCACGTAAAAATTGCATATTACTGTATCAGTTATACAATTTAAATTCCACATTTATTTGTCACCCTTTCCTCGTTTTATTAGCAACAGAATGTAAATTGTTACAGTGAGCTCAAAAATTTGGACAATAGTTATCATTAATTCACAGCCATTGTGGCCCTGCCTGTAAATTACGCCATTGAGTAGTATTGTACTACAAATCCCCCGGGAATGCTGAGCCAAGGCAGAATGAGGCCTTTCTTTCGGAGGAATAGAGATTTATAAACTGCCTGGAGGTATCGCTATTTCTAGATGAAGGTGCGTCCTGAAGTGTTTTTGTTCTTTTCTATGCGCCTGTGATCCCAGCACGCTAAACTCAAGTGACACGTAAATACAGCAAAGGCTCTTGGGAGTGTATGAGTTTTAATAAGACAGTATGCCAAGAAAAAAAAGATAGACCGAGATACAGACTGACTCCCAAATAATAGAGTAACATTTGTAAATATATTCGTTTCATGATGACAAATAATAACTCAAAAATACTTGAAAATGCTTGAGTCTGTTTAAAAAGTGCCCAAAAGGATTTGTAGATTATATTGAGAAAAGGCTTTGGAGGAAGAAATATTGTATCCCTACGAGCCAAGAGAATGATCTTCCTTTGTTTCTAGGATTATATAGAGGAGTTTTTGCTTCTAACATGCGAATACACATTTCTTCATAGGCTAAAATGGGCCTTCTCGTAGGCGATGATACTGGTTTTCTTAATTTAATATTCTTCCAGAAAGTCTCTCCCGACTTATAGCATTATAACTTCATTTAAGATCTGTCTTCTAGGGGCACCTGGGTGGCTCAATCAGTAAAACGTCTGCCTTCAGCTCAGGTCATGATCTCAGGGTCCTGGGATTGAGCCCCACGTTGGGCTCCCTGCTCGTTGGGGAGTCTGCTTCTCCCTCTTCCTCTGCCCCTTCCCCCTGCTCATTTTCTCTCTCTCTCTCATCCCCTCTCAAATAAATAAATAAAACCCTTAGAAAAAAATAAGATCTGCCTTCTAGTAACATCACAGACTTGAGGTTCATTTATTTTGGAGTTATATAGCAAAGGGGTGCTAGACCTCAAAATAACATACCTCTGATTTCCGGTATTGCCTGACAAAGCTCTATTTTAAAGGTAAAATGTCAGGGGACAAATCGAATAATGTCACCTTGGTCCTCAGTTGTGCTCATCTTTGCCTTCCCTTATTTCTTCCTATGCAAGGAACACATGAGGTGACCTTTTAGGGTTACAATATCTTCTTGCAAATTGGGATTGATTTGCCGAGGTTATAACAGCAGCTGAACTTTCCCTGAAATCCATAAAATGTCAATAAAGAAAGACTTCAATTTTTTGGCAGTTCTTTTAAAGCAATTCTTTGAATGAGTCCTTGAAACCTGTACAGTGGAGGGTCTGAATTTTCCTCAATGCCTAGCACAAAACTTATTAACCAATCTGGTGAATATATGGATTGCTGAATTAATTAATGGAAAGCGAATTTTTAAAATGTAATATATTGGTTATTTGGGATAAAATGTCATCTCCACGTGATAGAACATCATAGTTGAAGCTTTAGGGATTTTCAAATACTCTAGCTGCTACTAAATCTCATTGGAGCCCCTCAAGTTGTAATATGATAAGAAAGCAATATTCCATAGAAGATAAAATTTGTCAGTTTTGAAAGTGTTCATAGCAGGGACGATTCATGTTTTTTCCCTTCTAAAAGCATTTCGAATTGTATAATAGTTTTGAGATTTTTAGCTTTGAATCAGTGTAATTTCAAGAAATGTAATGTCATTTCAAGAAGTGAAGAGTATTTCTCATTAGTTCCAGCCTAAAGCAGTAGAGTGCTTCGAGATTTTAATAAATTATTGTGTTTTTCATAATTAATATCAAGGTAGAGTCTTCCCTGTGGTTCATGATTTTCTTGTAAAAAACACATACTGCCTTGTGTTTTTAAATTTCTCATTTTCTCCTGGAGCTCTTGTCTAATGATCATGTTAAGAATCTTTATATATTTTTAAAAAGAATCTATATATAAAGAGTAAGTATTTATCATTCAAATGATAGGTATGACTGTATAGTTTCTCTTTTTTGTTCCAAAAGACTATTTTGGGGCTTTTGCCCAAACATCTTTTTTTTTTTAACAAAAGGATATAATATTAAATATCTGGACAGGTTAAAAATCTGTAGCATTTACCTATAAATGTTAGCTAATGCTTTCCCTTCTGTTTGCTAAATCGCTGCATAAATGCTTTAAAAATTATGTTACCATTGCCACTGAGACATCATCCTCATCACTTTAAAAAGCACCGCAGTCTCTGGGGTTGAGCCATCACGGTGGTTTTAAACTAAACATCCCCCAGCTGGATTCCTTACCCACCATCCTGGGCACAGACTTTACGTCCCTGGGGAGTTAAAGGTCTTTGGTTCATTTCTTCGTACCTTGTCCCGTTTGAATTCCTATAATGTCACCAGCACACCTGGAATGCTAGCCTGGCAGGGCAGGGGATTCTCCCGAGGCCCCCTCCCATCTGGGGACATCGTTCGCAGGTACGGTTGTCCTCACGTGAAATCTCTGTCTCCCTATTGCTTTTACCCATGTTTGGCCCCCTCTACGCAGCACAGAACACGTGCAGTTACTCTGTTCTCTGACAGCACTTCAAAGCCAAAGCTAACAGGGCCTTCTGGGGGCATTTTTCCAGGTTAAATGTGCCCAGATGTGTTTGATTTGGACTCTATCCTTTAGGATCAAGCAATGTTAGTAAGTACAAATGTCCAACAGTTAAATGATCTGTCCGTGGGAGAGACTCGCCTGATTGGAGGAAAGAGATACCATTTGGCTTCTAATACCCAGTGATCTTAGAGCCCCTATTTTAAACTCTTGCTGCTTGGATTATACAGACTTTGCCTAGCCCGCTTCTGGAATGGAAATTCTGAGTCTTTTCTAGTGAGTGAGCGATAACCGGACGGCGGGCATCTAGGAACTGAGAAAAAAAAATCATTAACGGACGAGGTTTGAAGTGCCCTCTTTTGTCTGATACTCCACGGATATTCATAATATCTTGGTGTGTGCTATGGGACTCAACATGATAATCAGAGAAAGGAGTCCTACGATGGAAGACAATAAAATTGAGGGTGAGTAAGTAGGAAAAGAAGGGATTGAGGAATCAGGAGCTTTCTTCAGATATCTGGAGAGTTGAAAGCAACTAAATTATTTTGAACATCTTAAGAAATTACATCATTTTTACAGAAAAGGCAAAAACCCTGGAAAATACATTCAGTGTGTTGGCAGTAAGATGTTCTGGGGTTGACACATCGAGCCAGTATCTGGTGAAAAGTAAGGTCGTGAAGAACTAGATCTGTCTAGCCCAGCACTGGGCAGGTACCAGGCGCTCATCTGTTGCAGAAATGACAGAATGAGCAGCTGGTGGCAGAGGGATGCCCTGAATGGTGTTGCCGAGACTCACAGGCGTCCCTGTGGACAGTAAGAATGGCTTGTGGGCTATTTTTATCATTTTGAAAAACTCGAAGGAAATCGTAGTCATTACTTTGAAATGATTATTTTCATCAGATACTTTTTAAAAAAATTTTTAAAGATTTTTAGATTTTTAAAAAAGATTATTTGGGAGAGAGAGGGAGCATAAGCAGGGGGAGGGGCAGAGGGGGAGGGAGGAGAAGACTCCCCGCTGAGCAGGGAGCCCAAAGAGGGACTCAATCCCAGGACCCTGAGATCATGACCGGAGCCAAAGACGCTTAACCAACTGAGCCACCCAGGCGCCCCTCATCAGGTACTTCTAAACCTGGAGATTCGTGAAGTTAAAAGTGAAAAGGTTTTTAAAAAACACTGTGCTAAGTGAGAGAAGCCAGTCATAAAGGGCCACATATTGTGTGATCTATTTATATGAGAGGTCCAGAATAAACACATTTCATAGAAACAAAGTAGATTAGCGTTTGCCAGGAGTCAGGAGGAAGGGAGAATGGGGAGTGACTGCTAATGGGTACAGGGTTTCTTTTGCGGGGCGGGGTCAGGGGCAGTGTGGTAGTGATGAAAATGTTCTGGAATTAAGTAGTGGTGATGGTGGCACAACTCTGTGAATACACTAAAAACCACTGAGTTGTACACTTTAACTGGTTGAGTTTTTGACATATAAATTATATTTTAATAAAACTGATTTTAAAAATGATAAGCACAGCACCCAGCCTTTAAAAAAAAAAAAGACAAGGTCTTTCACGGTTAAACCGTCGGGAACCACTTGCTAATTATTATGTAAATTTTATCCCGGATTAAAACACCCCTGTTCCATCTCTCTAAAGGGAACCAGCAGAATAGTCCCACAACTATAGAGAAGGAAGTTGGGCTCTGCTATTGGTTATTCCCTCTTTCTTCAACCCAATAATTGGGAAAAAGTGTGTGTGTGTGTGTGTGTGTGTGTGTAAGTGCAACAGGGCAGTGTGCAGATCTAGGTCATGAGACTTCCAAGGTCTGTGGACACCCCGGCACTCGGGGTGAAGTTTAAGCACCCTTCTTGTAGCACCTATAGCTAGGCCAGGGATCAGCAAACTTGTTCATAAAGACCAGATAGTAAGTATTACAGGCTTTGCAGGCACCCAGTCTCTGTCAACATGATTCAACTCAGCCATAAGCAATAGGTAGAAATGATTGGACACTGACATCTGAATTTCATGTAATTTTCACATATCACAAAATATTATCCTTTTGATTTTTTTCTCTACAACCATTTAAAAATGTAAAAACCATTTGTAGCTTGTGGGCCACACAAAACAGGCGGAGGGCTGTAGTTTGCAGATCCCGGCTCTAGGCTAATGGTTTAGAAAGGTACTTGGCCCGTCCGCGGTTTGTCGTAAAGCATGTTAAATTCCTTACACCAATGTACAATGTAAAACAATAAATAATGCTGCATTATGTTTAAAGGCCAAGCTATTGAGAGACTAAATTGCCCCAGTCCACTTTGTAGCAAATTCTGAAAAATCAGCTAATAGGATCTTTTCTTAAGAGTATTTAGAGTATAATGAGTATAATAATGCTACCTTGTGTGGTTTTGAGATTTTTATTTTTAAGTCAGGGAATCTAGGGATATCTTGAACGTAGGCCATTAAGAAGTCTGCCAAGGCTGTGGATTTAAAGCCCTGGGAATTCTTCATTGCCCCTGGCTGTTGTATTTTAACAGCAAAGTTATTCATTAAGTTCCCATTTTTAAAAAACTATCAACAATGCTGCTTTATACTTTATCTACATTTGACACACTTGCAGAGAGATGATCTTTAATTTGATGAGAGTATCCATTGTTATTTTCATGACAACTAATTTATGGAAAGAAAAGCTGTTCAGCAAGGGTGTCTCTTAGATCTGGAAGTAAATGTCCCCAACGTTCCAATCCAGGAGGGAGCAGTTGGTGTTAGGTGACTCGCACAGGATGCGGTGGCTAGGACCCTGGAAATACTTCCCAGGTAATGAGCCTGAAATACAAAAGGAAGAAAACAGTTTGAAATACGCTGGCCATTTTATACCACACTTTTAGGACTTATTTTCTGATCTGAGCAGAAGCCAGAAGTTGAAGAACATGGAGATTTGGCAGACATCTGACCCACTGCACCCGACCCCCAAACATCCCCTTTAGTTCTGAAACGGAAGTATTTAGATCTATTAATTTGAAGAAAAATAGAACCTATATTCACTCAGATCATAAATAAGAGAATTCAGGGTAAAAAATCAAATGTCGAGCTCACCACAGTTTTCAGCATAAACCTCAGTCTGGAACTGATTTTGGGGTGCACGACTAAGTCAAGTGCCCACTGAGGCCACAGCAGACCCTGTGGATATCCGTGGTGAATTACACGTGGGCTCTGTCCTCAGGGGACTTATGCTTTAGTCAACTTTACAGAAAAACCAATAGAAATATCCTTACAAGTACAGTAACTGCAGAACTTTCTCCCTAATCCTAAAACTCTTTCCTTCTTGGCCAGAGTAATGAATACGGACAGCATCCATGTCAAATGATTGTCTCCAAGTCACGCGACGCTCAATTTGTCCAGGCTAAAGTCTGCCTTCAGGAAGGTTAACTGTGGCTTTTTTTCTTGTGAGAATAGAAGAGATAAAGAGATAATTTACAAAGCTCCCTCCTGAAAAGTTGAAAGCAAACTGTTACCTGAATTCTCAAAGGTGACATGTAAAGTGTTTGCGTATACTCCACTTTGTGTGGTATGGGCTTTTTACCAGTTTTACTCCTACTTGCAGCTCTGTGAGGGAAATATTCCTACTACTCTTTTCTAAATGAGCAAAAGGAGGCCTAGAGAGATGTAAAATGTGTAGCAGGGACCGGAGGTGATAAAATACCGGGAAAGCTTCACGTTCTGCCCCATCCGATGCCTAATCCCCTTCGCTTTGCGCCTTAGCATACGACTTCGCAATCACTGCTTCTGTTTTCCCTACTTCCACTTATTTCCTTCCCTGGTCCTTTGATCAGCCCATTAGAGCAAAGTGAGGGCCCTGGAGACCGCAAGAGGCTGATGCAACATTCCAAGTTCTTAGCAGGTGGAAGACAATCTGAGTGCGTCAGCTGGATGCTGATCTGGAGAAGCTACGAAGCACCAAGTAAACCAGGTGGCAGAAGGCGCTGGGAACTTGATCATTAAGTGGAAGGTGATGAAAATCCTCCTGAGGGACCATTGATCGGAGCAGGGGTCAAGAGCTATGGTTTGACTGGCAGGATCGATCGTAGATTCTCAAAGGGTCAAGAGGGCGAGTGAGAGGCCCAAGATTGGAAACTTTATTTGAACTGATTGTCACTGACGCAGGGTCTGAGACCCAGGTCTGTGACCAGCACTGCCAGCGTGTCCTGCGTTGGTGTAATTGATAGGGTTGTCCAGTGGAGAAAGGAAGACGATGTATTCGTGACTATTGCTGTGTGACAAATCACCGCAAACCTAACAAGTTAAAACCGTATCTGTTCATTAGCTCGTGGTTCTGCAGGTCCCGAGTCTGGGCGGCCCGAGGTCTGCTCTGCTCAGGGTCTCGTGAAGCTGAAGTCAAGGTGTTGGGCAGGCTCGGCTCCGATCTGGAGGGCCTGGGGAAGAATCTGCTGCCAGGCTCATACCTGTTGTTGGCGGATTCGTTTTCCTGCGGTTTGAGGGCCGAACTCCCCATTTCCTTGGTAGCCGTCAGCTGAGTCCACTCTGTCTTCCTGGTGGTCGCCCGCATTCCTTCTCACGTGGCCATCTCCATCCTCAAAGTACAAAAGCACCCTGAGTCTTTTGCACACACATGACATCTCCATATTCCTCTGCTGCCATCAGGTGGAAAAAGCTTTCTCTTTTAAGGGCCCATGTGCTCAGGCCAGGCCCATCTGGATCATCTCCCCGCCCCGACCTCTACCATGCCATATAACAACCTGATAGGGGTGTGATGGATCACGTAGGTTCTGGGGGTTAGGGCAGACATCTTCGGGCTACCCTTTTCGAAATTCTGCTGACCACAGAACATCACCACGGAAGGTGATGAAGATTTCCAGCCGCTGCCTTGCTCCTTTGTGAGTCACGTTGCCTAGGATGACAACAGCCGTGTGGGCAGCTGGTCCATTCTCTCCCAGGGTTGAAGGGCAAAGGTGAAACGCCCTGGCTTTTCTTTCCTCCTGACCCTTGCTTCTTCCCGCAAGGAAATCTGTGACTTTGGGCCTTCTTTTCTCTCTGTGACTCCCTCCTGCATGTTGGTGCCAAGAAACACTGGAGGGCAGATGGTCCGTCAGTGTGGAGCAACTTCAGGTCATCGAGAAGAGGTGTCCTGGAGGCCCAGACGGCACCAGAGGGCAGCACGGAGCAAGAGCCTTGCAGAGATGGTCTCTTCATGTGTCTTCAGAGCATCTGCTCACCCACCATGCGCCTCCTGAGCCAGCCCCCAGTGAGTCTCCAGTAAGAACACGGCACATTGAACAGAGGCCAACCATGGGCACATCGTAAAAAAAATCACTGTAGATTCGCTTCTTGGAAACTCGGTTTCTCCCAACTCAGAAATGGGCTGGAATTCATTCAAGGGTGAGACATTGAAAACGGAAAACTTCATCCTTTGAATCGCAGTGGTGTAAAGGCCACTGTTTACGAGTCGATGCTGTAGCGCTCTGTTTCACCAACTGTTTTCATCACTGATCCTTCAAGGAGCCTTTTCAAAGATTGTTTCCTAGTTGTCCCCCTCCCCCCCATGAAATTTTACTACAACCACTGTACCGTATATTTATGTATATTTGTGCTTTGTACATAACAAAGAGTAAGATTTTTTGCCACCAAGATCTAATTTTCTCACCGTCGGGGGCAATATTGTCCTCATTGACAATGTACGCTGTGATGGGAAAGAAAGAAATTGCTCACATTTTAATATTTATTAAATCTTCTGCTCGCATGCTCTATTTGATTTGGCAACTGGCAGGAATACTTCAGTGGTACTAAAAGGTGCTTAAGATTAATCCTGCGAAATCACAAGAAGTCTTTGAACATGAAAAATCACCCAATATATTTAAAATAACAACTCGCAAAACAAACTGTGAAGTGTGATCCCATTTTTGTGGCTAAGATGATAGAAAAATGACTAGAAAGATCAGTCTACTGAATGCTGCTGCTTAGTGGTTAGATTCTTCAGGCATTTTGCTTTGGGGAAATGTTATAAATGAACACATACTATAATTGCGGCAAGAAAAATATTACTAGAAAAGTTAACCAATCATTTCTCTCTCTCTTTTTTTGGCCTTCAACATTTAAGATTAATAGGCAGTGTAAGCTCAATCATTCATGTGTAACGAAAGGAGAAACATTTTGCATGGTCCATTCATGATTCCTTTAGATCTCTGGGAGGCTTCAGGCCTGAAAGTTTACTGTTGCATTCTTAATTCTTGTCGAGCACATGTACATTATTTTCTGCAAAGAAATACCACCTACTAAAGAGTGTTTTCTTCTCTTCTAGCAAGGTTTTGGTGTCCCCAGAGCCCCCTTAGTCCTGTTTACTTTGGATGTTTCAGGAGTTACTGTAGGTTTAACTGTGGTGAGTCTTTAAGCCCTCTTTTGAAATTCACAAACTGCCTCTAATCTTAGAAAAATGTCAGGTTACACTTTTGAGAGGTTTGGGAACTTGACATTTTGTAGCCCAGTTGGGGTGTAGGCTGCTTCCATTTGGAGCACCTTGTTCCAATTTATGTCAGAGGGAATTATATACAGGTCAGGGCTGAGAGCAGCTTATAATTAATGGGGTGGACAAGTGGATTTTTAGTGTTTCATAAAATAAAATGGAAATCATATGTGCCTGGAACTGTTGTGTGTTTTTAAATATTTACATTTATCCTAGTAAACATTCATTATAACTGATATGTTTCTCCTGTGAACTTGCTACCTGGGAGGTCACAAGCCATTGTTCACTGAGTAAAAAGGATGGCTGACGAGCTTGTTATATTAAAATTAAAAAAAAAAGAGGAAGAAGAAACAACAGAGTACTTGGGGAGATCCTGGTGAGTGAACTCGTGGAAGTAATCCAGTCTTAGGTTTTTCTCCTAATTTTCTCTCTTGTTTAAAGCACCCACTTGCCGGGGTGCCTGGGTGGCTCAGTCGTTAAGCGTCAGCCTTTGGCTCAGGGTCTGATCCCGGCGTTCTGGGATCGAGTCCCACATCAGGCTCCTCCACTGGGAGCCTGCTTCTTCCTCTCCCACTCCCCCTGCTTGTGTTCCCTCTCTCGCTGGCTGTCTCTCTCTCTGTCAAATAAATAAATAAAATCTTTGGGGGAAAAAAAAAGCACCCATTTGCCAATATGATCCAGATGTCAGTCCTTCGGAGGGAGACTGGGGAACGCTTAGCTTGTGAAATTCCCAAATGGCTCCTGGTAAAGACGCATGGCCAATGCTTAAGTTTGTTTGTTTTATTTGTTTGTTTTTAAAGATTTTATTTGAGAGAAAGGGAGCATGAGGAGAGGGAGGGGCAGAGGGAGAGGGAGAAAGAGAATCTTAAGCAGGCCCCACAGCCAACACAGAGCCCGATGCGGGTCTCGATCCCAGGACCCCGACACCACGACCTGAGCGAAAGCCACCCAGGTGCCCCCGTTTGTTTTTTAATGAAAGTTTAGAAGTAGTTGAGGCACTTGTCAGAATCTACAGTGTCCGAATTTTCTTTACGAATGTCCACTCCCTTATGTAGCAGCAGCCCGTTGCTGAGGAAAGCGATCTTTAGGAGTCCGAAAAAGCCACCTTCTACACTGGCCTCTGCTGTGTGCCGGCTGCATGGCCCTGGGCTGGAGGCTCTGACTGAGCCTTAGTTCCTCAGTCGCAGAATGGACAAAAGGAGACCCACTCTTTCGGGTTTGAGGAGGGATTAGAGATAATTTATATCAAGTGCCCGGCAAATTGTTGGTGCTTAAAAAAAAATGTCAGCTATGGGTATATGAAGGAACGGTCAAAGAAAGGAGACTCAGAGGAAGCCTTCTGTAAGTAGCATTACATGGCAAACATTTGGGTGTTCGGTGTATTAGTGCAAGCTTTAGTCTGGCCTCCAAGTCCCCCCGCTCCCCAAGTAAGTATTATATCCATGAAGTCAACAATTCCTTTGATAGTTAGGCTTCGTTGTGTGCGGTGAGGAATCAGTATAGCGCCGTCGCTGTGGGCGTAAGAGTTAACTGAGTCATGCAACAGGAGACCTGTGTGCCCTTTTCTGAGGAAGCTATTTCAGTGTTTAATGGGAGGGCGGCTTCACAGAACTAGCAGGTAACAATCTACAGTACTTCCTGATGCTGCTTCTACAAATGAGCCAGAGGGGTGTTTGGGCAGTTCTAGATGGGATGGGGCTACTTGTCCAGACCTTTGACCAAGGATGTCCTATCCACCCACCTGGAAATCACTGCGGTGACAGATGTTGGAGGCAGATCACCCTCGGGTCCCTTACAGTGCTTTTGAGTGTCCCACTTTAGAAAGTCTCTGCGGAACTCTCCGAGGTTTTAGGTCTGTTGTGTTTCCTGAAGGTTCAGAAAAATAAAAGTGTCTGTGCTTTGGGTGTCATTATCCTTCTCTGGGGCGGGACCTGTTGAACATACTGAGAAAAGAGCAGACAGTACAGGGGCGCCTGGGTGGCACAGCGGTTAAGCGTCTGCCTTCGGCTCAGGGCGTGATCCCGGCGTTGTGGGATCGAGCCCCACATCAGGCTCCTCTGCTATGAGCCTGCTTCTTCCTCTCCCACTCCCCCTGCTTGTGTTCCCTCTCTCCCTGGCTGTCTCTATCTCTGTCAAATAAATAAATAAAATCTTTAAAAAAAAATTAAAAAAAAAAAAGAGCAGACAGTACAGATAAAAGGACAAAATGAGCAAGAAGAAAAACCCACTGATGATGGGCAAGGTCTAGACTGAGTTGTAGATTCTGAGATCTAAAATATATACTCAATACATGTATCCTCAGTGTATGCTCACCACATTTGTGCCCAAGACATATTAGTTGATAAAATTAATACATAAGTGGGTATATTAATGCCTTACAATAAAGTCCTATTTTTACTGGGTAACAGCTGCATCATTTTCAAAATGGCCGTTGTCNAAACACCAACACTGCCACTAAATTTGGTATCATTAATCTACCTATAAGGAGATCTTTTATAGGTCCGTAAGTGAGCTCCGGCTGATCCCTTCACTTTCACTCAGCCCTTTATGGAAATCTTCATGAAAATCCTACTGTGTGCCCAGTAGCTAACAGAGTTCCTGGCAAATAATAAGATTTCAATAGGCTTTAGATTTTGCCTAGTGCTGCTTGGAGGATGAGTGCATCGTAACGCCCCTCACCACTACCTCCCCCCCAAAAAAGGTGTGTGTGTAAGAGAGACAGAGACAGACAGAGACATTCTACTTAGAAAGATTCTACTTAGTTAGCAAAAAGCCTGGTCTTATCTTTGCACGTACATGGCATGGTATTTAGAATGGGAAATGATCTTAGCTGACATTTTTCCAATCTCCTACCCAGTGCAGCAATTCTTTCTACAATAGTCTTCACCAAAGGGCAGGAAGCCTGATGTAAGACTAGGGGGCTCTTTCTGTTGGGCAATACTTTGATTCAATGTGGTATTATTGTTTGGTAGCTCAAGGTGGCATAGTATAAAGTTCTGTGGGAACTTGGAACGTGGAGCCCGAGCAAGGGTGAACTTGTTTTGGCCACATTGCGGAAGGAGGACATTTGGGGCCAATTTTGAGCTGCCATCATGTTCTACCATGAAACCTAAATCCTAGTGCTTTCTTAGTGAGTTTAAATAGTTACATCAAAGGAATTTACATGGTCTTTAATTTGTATCAGTAAAATTGATGGGAAGCACTGTATTAAAATTATTCACTATTGACACTTGCCAAACAGGTGTAGAAAGGGTTTTTAAAGTCAGGTTTTTTTTTTTTTTTTTGCTGTGAAGATTTTTCTTTTAATATGCCATAAGATATTCTTAACTGTGTATTTTCCAAAGTACTTTTCCAGCTGCATCTCCCAACCCTTCCAGAAGATTCCGCCAGTCTTCCCAATGCAATAAAAGATGCTGGATTATACTTTTGTCCATCTTCTCTTTTTGAAAGTAATATAATCCTAATGACTTTAATGGTCATTCATTCTTATCTAATAAGGAAAAACGCTTACAAATATCAGAAACCCAGTTTTGAAACATTTGCATTAATTTTGAACTGAATCAGCATTTTGTGGGTTTAAAAAAAGGCAACAATTTGAACTCATGACTTACTGACAAACACATTTCTGCAGAGGGATGGGGAAGAGAGGGATAGTGAATGCTGCATTTCTCCTTTGGCCCCAAAGTGCTAATTTCACAAAGGGATACATCACAAGCAAACATGCAATGGCGGGAAAGTTGGTTTCTTTTAGCACTCGACAATACCAAAACTTCAACTTACCTGAATTTTGCCAAAAGAACCAGACCTCTCTGTTACCCAGTTTTCTACACTACCCTTTTGCAACAGATAGTGAAATGCAAGGAAGAAGGCAGTATCATGGATTCACCTAAAAATTCATGGTCATGGACACACATACACATTCAACTCAATCTCTGAAATTTCCTCTTTTTATGATTAAAAGAAAGAAGATCTTTATAGAGATCTCAAGAAGCAATAAAATTTGGAATTACCTAAGAACCTTTAAATTCAATCCACTATGTGGTTTGTAGTTATGCAAGTAAAACGGGCTCAAGCATTTTAGGAATGTTCTCAACGAGGATTTAAAAGAAAAAAAGATTTAAAAAAAATCTCTATTTGAGGTTCAGTTAACCAGAAAATTAAATTAACCAGAACTCTCCCATTTTCAGAGAATTTCAATTAATTGAAGTTTGATTGTACTTCTATTATAGTCTTCATTCCTATGCAGGAATGAATTCCACTTTCTGCCTTATTTTTTGGAGAGTTCTTAGCACAAAAACTACCTTGGATGAGCAGGACAGAAGTGGCTGGCTGTTTTTGGATTTAGATTATTACTCTCTCTCTCTCTCTACGAGGATTTCAAGAGAGAGGGAAGGCGAGAGAGAGAGAGAGCACTTGGTGGCAGACGTGTTTATGTTTAAAGAAATATGAGTAGTTAATGCTCTCACTGTGATTTGACTTCCATCTTCCTCTTTCAAGTACTCTTTTCCCCTTTCAAACCTGCCATTTAGAACTGAGAAGTATTTTCCTAGAAATAGAACAATGCTTTCTACTCTGCTTCGTAAAGTCATTCACAGAGGAAATGCATCGTGGTAAAAATAATTAATAAGTGAAATTATAATGCGTTGCTAAAGATAACCAGGAAGTGAGGAGCAAAAGCCCTCAAGTAGCAGAGAGGCCAGATGGTCTATTTTTTTTAATGCAGTTGCTAAGCAGGACATTTTGCTTGATTAAGAAGGCACTGGTGTTGATTTTCATTCAGCGGTTTTGAGAGCCATTTTTTAATGGAGACATATATACGCACACAGAGCACACAGTTTTCATTCAGCCAGTTGATCATTTGTGCCATTGTAAGCAAAATTCTGCTGATGAGAATGTCAAGTTTTAATGATAAAGAAGTAAATGGGTTCCCAGTCTCAGCGATGAAAGAACCTGGACTCTGCCCACCACCCTACAAACTCTCCGTCATTACCATGTCCATCATACTGTTGTAGGGTCTGGTGTTTTGTTTTGTTTTCTTTTGATAACCCAGAATGGAAGAAAGGCTGTGTACCGCAGTGGCTAACTGGGTTTTTGTGAGATACAGGGTAGACTCGGCAGAAAATAGAGGTTTTGGAGTTCAACACTCCAGGGGGCTAATGTGCATAAAGGACCTGCGTTTAATCCTCGGAGCTGCCAGTCAGGATCATGATGAAGAAGCACCCATGCAAAGAATTGCTTTCTGGATGCTGATAGGCGGGGGCGGGACGGGGGATCAGAGCGCCCCTATTTGGACCGTGATGTTTTGGCAGTTGATGTGCTGGGAGGTTGCCTGGCAGTGGCTCGGGCACAACAAAGCTCCCTTCTGGGAAGTCACCCTGCCATCGTCCTGCCCCCTTTGCCCAGTGCCCCAGGAGAAGGGCATTTCCCACTCTGAGGGAAAGAATGAATGGAGTTGGGGAACGGAATGTTTGCATCCGTTTACAAGACAGAGCCACTTGGAGGGGTTTGTAAGAGAAAGAATAGACTCCAGACAACTGGCAGAACCGTTTGGAACAGTGCCCTGGATCAAGTGTCTGTTGATTTAAATAAGGACCAGCTAAAGGAGCTCTGTAACAAGGGATGACCCAGCAATCTTTACCGTAAAGATGAGAGAGCAGACATTAAGGAGTGGTGTTTTTCAAAAATGCAGTGCTTTCTTCCATAATTGTGATGCTTTTTCCAATTCACATCCATATGCATTATCAAGATAAATATATCTCCACTTTGAGGTAGCTTAGTTACCTTGAAAGCTCACTGCTCTTAAAGCTAGGTATTTTTTCGTAAGTGAATTTTTAAGCCCTAGATTGTATCTCAAGTACTGAGTCTTTTCAATTCCACCTTTGCTTATATACAAAAAGCCAGCTTTTTATATAATTTGACTCAATGAGAGGATAAAATGTGCAAGATGAAGTGCATGCTTATTGACTGAAAATAAAACTTTTTTCCCTTAAGACTCAAGGAATCCTAAACACCAAACAAATAAGAAATGGAGCCAAAGGACAACAGTAAAATCTTAGCGTCAGGTCCCCGAGATGGTACCTTTTGATATTAACTCCAAGGGAATGTCTTGATTTCTGGTTTTATAAATTACATTTATAATTTCTCTCAAAGTTACAACAGGAAACATTTGGATAACACAAGAGAAATCCCTCAGAGGTTAGCCTGCCTTTAGCGTATTTTTAAAAAGACACCAGGAGCCTCACAGCCTTTGTGGGATTTGTTTTCAGATGACTGCAAGTATTTTTTTTTTACTTTGTTTATTTTATTATTTATTTATTTATTTATTTTGCAGAATTATTAAGCCTGCAATGAAACATTTTCAGTCTTGGTTTTTAGGCCAGTAATCTTTGGGCTGGGGTAAACTCACTCTCTGAGGATTACTTGTGTCCTAACCCCCACTCTGCCTGCCGCTCTACCCTCTCCTACAGCTGCTTATTGGTTTCACTGTGGGGTGGCTGGCACCCGCCACCAAGACTTCCCAAGCCCGTCCCTCGGCCTCTGCTGAGCTCCAACAGCCACTCGGTCCTCTTTCACGATTCCTGCTGATTCCGGCTGTGCTTCTCTCCCTTCCAGCCACTTGAAGAGATGGGCTCTAAAACTCACGATCTGGCTGCTGTAGCAATTTACCTAGCCGGTGAATTTCTTTCTTTTGAGATACCTTCTGTTATTGTTGTCATTGTCAGTGAGACCCCAATAGAGCTCTCGGGCAATGGGCTCTCCTGGTTTCCCCTCCTCTTTGATCCTCCAGGCATGAAGCCCTAGCTCTGCCTGTTCGTTAATGCCTGCGCTGTTTCCCCACCTCTTTCCCTTCTTTCCTGAAATTTCTTCTAGAGAGGCAAAAGCAAAACCAATGACTCTTGAAATGTCTGTTAATTTCCTTCACACCCTTCCCTGTACCCTTAACTGCATGTCCATGGTTACTTTCAACTTTAGGTTAACATCCTGCCATCAAACACTCAGACATTCAGGGAATTCTAAGTACCATAGTTCCTGTTTTTTTGGTCTACCACGTGATCATGGCTTTTCTCTCAAACTTTATTGTTAAATAAATAAAGAGGTCAGTGTTTTCCAATAATTTAGCACTTTGTCTTTTCATGTAAGGAATGGTAAACACTGGATTTTAACGTCCTTGAAAAAGAAATCATCCCTTAAGGAAATCTGTCACTGAACATTTAAGAATTTGAGGATTAAATCAAAACTCTGTACTCAAATGCCGGCAAGTTTTATACTGAAGTTAAGATGTTTGCTTGTTTATTGGCAGGGGAACAAGCCAAAATAGCAGGAAAGCCTGCACAGGTATGAGTAGAAATGTCTTTGTAGCTAAAATAGACCTCACCCACCCCTCTGTCCTCTATCATGGCATTCTTTGTTTTCTTTCATTTTATGTATGGTTGTTTGAAGTGATGGTGTTTTCTCACCCATTTCCTGGTTTATTTTATATTTCCCTCATGGAAATGTAAGCCCTCCCAGGGCAGACCTTTGTTCTCATATTCACCAGTGCATTCCCAGTGCCCAGAGCAGTGCCTGGCACACAGCAAGACCTCAAGAAGACCTGTTGAATGAATGAATATTCAGAGAAATGACTTTGTGGTTTTACTCCAAAAGTAGTTCTAAAATTGAAAAAAAAAAAAGCTGAGTTAAAGTCAACTTAATGTACATATAGGGTTTCTAATATCATAGAATTAACAAAACTAGCTTATTCTTCCAAACTCTTAAAATAAGTTTTAATTAAGAGTGAAGACCAGGGGCGCCTGGGTGGCACAGCGGTTAAGCGTCTGCCTTCGGCTCAGGGCGTGATCCCGGCCTTATGGGATCGAGCCCCACATCAGGCTCCTCTGCTATGAGCCTGATTCTTCCTCTCCCACTCCCCCTGCTTGTATTTCTTCTCTCCCTGGCTGTCTCTCTCTCTCTGTCAAATAAATAAATAAAATCTTAAAAAAAAAAAGAGTGAAGACCAGATACAGGCTGATTTGGGGACTAAGAAGGAAGTTATTAAGGGCTCTGTTTACTTGGGCAAAATCTATGGGTGGGGCCTGCCTGCTCTCTGCTAGTTTCCCTGGTGTATCACCTGATATGAAAGGATGGTGGGGATGAGGAGCGTGGAGCACTTTCTTGTGGGCTTTTACCTCCTGTCTTCCATGAACGGCTCAAGGGCTAGTCAATGTCAAGTTAACTGCCTCTACCCTAACTACTGGAAAGCCCAGTGGTGATCTGATTTCTTGTGCGAGATCGCCAGGAGAGGACAGGAGCTGTGTCTATTGGGAAATAATTCTCCGGGGACCTCTCACGTTTCTGAACCTCTTGTGAGCTGAGGTGCTGATGGCTTTTGTTCCAGACCATCTCTTCAAAGATACGTATTTGTGTAGCAAACAGCTTGGAAGATCGAGATAGACTATTTCCCTCCAGGATAGAAAGCGGGTTTGTTTGCTGTCCATTATAATAAAGATAACGTCTCTCTACAGGGCAAATGTCAGGCAGCTTTGCTTGCAGTCCATAGTAAAAGATTCAGGTTTCCTAAGCTTGGGTTTCTCAGCTGTGATGCAAACCCCCTGTGAAGGCAGCGTGCACCTGGGGCACTCTGTGGACTTGGGGCACAAGGAGAACTGACGTGAACATGAAACACACCAGGCCTGCTGTGCCCTGACTAACAACATCCTTTGTCTCTGACTCACGGGTCTCGTATCTTCTGCCAAAATCCATGAAACTGGTAGGCTGATTAGCTCGCAAGTAAGAAAAATCTGAAACCCTTCACTGTTCTTGATAGTCTCATTTATACCGCCCATGCCAGGGTCTCTGATTTCCCGCAAAATCAAAAATTCTGATAGGATTCGTCTGGGACAGAAAGCTCTTCCGTGAGGAGCAGAGAACCGAGGACTCTAGGTCATGGTGGGAGACCCAATGGTAAGGAGGGGCAGCATGTCGATAGCTGGGAAATACAGAAGATTGCCTATATGAAGACAATTATTTAAAAATAATTGACGTTAATAATAGAAATGCTGGTTTATTAGTCATATACTGTTTCATCATGGAAGACATTCCATGCATGTTGTTCAACAAATACATGGATTGCTATCCTTCCCATTTCCAAAAATGGGTTGAAGAAGTTTCCAACAAAAAATACAGATCATTAATGTACTTGAAGAAGAGTGGGAAGAGGTGACTCAGGACAAGAGGGGAAGAAGGGTGTGGGAGCTACAATTTTGCTGGCGCTTTTAAAACTCTGCTTCACTTAATCCTCAAAAGACCCTTTGAGATTGCTCTCATTGTCGCATTTTACAGATAAGGAAATTGTAGAAGATAGGAAGAGGATCTGTGGGTGGAAGATATGTCGAGTAGCTGGCTTCTATCCGCCTTTGTTAGGAAATGGCAGAGCCAGGGTTTGAACTCAGGTTTATCTGTTTTCAAGGTATGCCTTTCTTTGCACGACACCACACCAATGGTCTCACCCCAAAACTAGACCAAGGGTAGTTGGGTCAACTGATCTCAGGGCTTAACCCCATCTTTTCTGCCAGCATATCATAAAGAAAGCCAGATGAAATGCATTGTCTAAAAGAGGAAAGCCTATGAGTTTTCCCTTCCTCTTACAATAGAAGGAGAGGATAGGGAAAGACGAAAGAAGTGGAGTAGCAGTAGAACAGAGAAGAGGAAAGAGACGGCCATTTTGGAGGCATTGCAAAACAAGATATATTATTTGCTTTTCTGAACCCTTTAGCTTAGAGACTGCAGTAATGATCATTATACCTCTCATTATGTGATAAGTCCAATAAGCCAGATGAACTCTGATGATCTGACAAAATGTGTTGCCCTACTGGCAGCTTTAGCAGAATTTGCATTAGAAGAAAGTAGAAGATGATAAGAGCATGACTTGACCAAACAGATCTGTTACATTTACATTCGTGTGAGCTTCTTAGTCGTGATGATTGTTTCTCAAGGAAGAACCCATTCCGTAGCTTCCCTGGGGGTTCTTGAAAGCTCTCTTTAAAGGTTGTATTTAAAGTGTAAGAGTATGCTCAGAATGGAGAAAGGTGTTTTTTCTTTTTGTAAAAAATGCCGGTTCCTTATGAACGTCCACTAAGTTAGCTCAGTTATTTAATAAAAAAGTTACCTTATTTTAGATGGGTCAGAAACAGATCTAGAAATGTCAAGAAGTGGATCATGGGTTGAAAAGTGAGTGATTTAATGTGATTTGAAAGCAGTTTTTTTTTTAATTTTATTTATTTATTCGACAGAGAGAGAGACAGCCAGCGAGAGAGGGAACATAAGCAGGGGGAGTGGGAGAGGAAGAAGCAGGCTCATAGCGGAGGAGCCTGATGTGGGGCTCGATCCCAGAACGCCAGGATCACGCCCTGAGCCGAAGGCAGACGCTTAACCACTGTGCCACCCAGGCGCCCCATGAAAGCAGTTTTAATTTTATGATACTTCGCGCGCGCCTGTGTGTGTGTGTTTTAATGATAACCTAATTTTACTGCCCCAGACTTTAAGATTTCTGCCTGGAGAGCTCATTCATCCGTTTGCATTTAAATCTTTTCAAAGTATTTTTGCTCAAATTTCTCCCAAGAAGCCTCCTGCCTTTGTTCTGTGAGGACGCACAGTTCCGACGCTGTTCTTAATATCCTGTTTTCATTTGTCAGCACTGTTGTCCTTTTCATTGCCATGTTCCCATCGTTCCCCTTCTCTCATGTGGTGCTTTACAATAACAATTCAGAACAAAAGAGTCACTCCTCTTTCTGTTGCCTTAAAAAAAAAAAAAAAGAGGAAGAAGAAGAAAGAAGGCTTCATCCCCTGACTGTAGGGCTTCAGTGATCACGGGAAACCTTTAAAACATGTTCCTCATAATAGTTAACCAGGAGTTGTGAATAAAGGTTACTTTTTAAATTTTTTTAAGATCGCAAAGTAGCTTCAGGGCATTGTGAACATGGGGTTTTTGTGTGTGGCTAACTTTGAAGTTGAGAGAGGAAGCAATTTCCTTTGAGGAAAGGGGCCATCATTTTTGAGAGAATTTCCCGATCTGTCCATACAATAGGAATCAGTTACTATGTGACATTGTCATTACTTCAGTGAGTCATGGGACCGGAGTAGTTGTGCGTGCCATGGAACGTCAGCTTTTCGGTGTTTAGGGAACAATGGTGGAATGCCATACTGGCCACCATCAGCAACTATTATTTATTGATGCATTTTTCTCCTGGTCGATAATAAGTGGGAAGGAGAGAGTGTGCACTTTCTCGGCCTCCTAGAGGAGTATTGTATGAATGAAGTAAGAAAAAGTTTTCCCAGTTGGCAAGCATTTTTCCAGGTGGAATCTGCTTGCAACAATCCGGCTCAACCGGTCTGTCCTTCAGAGACTAGATGTCTTATGTCATTTTCCTCTTTTCCGGGTAACCCTTTTCAGATAAGAATAGGCATTTGGGGGGGGGTTATATCTAAATTATGTATAGGTTTCCATTTTGTGCAGAGGAAGGAACGTTTGCAGGAGGGATGTGGTAACTGAGGGGTTTGTGAAGAGTGAATTCCATCAAGTGTCCCAAGTAATTTTGCAAAGGTGCTTTTGTATATGGATGCGTGTGTGTGTACATATATACGCATACATATTTATATAGGACCACAAAGGTCAGTTCCATTGTAGACATATATAGGATTTTATATAAACATAGAGTAGTACTATGAATGGGTATAGAAATGCCTGTCGAACTAGAAACACTTGCAGGAGCATTCAGGGAAGGCGGTGTTCAAGTGCTTTTCATCTGCGGGTGGTTTCACCGGACTCACCGGTGGCTTCCATTTCCACCATCACCATAATGGCGGCCCACTCTCCAGGAGAGGCGATTTAGACTTCTGTCAGGAGACTAGGTGTGACAAGTACTCGCTCTCTTCCTCCTCTTTCGAGTCTCCTGTCACTGCCTTCAGCACCAAATTCTTGCCTGACACTGGGTACAGCACAGACCGGGGAAACATCAGTCATTTTCAGTTGAATGTAAAATAGGTTCCATTTGCCTTTAACACTGGATGTTTTCTTTCTTCGTATCAACTATAAAAGACTTGAAATGTCTGAGATCCTCTGATGGTAGGAAATCACCTGTAGAGGTTGTCAGATTAGGCTCTATAGAAGATTATAAAGGTGGTTGTTTATCCTTCTCTTTTGTTTTTGAGGAGTGGAGTATGTGTTTGTTTTCTGATGTTTCGACTCTAGACAGGCTAATTTTCCACCACAGCGCCAAAATACGGACAAGTTAGCCATTTCCCGCAGAAATTTTGACAATTTTAATGTTGCTTAACAAAAGCAATGCTTTCAAATCTCACGATGAAAAGTTCTTTCAGATTCTGTTTGATGGACCTGTGTCTTTTCTGTAGATAGGACTTCTTTGGGAAGTCGTGTGTATGTGGAATTGAGTAATCCCTTTGTTTATTGTTAACAGACAAAGGAAATTATGATTCGTACAGACATAAGCTAAGAGAGTATATGTTTGCATTTTAATGTCCAAACATGTGAAGCGTGCTTGGGTTTATCGTGAGGTGTTGCAATGGCATGAAAATAGGCGTCGTGATGTTCGAGCCAGGCAACAGGAGGAGGCGGTCCTTGCCTCCTGCTCGACCTTTCGCAAGAAGTTCTTGCACACCTTTGGTGGAGACCAGATGTCTGGGTTTGCACATGAATCGTGCAGGTTTGCAATCAGCCTGTTTTTTTGTTTTGGCTTGGTTTGGTTTTTTTACACTTTCCTGATGATTTACTTTAGTTGCAGTTTCTTGTCTTGCGTGGTGATAAGCAACATCCTTGAAAGAACTGCAGGGTAGGCCTTTTTTTTTTTTTTTTGCGCTTTTGGGAAGACTACTTCCTCTTCTTCCTTTAGACAGACAGTCAGTTTTTAAAAGATTACTTTCCATTCTCAATTCACTCTTTCTTTGCCATTCTGGAAACTGAAATCTGAGACACCCGTCACAGATCTGCTCTTGTGTGTATGTGTAGGCATTATACGTATATATAACCATATGTCTATGTGATATGTTATATGCATGCATAATATGTGCATATATGTATGTGTATATATGTATTGCTTCGTGGGTATAGGCATATGTATGTATTTCATACACATACATTTTCATTTGTTTATCAGGATGATAGATTGCGATTTAGATCTCTATTTTTGGAAGAAAAAAATAACCACTTTATTGTGTCTGTACAAGAGATCATTCTTCTTGATGTAATGTTTTTAAAAAACTCCTTCCAGGTATTATCGTTTCATTCAGAAGATAGACACAAAATAACCAGTATACTATTTTTAAAAAAACAAACAAACAACAACCCGGCATCCAGAACATAATGTGATCATGTGCTTCGGAGGCCGCCAAAAGGACTGAAATGCAAGGGAGGCGAGCGCCCGTTGCTGACCCTGGGAGCCGGACAGGACGCTCCTCTTGGCAGCATGGAAAGCTGGCATCCTGCACTCAGCTGCAGGACACTGACCCGCTACTGGTCCCCGGGAGCAAGGGGGGTACAGAGCCCAGTGCCAAGTCATCATTTTTTTGGGACCAGGCAGTGGGTATTAATCTGCCCCTAGCTGCCTTTTCGTTTGGCTTGAGTTGAACGTTGAGTGGGCGAGGGCATAGGGAAGCCCTGCCGGGGTCTGTGGAAAAGGCAGTTGGAAAGCAAGAGGGAGTTTTGATTCTTCAGCTCAGCAACCCTGGCGGGGTGGATGAGGTGGAGCTGGCCTTCCTGGAATTGTCGCGTCGATTTTCCTGTTGTGTTTCACTGTTGACGCTCTCACAGACACACAGGACCGCTCCAGCACTGCCTGCCACCCACCATCTGGTCTCGGTGGCCTGTCTGTCATTTCGTGGGTCCCCATCCTCTGCCTACGGCGATGTTTCTTCAACAAGAACTAGGGTGCAGTCCATTGGTGGGTATTTGAGGTGATCTCTTTGTAAGAATCTGGAGAGATGCTAAGAGAACTAGTAAGGACAGATTGCGATTTCCTGTTTTTAACCTATTTGTCAGTCTTTCAGTAGGACAAATTGCATTTGTGAGACTGTGGAGGGGGTTTCTTTACCTTTAAGACAGAGCGGGATCGGGGCAGTTGGTGCTGGAGAAATCAGGATTGCTCTTTTGCGTTGTCATTGGTGTCCTTTTTTCTTGTCTGCTTATATAAATGAACTCCAGAAGGTGTATTTAAGCATTCTGTTAAGTAAATTTGGAAGACTAGGTTTCAATTAAAATAACCAGACAGTGTGACCTAGCTCCCATTTCTCCTTAATTTTTATCATTAAAGCCTTCATATCCCCAAAGACATCTTCTGTGCTTCCAAGTGATTCTTTTCAGGAATGTTCATTCATTATTAATCAGGTTGCATGGTCAAGAGAGTATGTGATTATTTTAAAGACTATCCTAGAGATCCAATTACTAAAAAACTGAGCACGTTATGGACAGATGTGGAAGTATAGAGAAGGTTTATGAACAGTTTAATTCAATTTGCATGAATTCCACCAGGTGGGGGTTTGGTGAAATTAAAAGTCTTCCCTGTTTCTCACTTTTGGTTTTGGTGAAACATTTTAACCTAAGCATTCCTCAGGATAAAGTCGAAGTGGCAAGTTATTAAAAACATCTTTTGTATTAATTAGTTACTTTAAAACTTGAGGCTAGTGCCTGGGTGCTTATCTGCTTGTCACTTTTTTTTTCCCAGTCAGTCCCTCTGGTCCCTTACAATTTGGTTGGCAGAAATTCTTAGTCATCCGTCACTGATAAAGGGAATGAATTTAAGTGTGCTGACAGTCGGAGGTTAACCACAGCGCTATTTCAGAGGCATTACCTATAGAATGTTACAGATCACTTTTTTTTTCCACCTGTTGCTGCTAGTGTGTTATTTGTACTGTTGCTTTAAGAGCCACTTTGCATTTTGACTGCTCTCTGCCATAATTTGGAGTAGGAAGTAGCCTCTGTTGTGGTATTAATTTCCAGTCTTTCAGAATGCCATTAAATTCAATTGGATCTCCCTCTCCCCTCTGCATCGCGTCACGGCCCTGTTTTACTGTGCATTTACTGACTCACCTGGGTCTCAAATCAGCCAGGGTGCTAATCGGTAAAGCAGCTTTTGGGTAGGGTGTTTATTCTGTGGTTTTTATAACTCAAAGCTAAATACTAAACCATGACCAAATAGGCAGACACTGAGTGCTCGTATTGTGTTATTTAAAATACTCTATTTGTGGTGAATTCGTCTTGAGTATAGCACCCAGTTTCTATTGTTTCTGCCTCACGAGCTGCGGTTAATTTCCAGAGGTTAACAGTTCCAAAGTTTTGAGTCCTCTGAAAGTCCGGGTTTCTTCTGATCTAAGATAAAAACATCATTCCACGATCCTTAACAAAATAATCCCACCTGTGGTTCTATAGCAGGGATAGTCGCAGGGAAAAATCCAAATGGCAATAAGAAGGGATAGGAAATTGACTTGGTCATGGTTCTGAAATGTAGGACTCTTTAAAGAAAATTTAGTCATAGAATTTGGGAAGCTGTTTGTCAGTCACAACACTTTTGAGGGCTTTCTCTCCGCCCCCACCCCCAAACCGGTTTTATGTGATTTCGTGTAAGATTTGTACAGTTTTGGTAGTGTGTTTGTCGTCTCGGTTCTGTTTTGGTAAATTTAACATCAAGCTTAGTTTCCATACCCCAGAGGATATGTAGAAAAAAAACGGGAGGAAGTGCCTCGGGGATCATCCAGGCAGTGGCTGCGAGCCACCTGGTTGACCGCCGGCCACCCAGTGTTGGTATCCAGGTTTATTCCTTGGTCTAGTGACTCATGAATTTCCCTCAGAGTGATGGCTTTCAGAGCCGTACAAAGTGAGGGACTGAAAGTAAAATTATTGGTGGCTGGAATGCGTGCTCTTTTTCATATACTCCACGTCAGAAAAGTGATCATTGTTCGTGGAGTTTGCAGACATGACATAGAGTAGCTGCAGGGAAGCGCTGAGAGACAGGTTTACCTTATGATTAAAATGTCAAAACTCTGGTAAGAGAAATTTGGAATTCAGAAACTCCTGGATGACACATGCTGACGATCAGGTATCTCCTTATTCTAGTGGGTGATTGAGCCCATAGAATGCGCTTGCTCTCGAGACTCCTAATTCTTGGTCACTTGCATATATGGGCGAAAGAGTAGGAAATCCATATTCTTGGGATTTTGACCTGGAAAGCCCGCTCACTGACTTTGGCCGTGGATTAAACCTTGCAATGCATGTTGTCTTCACAGGGCTTCTGGGTGTTCCTTCAAGGTGCAGGTTGTCTTCTCTGTGTCATGACAGAAGTCGGGGGAGACTACAAGGAATAAAGTTGTGAAATTCTAACATGAGCTAGCGAGCAGGATGATGGCAAGGGTTGTGACAGCACAGGCAGGGGGTTGAATGTTTTCTTTGCATGGACTTGCCCGGACGATGGTTTTGCCTCTCACTTCAGAGGAGGGGGCAGAAAGGATGAATCCAACAGCCACGAATGCTCCTCACTTCCATCTCGCTGGCTGAGAACAGTAATCCATAAGGACATCCATCCTGAGCTCCCCATCTCCCTTCTCAGTTCCAAACCTTGTATCTCCACTAAGTCCTGGTGTTCGTCCTCTTTTACTGGGGACTTTCTCCTTCAGTCCGTTTCCCCGAAGAGCCTGCACCTTGGACAAAAAAAAAGCTCTTCTCCCTCCAGGAAAGTCTTCCTCCTGGGATGGGTGCTACCTCAAGATGATGATACCTGGAGCCCAGAGGGGGTGAGGGGCCATCTGTCCAGGCAGCTGGTTCAGCCCAATCACCTTAGCCATCACCTGGGTGCCAAGGTCCGATCATCCCTGCAGGCCTCACCACCAGCTGTCCATCTCTCTGTTGATTAATTTTCCTTAACCCCAAAAGGCACGAGCCTCTGACATCCAGATTTATCATGGGGGATTTCGAGGAGTAGGTGGTCATTTGGCTCAGGCGGTCACCCATTCGCGATCGGCTTCAAATTTAGACGATGAGTGTTAATTTCCGTATGAGATTTTTGTGTTTGTGTTTGTGTCCGTGCTCGCGTGTGCATGCCTGTATCGGTCCCGGAGCTGATCCAACTCTACTGAAAGAATGGGATGAATCATGTAACTTTAAACCAGGATCGCATTACTGATCGCTCTGTTGTGTACCAGAAAATAATATTTTTAAATGAATATTTTGGTTATTTTGTAAATATGACAGTTACACCACTTTGTGGTTTTCAGCTAAAAACTTTAATTGTAAACATTTAAGACATGGCACACTATAGCCATCTTCTAAATCAGTTCTTCTTTGTTTAATATGAAATCTCCAAATACAACAATGGCCAGGGTTCTGTGGGCCTCTGGGAGGTTCTGCTGTCAGCTTAAAAAACCAGAAAACAAAAACAAGAAAATAAACGTGAAACACACTAAAAAAAAAAAAAATCTCACAAAGGAGAAAAAAAATTTGTGCTAGGAAGAAAGGCAAAGGCAGCTGCTAAGAGCAGCAAATGGTCCCATCCCCTGGGTCACTGGGATGGGAGGTGAGTGCGTGGGAATCAGGTTGAAGAAGCAGGTCTGGAGACGCTTGGGCAAGGTGTTTTGAAACAGGAGCTCAGGCATCCATCAGGACTCACGCTCTGGCCAGCAGGGAGCTAACTGCTCAATGCGTGGGCCTTTAAGAGAAGTGACAGGAAGAAGCCGTGGTGCCAAAAGCATGTGGCAGAAATGAAACTGAGGGACAAAAAGATTGGAGGTGAGGAATCAAATTTGGAGGTGGTGGTTTGTTTTTTGTTTGTGTGTGTGGTGGGGGGGGGGGTAATAGTCTAGGAATGCAGGAAAGAAGATCTGGATCAACCCATCTGGATCAACCCAGAAGCAGTGAGAGCCGAGAGAAGGAAACCAATCAAAGAACTGGGGATTGACCCTCACACGTCTTGGCTAATGATTTGGATTTGGGGGAAGGAGAGTGTGTGTGTGGCTTCCTATTGGTGGCAGAACAAATTACCAGCGACATGATGCCTTAAACCACACTAGAGGGCAGAGTGTCTGTGCAGGGCTGCGTTCCTTCGGGAGGCTCTAGGGAAGAATCTGTTTGCCTTTTGCAACTTCTAGAAACAGCTCACATTCCCTGACTCGTGGCCCTTCCGTCTTCAAAGCCAGCGATGGTCATCAGGTCTTCTGCATCTCATCACCTGACCTACTCTTTTGCCTCTCATTTCCACATGTCAGGGCCATTGGGATTCCATCGAGTCCACGTGGATAGTGCACTCATCTCCCCATTTTAAGGCCAGTGGTGGCAACCTCAGTTCCATCTGCTACCCACATTCCCCTTTGCCTTGTAATCTAAACTAGTCACAGCTTCCAGGGATTCGGATGCTGCCATCTTCAGAAGCCATCTATCCCGCCTTCCCCAGAGAGGGAGAAGTCGAATGCGAGGCGAGTTTCTGACTTGTAGTGATCAGGAGAACGGAAGCACCATGAGGAGACACCAGAGGCTCGCAGGGCAGACAGGTTTGGGAGGGAAGCTGATGAAACCCATGAGATGCACACTCTGAATTGAGGCATTTACAGTAAATGAAGCAGAGAACTGTCGGTGTCGAGCTGTGATTCTGGAGAGAGATGGCCCTGTGAGAGGCAAGCCTAGGAGTCCTTCTCAGAGACGCTGTATGAGAAACGAATGAACAACCTGGATGGCTTTTTTTTAAATTGAGGTGTAATTGACATATAACATTACATTAGTTTCAGGTGTGCAACATGACTCCACATTTGTACACACTGTATTATTTAACTATAGCCACCACATTGTACATTACATCCCCAGGACTTATTTCTTTTGCAACTGCAAGTCTGTACCTTTTGACCCTCTTTGATGACCAGACACTTAGAAAACACCCAGGCTCTGCTTCGCCAGAAGAAGTCAGCAGTGCTTAGAGGAAAACCAGAAGAGCACAGTTGCAGTGACATACAGAATGAGAGAGGGTGGGACAGGAGGAAGGCAGAGGTGTGACAACATTGACATTATCGGTTTTCCTCAGAAGTCTTGAATTTGTAAGAAAGTTTCTGGAAAAGATGTCTTGCATCCAGTGCATCCCAGGAAGCGGGGCTCAAGTGTAGCCTGTGGCTAAGGACTATCCTGCTTAGGGATTGTTCGAAGTGAGTGCTGGAAGGAACTGGAGGGAATATCTGTGGACACTCTGCCAGGGCCACGCAACTAGTAAATAGCCAAGCTGAGTGTCATCTTCGACTGTCTGGCCACCTGCATCTAGCTCTCTCCTTTCACTCTATTCCATGCCCTGTTCTAGATCACAAACCATGGACAAGCAGAGGTGTGATCTGCAAATTGACGCCATTCCCAGTTTGTTGCAAGGGGTTCCCATGATTACCCACATCCTCCTCTGAATGAGGACCAATCAGCCCATTCAGAAAAATGTTGAGCTATAGAATTTCCTGACAATGATATGCACGTGTGATTTCCTTCCATTGTGGTGAAGGTTAAGAATCTGTCTCTCTCTCTTTTTTGAGGCCTAGACATTAAATTACAGGAGTTAAGAAAAGGAAAAGATAACATTTTTCACAAATACCCCCCCCCACACACACACACAACTGTTTGATGAACCCCTGTTCATCTTCAAAAATCCTTCTCACGTGTTGCCTCCTTTAGGAAGCTTCCCATCTTCTTCTCCCCCAGTCTTTGGCACATGTCTTTTGTTATGTTGTTTTCTCTCTCCATAAGATCACTGAGGCAGGGGCCAAGTGTTACAACTACTTGTCCCAACACCAAGAACCTAGAGGGGCTTCAATAGTTGGTGAAAGAATGAATGGTATTTTCATTTCTCAAAAAACTAAACAATAAACCATGCTAATTTTCTTGGGTGGGGGAATGGCGTGCATGCTTACCAGTAACATATTGTTGAGTAATGTAACCAAAATATTACATAGCACGGCAAGGTCTGCATCAAAGGAGGATAAAATGTGATCCACCGTAGATATCGAACCCAGAGCCCCTTCCCTTTTGGCAACGTATGGGCACAAGATTCAGAAAATTGGCTGAACCTCACAGCACATTCAGATATTTAGTCATCACTTAATACAGTTAAACCAACATTTACAGTGTAGACGCTTGCACACAGCACCGTGCCAAGCGCTATGGCAATAAAAGAAAAAGATCTCGTTCTAAGCAGCTGCTATTAAATCATTCTTACATGAAGTGCCCGTGAGCACTCGACTCCACATTTTTTCCATTGATGTCTGGGTGAAATCCCATTGCCTATCATTTCCCGTTAGCGTTCGAAACTTGTACCTGCTTGTCGACGTCTCGCTCCACCGCCGTTCCCTTGTTGCCCACACAGCCTCTTAGTCCTATCTCTCGGGGAGGGATTCTCACTTCTCTGTTGTCTGGATGTACGTGTCTCTATTTTCTTACTCCGGGGGTCAGCAAACTAAGATCCCCAGGCCAAATGCAGCTTGCTCCCTGTGCTCGTAAATGCGATCTTGTTGGCCAGCCGCACTCGCTCGTGCGTGCACTGTGTGTGGCGGCTTTGGCGTGCCACCACGCTGCCCTCGAGCAGGAGCAGCTGCCGTAGAGCACGTGGGGCCCGCGGCGCCAAAAGTGGTTACTCTCTGGCCCTCTATAGAGCAAGTGTGCTGACCTCTGTTCTAATCTGTTGAGACAGCAGTGGTGTGGTGTTCTTTGGGGTTCTTCACCCCAACAACTGTATGTTTCCCAACTCATTCAACCCATGTTTGAGTCCCGCTGTGTGCAAGGCGCTGTTCCAGGCACTGGCAGGACATCCCTCAAAGAGCCAAGCCAAGTCTCCACTCTCATGGAGCTTACCTTCTACTGGTGGGGCAGCGGGGAGTGATGATGGCTCAGCGACGAAACTACTAGAATATGTTGGCTGACAAAAGTTATGGAGAAAGACAAAGTGAGGCGGAGGGAGAAGCGTCGCCGTGATGGGTGGGTAGGTGGTCGTGCTGGTAGCAGGGGAGTTGGTTTCACGCGGGTTCACAAAGAGGCGACCCTGCGGCAGAGAGTCACGTGGATTCCAAAGACCTTGGGAGGGGGAGATGGGACGTGCTTGGCCTGTTTCAGGCATCACAGGGAGGCCGTGTGCCCAGAGCAGAACAAGGGCTAGCGTGGGAGGAAATGAGGTCACTGTCTGAGTCTGTTTTCTGGGGCTGGTGTTATTCTGCTGAGTTGCTCCCTGAGTGAGATGGGAAGCCCCTGGAGGGTAGAGCAGAGAAGAGGCAGGCTCAGTCATGTTTTAACAGGATCTCTGGCTTCAGAGTAAAAGATTGCAGGTGGGGGCCAGAGTGAGTAGAAGGCAGGAAGCCGTTCGGAAAGGTATTGTGCTAATCCAGGTAAGGCGTAATGTTGGCTGGCCCACGATCATAGAGCCGGGATGCTGAGGATGCCAGATTCTGGCTTCTCGAGCCAGCTCACTTAACGTCTCTTGACTCACATGTCAGCGTTTCCACTGGGGTCGGCAGCGGAATCACCTCTAGAAATTGTGATTGCACCATGCTGGGATGGAATCCTGGCACCTGCAGGAAAATAGAATCCTCACAGCTCTTCAGACGTAATTGGGGTTCATCCCTGTGTTGAGATCTATCGGTAGGCGTTCTTGTGTCCCCTGAGAACAAAGCAGACCAAAAGGGCGATGGTTTCCCTTTAATTTACGTTCTTCCGATGGGAAGAGAGAAGAAACTCGATTTAGAGATAATTCTATTTTTCCACAATGAACCAAAATAATGATTAATAGGTAAACCCTTTCAATTTCGTCCAAGCCATCTGTCGGAAGGGGTGGCTAGGAGCAAGCGGGGACGGTGGGTTTCTCCCCACAGCGGCCCAGTGGTTGCCACTGCGGGTTGTGCAGACATGAGCAAGCTTTCACATTTCAAATCTCAGCTGCTCACTTATTCTTTCTTGTGTAGTTAATATTCGCGAATGGCTAAAGATCTCTTAAGATACCAGGCTTCTATGAAGCCAGCGGCTCTTTAATTTTTAACAAACTCAGCACACACTTGACACTTTTAATGATCAGTTCCCGTTCAGTTGATGGCAAGATGAACATTAGCTTAACCAAGGCCCCACATGCTATTTCTGAGGGATGCTATTTCAGAAAGGGGCAGCACATTCTAGAAATCATGAGTTTTGTAAATAAATGGAGGTGTGAATGCAAAAAGGCCGATTGTTGGAATCACTAAACGGAGCTGTGGATGTGAAGCCTTCCCATCAAGTCAGCCGAGAACCCCCCCACCTCCCCGCGATCCACCCCCAGGGTGGTTGAAACCTGGCGTCCCCTGGGTGAGCCGCACTATTCTCCCACAGCCCGCACTGGGCTGCATCTAATATGCCCGGCGCTGTTCCGCAGACGTCTGCTAATGGTCTTGAAAAGGATAAGGTTCAAAGAGGCTTGGTTCCCAGGCCTGCTAATGAGCGCGAGGCCTCTTCCCCGTTAATGAACCAGGGTTTATGTGGGATTCTTTTCCCCTGCCCTTTTTGAAGGGAAGGCAGGCAAGAGTTCACAAAAGCAGCGGCCCGTCTTCGTGGCACAGGGAGCGTGCAGCTGGGCCACCCGAAGGCAGCCTGGCGGGGAGCAACAAAGCTGGCGGAGATCGAGCCCGAGGCCAACGGGACTCTGGGTGTGAGGCTGGACCCCCTGCCGGCCCGGCCTGTCACTGGCCGCAGGGACAAGCCCTTGATGGGACTCTTGGCCAGGAGGGTTGTGCAGGATCCCTCAGCAGCCCTCGCAAGCCTCCTCGGAGTAACGCGACTACTTTACGCTGCTGCCCACACTGTTAGCCCTGTTAATAACTTATCAAATGAATACTGAAGCCACGAAAATCCTTGTCCTAATTAACTAAATCGTTATTAGTCATTGGTACCCAGGCTCACCGCAGCCACTGAAAAGGCCCGCAGATATTTTTCTCTGCTTCGCTCTGCCCACCCACATCCCACTGCTGCATTAAACAATAGAATTATTCAGGAGAGGAACGAACACATGCCAAAAAACATTGCCTCGATCAAAATCATCTCTGTGAAAGTCAGTGTTTTTCCGCAGGAATATGTTTTGGAAGCTGACATCCCATATTTAACCATTATCATTTCCGCTGAAGTCATGCGTTTGATTTCATGCACATTTCATGCCCGTTTCCACAAGAAGTGCCTTTCTGCTTCTCTGAAGCCTGCCGTGGTATGTAGAGTAAAAAGTCCTTCAGACGCATTAACATTCACCTGTAAGTTCATCAATTCAAAGTTAGGAAAGACTCTAGTTCGTTAATTAACATTTCTACATTTTAATTCTCCACACAGGGTAAAACTTGGCTGTGACACAATAAGATTATTGTGATTAGATACAAATTATGGAAATTACAGTTTCAATAACTTGCCAGTCTGGAGTAAGACCTTTTTAACAAACAAAATTGAGAAAAAAATTTTTTTTTCTGCTTTTGGTGACTTGAACTTTGAGAAAATGTTAGTTGGTATGCTGGCTTAGGGTGTTTCTCCCCTCCTTATTCCCCCAGTGAATAGAAAGAGAATTATTTGGAATGTACACACATTTACCCTTCCATGACCTGCGTTTGGAATTATTCTGAGACGCATTCAAAGCTGACAGCTCCCCATGGCTGACCCCCTCGCGCCTAATCAAATCTTACGTTCTGTTTCCAGATAGCTGATCAGCTTCCTTGGATTTTGCTGATGACCCAGGAGAGCTTTGCCTGAAGATGGAAACACTGGAGTCGGAGCTGACCTGCCCTATTTGTCTGGAGCTCTTTGAGGACCCTCTCCTGCTACCCTGTGCACACAGCCTCTGCTTCAACTGCGCCCACCGCATCCTGGTGTCACACTGCGCCACCAACGAGTCCGTGGAGTCCATCACCGCCTTCCAGTGCCCCACCTGCCGACATGTCATCACGCTCAGCCAGCGAGGTCTAGACGGACTCAAGCGCAACGTCACCCTGCAGAACATCATCGACAGGTTCCAGAAGGCATCCGTGAGCGGGCCCAATTCCCCTAGCGAGACCCGCCGGGAGCGGGCATTTGACGCCAACACCATGACCTCCGCCGAGAAAGTCCTCTGCCAGTTCTGTGACCAGGATCCTGCCCAGGACGCTGTGAAGACCTGTGTCACTTGTGAAGTGTCCTACTGTGATGAGTGCCTGAAAGCCACTCACCCAAACAAGAAGCCCTTTACAGGCCATCGTCTGATTGAGCCAATTCCGGACTCGCACATCCGGGGGCTGATGTGCCTGGAGCACGAGGATGAGAAGGTGAATATGTACTGTGTGACCGATGACCAGTTAATCTGTGCCTTGTGTAAACTGGTTGGGCGGCACCGAGATCATCAGGTGGCAGCTTTGAGTGAGCGCTATGACAAATTGAAGGTTAGTCCGATCCGCCTTAAGCCAACCCCTTTCTGCCAGCAAATGTCATGGAAATAAAAAGTGTATTCACTGCTAGCTGCATGGCAGGTGAAGGTTTTCTCTTCACCTTTGTTATCTGATTAGTTTTAGCATGTTTTTTGGCAGCCTATAAATGTTGCACAATCAGGGTATCTCGTAAAAGTTGACTGCTGCTTGTAATTTTAGCGTTGTCAAGGTGAGGGCGAATTTGAAAAATCTGGATCATTTTCAGTCCTTGCAGGGGAGAGAGAGAGGGGGGGGTGGGGGGGGAAGGAAAGAAGGAATGGCAGATAAAAATCTGGCTTTGGGCATTTTGGGGGCATGTATTTTCTTCACTCATTAAGGAAAGCTAATGTCACCCGAATTGTACCTGTATCCAGTTACTTGCACAAACAAAAGGATAGAGGGAGGAATGCCTACAGCGAGTGTGGGATTTTAGAGGACATGGGACCTGTATTTCTTGTGTGAATGAAATCCAGCTTATTGGTGAGCTACAGCGCTCTGACCATCTCGGGTTTCGCCAAGGAATTCCTTTTTGTGTAGACTTTTTCTTCGGTAAGGTTACAGGCGAGACTGTTTGAACTTCACTTTTAACATGAAATTATTAACCTAACTCCAGCTCGGGGAATGATAATTAATATGACTCTACATCAAATTAAAAAATCACTCTCTAAATATGGATAGAATGCACCAGGGAAGAAATAAGTCAGGTCTCTAGATGTCTGTTCAACTTCAGGCGACAGCGGGTCTAATTATGGCAAACTCAGCCGAGAGTTTGCTCTAATAGTGAGATACTATGCTCACCGGTTAATTTTAGATCACAAGACGCCAATTAAAAGGAAAGGAAGTATAAATTAAGAGCTTTGAGTAAATATATACTGAAGTCTTTCCTCTCAGGGAAAACACACATCGTGTTGTTGAGCAAACAAAAAATGAATCGTGTGATCGAGAGTGTTATCACTCAGGGCACGTCGTCACCTCTCACAAATGGCTCCCGTCACTTTTCCTTAGTGTGCTAACGGGTGGTTGTATTTACCGGCGCCCCGTAGTTTATTTTGTGATGCTGGGATTAATGGACCACACCTGTGATTTGCCCTGGCCGTTGCTTGAGATGCTGAGGGAAATTGGTGAGCTAAAGTGAATCCCACTTCTGAATGTCACTTGGGGAACAAAAGCCTCACCTGGGCAGCATGCCTCACTTCGAAGTGTCCAAGGACTGCTGGTGCAACTCCATCTGCAAATGTGGAGAGGAAGTTAAGCCCAAGGATTTGGGTGCTGGGGACAAGGGGAGATAGACGCCGACTGGTTTGCTGGTATAGCGCGCGGCACTAGCCAAAAACACACCCACACCGCTAGAGATAATAGCAAAGGCGATGCGTGTATGCGTCGTGCCTCCGGTGTGCTTAGGAAACTGACGTGGCAGTCGATCTCAGAAGCCAAGAAGATCATTTCTGCCCTTTTTCGGTTGGGGACAGAATGTTTAAGATGACTGGATGTAGGTGTTTTTGTTTTCCAAAATGTAAACATGGTGGACGGGGTCTTTTCTTTATCGAAAAAAAATGTTCCCTTGACTGGATTAACACTGCCTTTTGATGATCGATTGCTAAAACACCCCAGTGATGGATGTTCGGCATTCAGCAGCCTCCAGACTTGCTATTTAAACTTGGTAGTCAAGGTCTGCTCATTATTTGTGAGCTATTATAGAGGAGTTATTAATTATTTATGGAGCATCTCCAAATTTATGAGGAGATACTGTCACGCTCTAAGCCCTTTTTGTGATGAAAATGGAGCTCTTCAATTATGAGCCCCGCACACTTGTCTGCTCAAGCCTGGGGGTTAGTGGTGGTCGATACAGTCACCAGGAGGGCCTGACAATGAACAGTGCAGTATGTTTGATCTTCTCATTACAGAAATAGAAGCATACGAACAGCACCCGGTGCACCAAAGCACAGTTACAGCCACTCAACAAAATGTGTTCATGAGCATTTAAACAGGTCACCTGCTAGCCTAGCCTGTTTGTCCTAAAATGCGCCACTTACATTAGAATAAAAAGATCATAAGAATATATTGACATTTGGGGTGTCTGTGGTATTTCAGTTATCACGTATTTATGAACATATGTGCTTTGGTTTAAAACCCAAGTACAACGTGGACATTAATCTTTGAGGAAAGCAATAGCATACTGAAACAACCAAAACCAAGGAAGGGTATTTTCTGTTAATTATTACTTTGGTCTGAACAAGTGAACGTGCTCTGGAAGTGTCTTTTTCTGAGGCTTTAGCGTCTCGGTACAGAAATAGATCGGAGACGATGTGGAACTACAAAGCGTGGGGAAATGTGAGGGTGCTTTCCTTGAGAAGATGGTAAATGTGCTCTACTTATTTACATATGTAAGGACGCAGGCGTCTTCTTTTGGGAAAATGTGTTTGTTCTTGTGTTAGTGAAAGTCCATTATTTGGGGCGCCTGGGTGGCTCAGTCAGTGAAGCGTCTGCCTTCGGCTCAGGTCATGATCCCAGGGTCCTGGGTTCAAGCCCCACATCGGGCTCCCTGCTCAGTAGGGAGCCTGCTTCTCCCTCTTGCTCTGCTGCTCCCCCGGCTTGTGCTCTCTCTCTCTGTCAAATAAATCAAAATACAATCTTAAAAAAAAATTCCTTTAAAAAAAAAAGCCCATTATTTGAAGATGGGAATTCTGCAATGATTATGAAGAACAGTTATTTCTCGCGCTAATCTTAAACTCCGGGGACCACTTTTACTCATATTAGGTCTCAGCATATATACATGTGCTTATGTAAAGACTTGGAACATACTTTTGTACGTTACAACTCTCTTTCTAGGCACAAAAGAAAAAACAGCATAAAAATTCCAACCTGTAGAATTCATGCAAAGAAAATCTTCCATGTCATCTGAAACAGCACCATGTCAGTGATCGAGTGCTTTCAGAGACTGTGCATTGGGAAGCACTCATAAAATATTGAAGCAAAGAGAAAATTAAACCAGCATTTCCTGAACTCGATTTTAAGATAAAAAGAGAAAAGTCTTCCTGCCAAATGCATGTCTCTAAATGGAGCATGTCATAATGTGGACCTGCTTGTATCATTTTAATTGAATTTTAAGAAGCCTGTCGGTCCTCAAGCCCGAATTAAAAGTTTGATTTGTGACCTACATAACATATAAGAGAATTTAATATAATGTGCTGCAGAGTTTTCAAGGAGTTACAATGCAATAACTCCATTTTTTTCTGTTCCAACATACTGTGTTGGGGTTCTTGTTTCTTTTCTTTAGTTATACCTGTAAAAATAGACAAACTGGGGGGCGCCTGAGTGGCACAGCGGTTAAGCGTCTGCCTTCGGCTCAGGGCGTGATCCTGGCGTTATGGGATCGAGCCCCACATCAGGCTCCTGTGCTGGGAGCCTGCTTCTTCCTCTCCCACTCCCCCTGCTTGTGTTCCCTCTCTCGCTGGCTGTCTCTATCTCTGTCGAATAAATAAATAAAATCTTTAAAAAAAATAGACAAACTGGGAAGAGTTGACCTTTCCTTGCCCTTCAACTTCGGCATAGCCCCACTTCAAGTTGGCTGATGCTGAAGGTCCAAACGATTGTTTTGCATCTGTGCCTCCAAAGGCTGGCTCAAGGAGTTTATGTGTATGATGCCCATTTCAATGGGTCATCCCGTCAGGCTTTTGTCCTCGTTTGATAAAGGCTCCAGTTAAAGCTCACCTTCCTGCGTAGCCCTTCTCATCTAGAGGTAAAGATGAGGGATTTCCCTCTTGGGTTTCATTTATAGATTGTAAGGTTCCATAATTTTGAAAGTCCTGTGCTTTATTTGCAATTGGGAAAGTTGTAAATGGATACTTACCTAGACTTTTTTTCCTCTTCCTTAGAATTTGTAGAACTTGTTTCTTCTTTAAAAAAAAGTAGCAGGTGTAGTGCAAGTTCCAGTGAAAAGGAGAGAGAGAGAGAGAGAGAGAGAGTGTGTGTGTGTGTGTGTGTGTGTGTGTTTGGGTTGCGTGGCGTGTCCCCAGCATGGATAGAGGCCGTGGCTGCTTGTACATCTGCAGTGTGCAGGATGGACTCCCACCACGTGGACGTATCTGGCCTCAAATGTCAATAGTGCCCAGGTCAAGAAACCCTGATCCCTGAGCAGAATTTAGTGTTTATCACTGTAGTAATTTGCTAGGGCTGCCGTAACAAGGGACCACAAACTAAGTGACCTAAATGACAGAGATCTATTATCTCATGGTCGTGGAGGCTAGGAGCCCAAAACCAAGGTGTGAGCAGAGTTGCTTCCTCCTGAGGGCTGTGAGGGAAGGGTGTGTTCCAGGCCTCTCTGCTTGGGTTGTAGGTGGCTGTCCTCTCTCTCTTCACATGGCATTCTCCCTGTGTGCTTGTCCTTCTGTTCACATTTCCCCTTTTTATAAGGACACCAGTCGTATTGGAGTAAGGGCCCACTGTACTCCAGTGTGACCTCGTCATAACTAAGGATATCTGCAGTGACCCTATTCCTCAGTAAGGTCACATTCGGAGGTATCGGGGATTAGGACTTCGACATGTGAATCGGACAGCGGGGCACAATTCGACCCGTAACAGTTACCGACTTTGGTGTGTGCCTAGCTATCTGGTCCCCTGAACGCATACTATCTTTCCATCAAGGAGTCAATCACCTCAAGTTAGGCAGAGCCCTTTGGCTCACACCGCCCCATCCCTTGCCTAAGACTGACCACAGGGGCTTGCAGATCATTAATTCTCCATAAATTCTTGTCAGCCGCTTCACTGATGATCAGCTATTAACCCTACATGAAAACTTAAATTCATAATAACATTGCAGGTCTTCATTCTTCTATAGGACGTAGCATTCTCTAATAGAACTTCTAAATAAGAGCAGAGCCAGATAGCACATGCTATTTTAGCCAACTGGACATGAACCAGTATTTTGGTCTGTATTCCATTTTATTGGCTTAAGTGGTGTGAACTGTGATCAACTAGATCACACCGAGTGGTATTCACACTTGTTTCATGCTACTATGCGGCAGACGCTTGATAGACCCATCATACCCATTATTTCATTTATCCTCCAGTCAACCATAGCTGGCATATAGGTTTGTTTTTTTTTTTAACAGGCCACCAAAACGTAAGCTCATATATGCTTAATAAATGAACAGGTACAGTCTCCTTCCTTCGTGGAGCTTTATTGTTATCTCATGTGACATCCCTTGTGCAACCCTATGTATGGATTCTAACTGGTTCACAATAATTCCAGGCTAGATTTTAATCTAAAATATAGATATACCTTATGACATTTCGCCACATGATACCGCTGGGATATGTGGGTGAGTCAGACATATGTCTTGTAAAATGTTTTGGTTATATGGGGTCTCACCACTTCTAACTGGCCCCTTCAAAATGCAGTTCTGCGTGTGTTTCTTTCAGTCTGCAATACACGTTTAAAGTTCCCATGTGATGAAACTATGGTTTCCAAATATTTGTAAGTTACGTTAAACCTATGTTTTAATTCTCATAGTTTGGTACCGAAAGGATTTATGATACATGGAGTAAAAGAAAACATCTCTGGGGATAAGTTTTTAGCAGTAAGCTCAAGGCCACATCTTTCTCCCTGAAGAATCTCCTCTCCCTTCCTTCACCTCCAAAGAGGAAGGTATTTTTGCCTGATGCTTTATTATTATTGGAATCACTTTCAGTAAGTTTGGAGAGTTCCGGAAAATGCACAGACAAGTATACAGTCATGTGGCTGTGTAAATAAATGTAATTCTTGGGCACATTGTTTAATGTTCAACAACCAGAGCTGATAATGTACTTACATGCATAGACACTTGGGAGAACACAATAAAATGTTTCACATTAACCCTCAGTATTGTGCCTGGTGCAGAGGAAGCCTGCAATATATGTTAGAACAAAACAATGTCTATTGGAAACTAGGGGCTACAATGGTGTAGTCTGATGGTTAAGGTGTGGACTTTGGAGGGAGACCATCTTCCAATTATTTTGTAATAGTTTGTATTATTTGTGAGATAAGGGTCCATGTTGTTGCTTTAGTGTGTTTTGTAGTTTTGTTTCTAAAGCCCCTGGCAAAGGGCAGAGGCACAACGGTGAGTAAACACTTGTTGATGGATGTGTCCAGAATTGATGGGTTAGAGAGGGGTGTTTTGGGATTTGAAGGAGGAAAAGATGACTGGTCTTGAGTAGACAAGAAACCTTGCTTCAGGGTGGTGGGTTTTAAGCTGCCATGACAGATCAGTGGATTATGCATCAAAGGAGAGAGAGGCCTTCCTCGGGAGTGAGGCTAGCAGAGACCTGTTGGCAGGAATCTGCAAGACAGTTTAGGGATTCTAGACAATGCTGGCTAGAGCCCGGGGTGCCGACTGAGGGGCCAGGAGAGAGAATGTTGGAAGAATCATGTCAGGGGGAGATTTTGAAAGCCTTTGAATGCCAAGCTAAAAGTTTGGGACATTTTTACTCTTCTCTATGAGGTTAACACTGAGAGAGAGGCTGATGTAATGTGTATTTTCTCAAGGTAAGGTCAAATGAACACGTCAGCGTCCACAGAAGAAATAGAGGGGAGGGAGGACATTCACATTACTTTACAATTTTCAGTCTCTCTCTCTTTTTTTAAAGATTTATTTATTTATTTATTTGACAGAGATAGAGACAGCCAGCGAGAGAGGGAACACAAGCAGGGGGAGTGGGAGAGGAAGAAGCAGGCTCATAGCGGAGGAGCCTGATGTGGGGCTCGATCCCATAACGGTGGGATCACGCCCTGAGCCGAAGGCAGACGCTTAACCGCTGTGCCACCCAGGCGCCCCTTCAGTCTCTTTTTTAACTGACAAGGTGAAGTAGTATCATAGCTCAAAACCCACCACACTGTCACCAGAAACCTGCCACGGTGGCAGAGTCAGCATCTTGCCCGAGAAGACTAAGAAGAAATGCGAGGGCGTCATCGCCAATTGGCTCTTGGATCCAGGCATCAGTGCGATTCTTTTCCCGCTTTCCTAGTGCAGAGTGACACACTGGTGATGACGTGTGCTAATTTCTTCTGGCTCTTTGGTTCACTCGGAGAGGATGACATTCGAGCCTCTGAATGCCTGCTATACACCTAAGAAGCAACCTTGGAGCCCCCCTTGTTTTGTCCCCCTTCTGCATATGAGGAGATTAGGGCCAAGAGCTGTAACAGGCGTTGCCGCCAAGCACCCAGCCTGCCCCAGGGCGGGACACAGCTGCCCTGCTGCCCCGTCTGTCCTGTGTGTCTTCCGCTCCTTCCTGCCGCAGCCGCCAGTGCCAGCACAAAAGCCTTGCCTCTCAGTGCTCCAGGTATCCCTGAGGCTTCTCTTGAGGCATTGAGACTAAATATAGTGATTTTACAGTGCTTTGGGACACATACCTGGCCCGGCTGTAAGCCACCATCATGGATATAGGCTGATGCCTCTAGGGCCACCAAAAAAGCTTCTTTAAGATATCCCCATGCTGGGACGCCTGGGTGGCCCAGTCGGTTAAGTGGCTGCCTTCGGCTCAGGCCATGATCCCAGGGTTCTGGGATTGAGTTCTGCATCGGGCTCCCTGCTCAGCGGGGAGACTGCTTCTCCCTCTGCCTGCCGCTTCTCCATCTGCCTGCTCCCCTGCCTGTGCTCTCTCTCTCTGTCTCTCTGACAAATAAATATATAAAATCTTAAAAAAAAAAAAAAGCTATCCCCATGCTGTTATTTTCTGCTGCGCCAGTATAGTCTGGGTTGTCCTAAAGGGCCTTATGCCAAGAGGTTGGTTCACAGAGATGGACCCCGGTGCCCTCGGGGACACCACAGAGAAGAGGATGTTCACGTGGAAACAAATGAACTGTTAATTGCAGCTTAAATGGGCTCATTAATTTCCCTCTTAGGGGAATTTTTTTCCCTGAATGTTTTAATATACAGATAGCGATTTAATTTTATTTAGATAGATAAGCTGAGTGAGCATGAGTGGGGAGTATCTGTGCATGGTATTTGAATTCCAGTTGAAAAGTTTTGAAAGAATGCAATTCATCTTGACTAGTTACAAAGTTAAAGCTAGTAGAAAATGCAGAAATTACATTAACTAAACAGTCTGGTTTTTCAAGGCCGCGATATTCAAAATTCTCCTTTCTACGTCATTGACAAATCATGAATTAAGTCCTTCTTAGAAAGAATGGTAACTTTTTCAATACTGGATGAGTAATGAGGAGGACATGAGTGGCCTGAGAAAGTGAATGTGGCTAAAGATTTTATTCATTCTCAGTAGGTGACGTAAGCGTTCTGGAAAAATCTGATAAAATTGCATTTACAAAATCCACTTAAAACTTACACGCTTGATGCTTTGGACTTCGGGGCATGATACTTAAGGTCTTTGCATACCCGTGAGGATAGCTTTTCAGCTGACAGAGGAAATTCGTTTTGCATTTCTCATCAAAAAAGAAAATGCTTGTAAAATGCCTACCGAGGTGATTGGCACATAGTAAGCGTTCCGTGAGCATGAGGTATTATTGTATCTGGGCATTTACTGTTACAGTAAAGGCTTCATTGGTGTAATCCAATCGTGGATTTCCTGACAGTATCATAAATTACTCAGTGGTTATAGGGTCGATTTGTGTTTCTGGCTGACATGGGAAACTGAACAACCTTCAGGGGAATTATAATTGGGTGGAAACTTTGATTTGTCCTTCTTTCGAAACCAAGCTGGGTAGTAAAATGGACTTTTAAGAAGCAGCGTGTGGTAGACTGAAAGAAAGGGCTTTAAGAACAGGCACCATTTTGAAGTCCAGTCCACCGGGGATGAGCTAGTCTTTCACGTTCCTGGTTTTATCTGATGGAATCAACAGCAGAGGTGTTGACGGAGGACCCGTGACTATTTCCTAGGAAAGAGAAGCTGGCTGAGGTGTATGCCGTGAGTGTCACATTTAGACGTGTAGAGGCAGGCGACATGACAGGCAGCCCGGGCCAATCACAAGCTCTGTGGGCCAGCTTTCTTTTCTTGTCGTAGACTGCCTTCGGTGGGTGAAGGAAGGATAGAGCGAGCTGGCCTCGGGCTCGGTCAGCGGCGGTCTCCCTTGGAACGGGGAGAAGAGGCTCTGGTATTGGTTAGGGCTAGGAGAGGAGGAAGGCTCTGGAGTGCAGGGACTTGCAGAAGGGGAAGGCTTGAGGGGCTTCGAGCCCCCGCATTGCAGCCCCCTCGGCTGTTTTGTTCTCGAGGTTCTCCTTCTGTGCCCCAGGACAGAGTGCATAGAACAGCAGTGGCGTCATCCACCTCCTCCCTTTTATCTATTTTACTACCTAGTGGGGGAAAACTCAGGAAAATAAAGGCTTTTCTTCGCATCAGTATAGACTAGGTTATTATTACTAAGACAATACGGGAATTGTGAAAAGCTTCTACCCCATTTGTGCCTTTATAAATGATTTTTCCCCCATCTGCTTTATCAAATCCTACTTAAAAAAAAAAGAAAAGAGCCCTTGTTTATTCACCCAATGACTGTTTGTTTGTAGCTAAATAGATTAGCACTGGGTAAACTCTGGGAATGCAGAAATGAATAACCAAGATAAGTCCAGATGTAATTATAACATGCCGCAAGAGTGTATAAAAGGACTATGAAAAGAATTCTATGGAACTCAATCCGTGAGATAGTTTTTAATATGATTGGTAGTCAGAAACTGCTGAGTTAGGTGTTGCTGTCTGGAAATTGCCTAATTCCAAAAGCTGAAGTGAAAACACATTTCCATGAAAAGCAACGTGCAGAGGATGACAGTAACGTTGGCACTGTGCATTCCCTTGGAGTGGCAGGTCGGGGCAAAAGCTGAGGGCTCTGAGCCGTAATAAAATCTGGGCCAGACCCTTTCTTATTAAAGGTCTACTGTTCACGGGCTGGACTGTTAGCTCTTCTCACGTGCTTTTCCTCAGAGGTCTCCGTGTCCTTCCTGAACAGGGCTCGTAGGTCAGGTAAATATCCAGGCTCGGAACCAGTTGATGTCATTTCCACTCTGAAGGGACCCATCTCTAGGAAGACGTTGTGAGAAGCAACTGGAGGAAGTACCGTTGTGTTGCCAAGCCAGCTAGTGGGCTGGCTTTATCTGTTAGGGATTTTTTTTTTTTCAATGAACGTAGGCATTAGGCTGAATATCCCGGCCTGGTAGAGAGGTTTATTTGTCCCTCCTTTGACCCTTGACGTGGCTGTCCAGAGCTCAGTTGCTCTTGGTTGACATCGTCAGATTTAAGGCCGAGAGAAACAAAACGGACAGGCTTTCAGACTCATGCTTACCATGGCCTGTTGCTTCTGGAAGATCTAGGAGACCTCAGGTACCTGTACATACCCCACCCAAGGAGCTTGGCGGGAGCTACTTTTCTTGCCCCTGGATTGCTGAATCGAGCTCTAGAGGGTCCTAGCAAACAAGGGTTTCACTCGTCTGTCGTGTTCAGCTTGTTAAGTGAAGTAGCTGTAGTCTCGCTTGTATTCTAGAAATTCATCTAGAAACATACCAGGCAAGGCCATCATGCCGCCTCCACGCCTCTAGAAAAAAGTCCTGTAGGCCAAGGCTGGGTGGTAGTAGAGGGAGAGGGAGTTACCGTTCAAGATGCTGCTTTAAGTTGTTTTGAGATGTGGTTCGAGGGTATTTGTTGATTCAACATCCAGAACCAGCTATTACCGAGAGTAATGACTAGCATTGGTAAATCTCCAGATTGATAGTTTGCAAAGCACTCTCAAGTATTATTTGATCCTTGGAACAACCGCGTATCCCCTGCAAAAATGTGGGAATGATGATACCTGCTCATTAGGGCTCTTGGGAGGATTAAATGAGATAATGTAGGGCCGAGGGTCTAGCCCAGCATCTAGTGGGGGGGAGAAGCTTGGTAACTAGGAACCTTTTTAACCACGTGGAGCATGAGGCCACAGGAAATTAAATAGCATCACTATGGTTAGAGAAATCAAAGTTTGGAGGCTCAGACCCAGGGAGCCCATCTTGCCCCTAATTAATCACCACCTATGATTAAGACTGAAAGAACTATGGCTCAGACATGCTACACTTCAAAAAACTTAGTGACAAGGAAAAAGAGCTTGAGTGATGGAGAGACGAAGCGTTTTCGCCTTAACGTTTGACACAAGGGCTCCCTGGACTGAGCAAAGAAATTTCCTTTAACGTGGTGACTATGATTGAAGATGATCTATTTTCCATCCTGATAGAAATAAAGAAGGAAAACACAAAGTTGGAATATGAAAATCCATGTGGAATAATTTTTATGTATTTACAGTAATGCTGAATTATTCAAAACTCATCAGCTACTCCATATGTAAGTGTTAAGTGAAGGAGTGAATGGATCTCTGATGATCCCTAAATTCATTTCATCACTTGAAATGTGGTTATTTATTTGCCCTGGTTAAAAATGTAAATTTAGAGTCGCAGAATATGAGTTTGACATTTCAACTCCCTTAAGAGACCTCACTGAGTTCTTATTCATATTTAGTTATTCTTGGCAAAGCACAGATACAAATAAAAATGGTCACTACGTGTTAGTCAATAACAAGGCTTTTTGGTCTGTTATGCATTCCTCTGTCCACGATTGCTTATCAGAACTGTAGGCTTGCTTAAATTTGTTTCTTAGACCAGAATGTCTCAAACATAAATGTACACGGGAAGCACTCGGGGTTGGTGCAGACTCTGAGTCAGCAAGTCTGAGACGGGATTGGAGTCTGATTGCAACTTATGGCCTGGCCTTGCCGGTTTAGAGTCGTGTGCATTTAGGTCAGGGAAAAAAGCAAAACTAACCTCTCTAAGCCTCATTTGCTCCTCAGTAAAACAGGAGGTAATAATTCAGGGTGAAACCCTGTAACGCTTGGCCCTTGAGAAGCCGTGGACGAAGGATAGCGGCTCCCCTCTCCATTCCTTGTGTAATCCCCTGAGGACTTCCATCTTCTCCTCCTTTACTCCAAATTTTAAGCCTCTTTCTGTCGTAATCAGGACAATACAGGTTCTTCTGAGAAGCCAGACAATGTAAAGTTTCTACAAATACAAGTGAATGCTCTCCTTCCTCAATCCTTCCATCCCTTCCTCTCCTGACTCCACATTATTCTTAAAGGACCCAACTCTAGGCTCCCTGAGGGTTTCTCTAGCTCAGCTTTTCGTGAAATTCCCTTTTCTCAGACTTTTGTATTGTCTTTACCACCCCTTCCTAATTACATAGCATTTGGTATTATTTTATAAACATTCTTGGGGCACAAGCCTTCCCGGCCCAACCATTTGTCCATTTCTTAAGCCCAGGGACTGTATCTCACAGCCCTTTTGTATCGGATTGCTCATTTTTCAATGACTAGAGCGTTTCTGAAAGCTACAAGGTATTTTATCAGTAGTAAATACTTGTTGAAACAAATGGAACAGCCCATAATAATTTAATCAGATTATAGTCTCCGCTGTGTCGGTAGAATTTGCCCATCAGATAAAAAAGGAAAACCATACATAGCCCACCAGCCATTCTTTTGAATTTTGAATACATAAGCAAGCGAAACACTGCCTTTCAGGTCCCTGCGTTCATTTCTGAATCTACAAATTGCTCCCCGATGATTTCTCTCGAGAAAGTATTATGAGGAGACCATTTGATTTTTTTTTTCTTTTTAAACTTCGGCTCAGCCAGAGGCGATGAAACAGTTGTCATTCACAAGGGGTTGGATGAACTAACCGGTACTTTTGCATGTAAACTTAGCGTGTGTAGATTTTGTTCTCTGCGGCCTCGGAACGGTTCTCTTTAATTCCACTTCGAGGCAGGGATACTAAGAAATCACGAAGAGCTTAGGGGGTGAACTTAGCAGTCCACAGTTGCCTTATTCTGGCAACCTAAGGGGCCAGGGGCCATACTGGCATCCGGGCGATCAAGGTCAGGGACGCCGCTGGGCCTCCTGAACGCAGAGAATCATCCGGTCCCAAAGGGGAATGCTCAGCTTCGCTCTCAGAGGCATTGATTTGTCTGTGTGACCTCCAAACCCCAAATGTCTCTGGAGATATGGAAAACTCAGCCCTTGCAGAATCCCGCTTCCGCCATCTGTGGCCGCCCCGAGTGGCAGGCTGGCCGCGCCCCAAGCTCTCTGCATGGCAGGTTTCTCCCTCCCCGGGCCCCCAGCCCGACTCGAGCAGTCTGGGCCCGCACATGCCGTCCTTTGGGCTGTTTCAGCAATATTTAAGCCTCCGAAAGCTTATTAAATATTCCTTAATCCCTTCCTCAAACATGATTGAGGTGCGTTGATGTTATCAGGGGTAGCTGTTTGTGTCAGAGACAGCCTGGGGCTTTCGACCAAGTGGGAAGTCTGCAGAGAACAGGCTGGCAGCTGAGATTTTCCCCCAAATGGCTTACATTTGATGTATAATAGTTTTAATTGTGATACATTCAAAGTGAATTATTTCCGTAGTTCAAAAGTTACTCAGTAAATCTGTTAGTCTATTTTAAATCTGTCTTCCAAAGGAACCGTTTATATTCGTATAGCTCTGCCTCTTTATCGGCAAAACTGTAGATTCTAAACTTCTCAAATCGGAGACTTGAAATGTGAGTCTTGGAATCAAATGCGAGTCTTCAATGCCGGCATCATTTCCAAGTGCCTGTTCCTGCAGGCAGATACTGTTTATTCCGGAAGAGATTCACATCGAGAAAGCCCTGAGCTGGGACGGCCTTCGTCGTTGTCTAGTACACTGGTTCCTGCCCTGGCCGCACGAACATCACCTTGAGCGGGGTGCCCAGCCCCGTGGAACAAGATCCTCGGGGGTACAACTCAGGCCCTGGGCTTTTCCCAGAGCTCCCCAAGTGACTCTAATGTGCAACCTTGCTTGAAAAATTTCTGTCTTGCTCAGCCTCTCGGTTACGGATGGGGAAACTGAGGTCCAGATGAATTCATGAAGGCAGGGGTCAGCAAACACTGTAAGAGGCACCTACTAAATATTGTCAGCTTTGTGGGCCATCTAGTTTCTTTTGGAATCACTCAACTTGCCTTAGTGTGAAAGCAGTCACAGACAATGCTCACACGAATGGGCGTGGCCGTGTGCCAGTGAAACTATAAAAACACGTGGCTGGCCGACTGGGCCCACAGGCTGTAGTTTGCCAACCCGTGGTTGAGGACTCAGAGCTGGTTAGTGGAAACCCATATGCTAGACCACAAATAGACCAGCCTTCAGTAAATGTTCTTCCATTTGAAGCAGTCTTCCTGTTTGAGGCAGGGTCTAGAATATACCCAATTTCTGCAGAAGTTGAATAAATACCTTTATGTCAGTTAAGACAAGTCTCCTAGCATAGATACTCGGCCTACCGCACAGAGATCTTCGTTACCTGTGGTCTTATAGGAGGTCTTCATTTTGAAGATATTTATCAAATCTAAGACAATGATAATAATCAGTGTCTCTGTTTTACTCAAGTAATAGGCCAGTCAATACGATTTCTATCCAAGAGATATTTTCAGCTGGAAAGTCAGAAGATAATTTGTTTTGAATAACTGAGCGAATTTGAGTATTCAGTGGAATAGCTCGAGATGCGTCCCTAGGAGGCCTCGGGAGTGACCGTGGAGGAAGGCCAAGGTGGAGGAAATGAAGCCATCACAATTAATGGGGGAGTTATGTGTTTGGCTCTGAGGACAGTGCTGGTCTGTTTTGCTGTTTGTGTGGCATTTCTTCCAAAATGCACTCATAACAGTTGGTTCCTTGGAAGGTTAAAAAGCCATTGAATCTGGTCTTTTTTCTTGGAGATTGATTTACCTATATTTGTTAGTTACCTACTTGTCTATATTTTTCAGAGAAGATTATTCTATCTCTTCCATTTTGTGTCTAAGGAATACATTTGATAAAAGTGCTCCATGTCCTTAAAAAAAAAATCATTGTCGTATTTACCACGATAAAATGGCTTTGTCATTGATTTCTCTGAATGGGTAAATACTGGAGATGGTGAAACAAAATGAAATTTGTTTCCCGCAGGAAGTGTCCCTTATCCATCCCAATGACCCCCTCTTTATGGTGCCCTCTCCCTGTGATGCCACCTCTCTGCGATGCTCCCGCAGACGTGAGGTCAGCTGTATTGAAGTTTGCTTTCTCCACTTGGCTTACTCTACCCTAGTAAAACTTCACTGCTGCCTTAATCTTTGATTCTCGAGGCTCAGGAAGAACCATTTTTCCCGTGCTGTTGAGAGTTATATAGCCCTAAGTGATTTTATGAAATAAAGTGTTCGGAAAGAGTGTTCTAGAAGATGAGTGGTATGAGTTAATCCCATGCGTTTCTTCTGACAAGGAAGTGTTAGGTGATAAGACAGGGGCTGAAGGTTGAGCCGATCCTTACCCAGATAAGCTCTGCACTTGAGGTGGTCTTTGTAGGGATGGACAATAGGCATAGAAAATGTTGTAAAAAAATAGGTTCGTTTGTTTCCCACTATCATCGGAAAAAAACCAGCTATAAAGAAGACAGAGTGTGATCATTAAATGCCACTGAACCCTTGAATGATGATTTATAAATTGCTGAACTGAAAATAATTTTCATGAAACAAAAACGTTTCAGAACTTGGGTTTTTTTTCCCCCAAAGTGAAGCAATTGTTCATCATTTTACTGTTTCTAAATGTTTGTTTGTTTGTTTGTTTTTGCTGTTACTGCTTAAAGAATAACTATTATTTAAAAATACTTTAAAAATATTTCCTAAGTAATAAATTCCATGCAATCAAAGACAACGAGCAGAGAGCATAATGCCAGAACATTTCAGGCGTGCCCCAAATGGGCAGGATGGAGGAAGCAGCCTCATGGGACTTGGCCATTTCTCTTGTAAAGTCTTCAACTCCCATGGGAAGTCCATGTAGGACATGCTATTGTTTGGCAGTTCCATTTAAAATCCACTAGCAATATTCAGTGCTTTTTTTTTTTAAAGTTCTAGAAATCTAAAGTGTAAGCTTTTTCAAATACAGAGTTTACTCCAGCAGCCAATGCTGCCAAACAGAGCTAAAGAAGAAAAAAATTAAGAAAATATAAATAGGAACATCATGACTCTATAAAGTGATAAACAGACGTTTTTAAAACAGCAAAAGAAAGCCACCCCAGCCTTGTTTGGGAACGCGAAAGTCACATTATTTCGGATGTGTTTCTTTCTCCTCTCACCCCCTCCTCGTTCAGAAATAATTATCTTGTCACCACAGGCACGCATCCCATTTTGAAGATGTTTTCCAGGAACAGTTCCCTCTCTTTTCATTTTGTGTTCTGAATATTGGGGTGACTTTCCTCTTTTTGGCAAAGGGATTACGAGACGCACTGAAGGAAAATAGGAACCTTTCTCTAATTATAGACTGAGCGAAGGGTGAGAAACGATATTTTATTCTTCTTTTGATCGTATGCAACAAGAGGCACAGGCTCCCAAAGTTCCCTTCAGAGCTCGTCAGCTAGTATCACAATCGCCTACTGTGTGTCGAAAGTCTACCTCATCCGACCTCAAGATGCCACATTTTTACAGAGAAGGGCTAGAGCTTTCCGTAATGTTTTCAGCCTCATCCTTTGCAAACACACCTATATCCGGGTATTTTTTTCTTGTTAAAATCTTGAAGTAAGTCAAGGTGTACATATGCAATGATCTAAAACTTATCTTTGAAATTAGGTAAATCCACAAATTAGGGTTTAGAATTATGGTGCCTTTTTACTACGTAAGGGCAGCAGCATTTTGCACTTGGTCTGAGTTCATCTATTGGCCTTTCCTTACAAATTTGAATTCAAACGTTCGTCAGGCTAAACAGATGTCCCTGTCATTGGTAGTGAGCCAAATCAGAATTAACCCATAATAAAAGTCTGGGAGAAACCTGTGGTACTAAGGGGACGATGACGTGGAATACTGTATATATTTGTGCTCTTAAGTTGGATGCAGTCCTGTAATTGTTTATGAGACCTAAGTCAGGTCAATAGCCCAGAGTTGGTTTTATTTAGAGTGAGTTGGATACTAAAATAGAATATTTCCCTTCTGCCGAGAAGTCTTCCGATAAAGGTTTCAATTCATGGTAGAGAAGTATTTCCTAAATTAAAGGTCTTTTAATTAGGTCCTTGGTAAGCAGTCCCAAGCATGCCTTTGCCCGCCAGAGGTCCTTCCACACGGGGCAGTTACTGTTGACGAGATTTCAGATCCTCTTGATTCTAACCAGGGCCATTCCGATGAAGAATCTTGCTTATTGGCTTTTCTCCCGAAAGTGTAACCTTGGAAACCCCAACCTTCCCTTTAAAGCACCGACTCTGTCTTTCGTGTCTCGGTTTGTGAAACCAGCGTGACCTGCTGTACTCACAACAGGCATTTTCCGGAGATGTTACAAGGGAACAGAAAAAGCAACGGAAATGAATTGACTTGTTAGAAGATGGTCCCATGAAAATGAAGACGTGCATCTCCTCCAGAAGTCGGATGATGTCGGGGGGTGCGGAAATGGAGAAGGAGCTTGGAATCAAACGGAGCTGGGCTCAGGGGCCCAGTTCCAGCGTTCACTAGCTGTGTGAACTTGGGCAAGTGAGGCTCTCTGCGTACGTCTCTCCATCAATAAAGATCAGGGTACTAATGCATGCCTATAGCATCATTAAGGGGACTAAATATAAAATATGCCAAATACTCGGCACACAGTATATGCTCAGTAAATGCTGGCTGCTGTTATCGTGACTACTGGCACTATGACTACCTTCTCTATGGCTGCTCTTTTTGCTGCAGCTAATTCACTGCTGTTATTACTGTTACCGTCATGCCTCTTCTATTTCACAAGGAGGCTGTATGGAAAGAGGAATCACCTCCGGTTCTCAACAAATGAGCCATTGCCTCATCCTAGCCCACCTCTCTGGCTGGGATAGGAGAATGACCAAGTGCGTCAGAGCCAGATAAACTCAGAGTGACTTATGGAGAATGATAGGACCGCAGAGGATCTGAGAACCTGAGTACATTCCCAATGCCGAGTTTGTGTGGCTGTGAACGTTGGTTTTCCAGAATTGAATATTGTCAGAGGTATTGAGATTTATCTTGTGGTTGATATTTGATCTTTTGAAGTGGACAAATACTTAACACGCTTCAAATTGGATGAAAAGAACCTCGACTTTGTTGTGTGGACATTATTGTGGGTATTTATATACCCGCAAGTGTGTCATGTGGGGAAGATTATTCCGTGTTTGGTACATGGTAGTCGAACTAAGACTTCCACTTAATGAACTGTAATTGAATTGCGCTAAATTCTTTGGGTTTTTTTTATTTTTTATTATTTATTTTTTTTAAAGATTTTATTTATTTATTCGACAGAGATAGAGACAGCCAGCGAGAGAGGGAACACAAGCAGGGGGAGTGGGAGAGGAAGAAGCAGGCTCCCAGCAGAGGAGCCTGATGTGGGGCTCGATCCCAGAATGCCGGGATCACGCCCTGAGCCGAAGGCAGACGCTTAACCGCTGTGCCACCCAGATGCCCCCTTTGGTTTTTTTTTTAATTCAAAAGAAAAGTAAACTTAAATATAACTATGATGGTGCCTTCCAATGTGAAGTGGTTGGAGTATCTTCGAAATGTTTTGAGTCCAAAGTAGAACAGAATGGGGTACTTCAGTTACCCCTACCCCCCATGTCCATATATATTCCAATGCAATTCAAACATTTATTGATCCTACTGTGTTTAGATGGGAAGTGGTTAAGATTAGCAAGATACCTTTGTCGTTAAGGAGGTTACTAGCCAGGGGCCCCAGGTGGTGCAGTCGGTTAAGTGTTCCACTCTTGGTTTCGGCTCCAGTCATGATCCCAGGATCACGAGATGGAGCCCCCCCACGTCGGGATCTGCTCACAGTCTGCTTAAGTCTCTCTTTCCCTCTCCTTCCGCCCCCCCCAATAAATAAATAAATAAATCTCTTTTTTTAAAAAAAGTTTACTATCCAGTAAACCTGGATGCTATATCTAGTCTATGATTGTTTTTAAAATTTTACTTTGCATGATAAACTCATATAATAGTTGCAGGAAAGAAAGTATTTGGAGAAGCAGGGAGCCTGGGTGGCTCAGTCGTTAAGCAGGTCTGCCTTCGGCTCAGGGCATGATCCCGGGGTCCTGGAATCAAGCCCCACATCAGGCTCCTACACTGGGAGCCTGCTTCTTCCTCTCCCACTCCCCCTGCTTGTGTTCCCTCTCTCACTGGCTGTCTCTCTCTGTCGAACAAATAAATAAAAATCTTAAAAAAAAAAAAGAATTTAGAGAAGCAAAGGTTCAAGTTCATTCCTTTTCTTCTTCAGCTTTTTGTTTAGACACTATTTGTGATGTTAATCACCACATTAATTAAGTCTTAAATTCCCCACCCCAACCCTCATCCGCTTTCATTTCTTAACAGCTGGCAGACATTGGTAAATAATGAGCTACAACCTTTTTGTAAGGTATTGAGCATGTATTGGGACAGCACAAAGTACCCTTTGGAGACATTGTATACACTAGTAGCAAGGAGCAAATGTTTCTTTTGTTTTTATAATTGTTTTGGAAAACCATATGATTGCCAAAGACAGCCTACACATGGTCAATTTGGATTCATCCCAGGCTCTAAAAAAAATCTGCAGAACACATTAATGGTTGTAATGTATGCGGTGGAGGGCTTTTTTTTTTTTTTTAACATGCCTCCCAGCTGTACATTTGTAATGTTTAATTTAGGTGAAAATTCGATGAAGGATTTAATTGATATGATCCAGAAGTTTGTTAAGCATTTTAAATGGTCATTGATTTTGCCAAATTTCATTCTGTGCCATGAGAACGTGGTCCATACTGGGTCACATTAGTGATGATAAAACGCCCCTTATAGATTTGACTCAAGTCAAATGGTAAAACGGCTGCCTGGAAAGAAATGAACCACAGTCCTGGGGAGTCTGATTAGGCCTGGAAAATGTAGTGGAAATACCTGGCTCCGGGGAGTCCCAAAAGACTGTGGAGTAAGGTGTTTCTCCCTTAAAGCTCCCCCCTACCCCGAATCTCCCACATTCTTCTATCCGACTCTTCATTTACTCCATCTGTGCTCAAAAATTCACACTTGGGATTTTTGTGCTTTAACCTCGTTTTTGCAATTTCCTTTTACGTTTCTGGGTACTTCTCGAGATGGACTCTAAACTACAATCCCAGGCTTGTGTGTTCACGAGACACTTTGCTAGACTACAAAATGCAAATAATATAAAACTACTTTATTGGCCTCATTTTTATTTATGTATTTTTTTCTTTTTTAAAAAAAGATTTGTTTATTTTAGAGAGCGTGCGAGCGAGGGGAAGGGCAGAGGGAGAGGGAGAGCCACTCTCAAGCCAACTCCCCGCTGAGCACAGAGCCACAGGGCTCCATCCCAGGACCCTGAGATCACTACCAGAGCTGAAACCAAGAGTGGGCCACTCAACCAACTGAGCCACCCAGGCGCCCCTAGGGACCTGATCTTTAAACCCACATTGCACTTTAGGACTCAAGGAAAGAAAATGCTTGTCAATTGACAACTTCCTCCTGTTTTTCAGTCTCCATACGTGTAATTGGTTATCAAAAGGGATGAAATGCAAATAGCCTGCTTCAGAATACTTTGAAGATGTTTTCTTCAGATTCCAGTTTTAAAGTTAGTATTTCAGAGAGCGAGAAGTTGTAATAACCAGCTGTGAATCACTGCAGGGAAAATTTATTACTAGCACCTCAACTCGGTGTTTTCTGTTTGTGTGTAATCTAAAAACAAGCGTCTACTAGCTTCATGTGCTAATTTGCAACAACAGCTCTCCAGGCGGAGGAGAAAATGTAGCCTCAGGAATAAGTCCTTTCTTTTCAGCACATGTACAAGAGAGAATTAAGGTTTTTGACAGAGAAGGAGATAAATAGGCCTACTGCCTTTGGTATCTTCCATAGAATGTCAGAATACCAAGTATTTGGATCCTTCCAGAAAGCTTTCAATAGAATCAGCAGTGCTCATTTAAGAGAACTGGATATTCTTCCAACGCTCAGGCAGCACAGCACAGCTGTGAGCGCAGTATAATCCGAGAACTTTCCTCTACCACCTAAATTCTTTCTCAGGGTTTGGGACTGAAGTGTCACATTATTTTCCTAACTCTGGGAGCCCTCATTCACCCACCCTCCCATCCATCGATCTACTCACCTACTCATCTGCCCATTTCTTTAGCAAATATCTGTTGAGAATCTACTATGCAGCGAACATAGTATTGGGTATTTTAAATCAATGGGGAAAAGAGAAACAGGAGTCCTGCCTAATGATGCTTTCCTCCAAGGGAGTTCACTTCCTTTGTATCTGAAGTTTTCGAACTATGAGAAGCAGCAGGGGGAGTCTCTGTGTGTTACTAATGAGCTTTGGCCCTGGTAGACTTAATGTTCACCAAATTGACTATCTGGGTGGGATCCTCATTACCCATGCCATAGATTCAACTTGGACGGGACTCAATATCTCATTCTTGGAATCTTCTGCAGGTGGGAGATATTGGGTCTCTGGTGATCAAGGACACACTGACTCTCCTACTTGGAAACAATGCCTCAAACTATAATTGAGATAATTTTGCCCTGAACCTCTTTCTGTGACACACAGAGCACCTACAGACCACAGCTAGAGCCATTCATGTGGGATACCAACAGCCCAGGGAACGGACCAAGTTAACGGGCAGAAGTCTTTGGACTCATTTCATAACTACTTGATGCTCTGAAAATGGAATTTCCCAGATCTTGGAACCTTGCGAAGGCCCTCTAAAGGGGTCTACTCTTTAAAGTCCATTTAGTTCCTGAAACTTTACAGAGGAAATCTAGACCAACAGTTATTAGTTATTAGTCCTGGAGTGGGCTCCTAGGGAGATCTCTTTTCTAGACCTAGGATTTTGTTGAGGGCTAGAACACTCTTTGGGAGCTAGAGACCAAGGGCAGGAGCATCAAATTCTCTAGCAGTATCATTCCATCTTGACAAAACAAAATGTGCCTTTCTGACTGGTACACCTCCAAGCTGTTCTGTGTATGTACTGTGGCGTGACCATCCCAACCTCTCCCCGAGCACACCAGGTTGCCTTTGTATCCTGAGCACCAAAGATGCCATTTTTCATTAAACCAACACGAAGGTCCCCTTAGGTACATTTTTTTAATTAAAAAAATTTTGATTGCTTATTGCGAAAGCTTATAGCTGCAAATAGTGTTAGTTTTCAAGAAATCAGTTAAATGGTAAAATTCAGGCAACCGTTATAACGAAGTTGAGTCATGAAGAGAAAGTTAAATATGTGGCTTGGTTTCTTTTGTTATGGTGTAAAATAGAATAACATTCCAAAGAAAAAGCCAGATAAAAGAGTAAAAATCACAGGGCTAATGCATGGGTGAGCAGTATTGGTGGTCACAGGTAGTGTAAATTCTCTGATTATTACCAGGCAGAGATGAGCTTTATTTCGGGGAAATGGATCATTACTAAGTCATCCGTCTGATCTGGAGCCAGCAGCATGACCTAATGATTTCATTCCTGGATTATTTTTAATATGTAGAATTAATGATGTATAGGAAGCATTCACAACTATTTTAATAGTACAGTGTCCTCCTAAATTGCTTTTGTTAAGTAAAATTATGTTGCATTGGAAGAGAGTGTATATTTTCTTAGTAGCGCTTCGCGATTCCTTGTCTTACAATTCAATAAATCATCTTACACCTGTCAGCACATAGAGTCTAAGATTTATTGCCTGATCCATTGCGTAGTAGATAGCTCCTTGGCCGGAGAGCAATTTCTGAAACTAATTTAATCAAAGTGTTTTTATAATATAGTGAACTCTGGCTTGATGTCTCAAATATGTATTGATGTCTTCAGAAAAGTATGATTTAATCTTATTCAATTTTGAAATAGAATTCAGATTTGGCTTTATGTGATTTCTGTTATAGATAGGAAATCGTTAGCTGCGTTAATACTATTCGTGTATTCTTTTATCAAGCAAGCATTTATTGGTGCCTCTGTTTGCCCGTACAGCACTCTGCTCGATTCTGAGATGCTGTGGGGGGGCAAAAAAAGTGCTGGGTAGGTGGAAAGGCATGACCAACAGCTCAGTTGGCACAACCAACTGCAACTGGCGTGGTGGTTATTGGCCAATAAGGAAAACGGTTTAATTGAAGTGTAGACCTCATTTCGCAGGGCAGCGGTCATTACAGCTGGCTTCTACTGGGGAAGTTCTAAACCTTCTATAGCTTTGAGGACTTTACATGCCAATTCAGCAGCTTGAATTTGATCCTTTAAGACCAGACAGCTTTGGGACTTTTGAGAATGGGACACTATGGTAATGCCAACTTACTGGGAAGATTACTTTGGTGACCACACATAGACCCGCTTGGCTGGGCAAAAATTAGAGGAATGAAAACCAACAGTTCAGGGAAGAGGATGGTTAGAGTGGTTACCTTGGGAGGAAAAGGAAAAGCTGAAGCCCGAAACCTAGAGGTCTTTTGATAAACAACGAAGCAGCCGTAGAGAGTGATTGATAGAATGCATGAGGGAGAGGTCAGGGTTTAAGATGATGCTGTGGTTCTCGACCTGGAGAATGGTAATTCTCCTTTGTAAAGATTCGAAAGTGGGAAGAAATTTCAAAGGGACTGATGATGCGGTTAAGAAAATGGAGTTTAAAATAACGAGGGGTCGTGGAAGCTTAATGTTGGTGTGGCGGTGGGAATGAGAGACCAAAGTTTAGGTCTGAGTTAAGATCTGAGATCGAACTTTGAACCCCATCAGGACAGAGGAGAGAGTCGAAACTGTCAAAGAGTCCATGTTTGCCGGGGGAATATGTATATATGAAGTCACCGTTTTGTCGTAATTGTTTGGAGATGGAAAGAACACGTTCTGGTGAAAGGCTCACTTGCAGTCAAAATTATGCGGTGCCAAAGTCTGCCTTTAATTATAGGAAATGTGTTTGATTTGAAAATGAACTCATTAGCGGTGTAAGTGGCACTTCACTCAAAGCTAAAGCATTGGAGAAAAACAATGGCTAGTGGAAGGCCACTCTGATTTACTGTCACCGCTGAACTACCAAGCTGTCTCTGATGTCATATGATAACATTCTACCTCCCCGGAATGTCCTATCACAGTGGTCAACCAAGGTCACAGACATTTGAAAATCAAATGACAAAAGTCACACTAAAAAGTTCTGAGAGCAAAGTTTAACATTTGCTTTCAGCTTTATACACTTCGTGTCAGGCCAAATCTTATAGAGGTGCACTGACTTCAGCCCGTTGGGGTGGCATTATTTTTTCATCATAAACAGATGAGTTTGGGTCCTCTGCTGGCTGACTGCCCTCTCCCCCTTTCAACACCACTTAAACATTTTTCTAAACAGCATTTATAAGTAATTGAGAATACACTGGGGCAACTTCACCAAGACCAATTTTTTCTGGAACATTCTGAACATCTGAGTTCTATCTATGTTTTTATTAGAAAAAGCAATTCAGAATTGCCAATGGTGACAGGGTAAAAAACACAGTTGACTGAGGTACCCATTCATTCCCAAACCTTCCGTCTGCCATGAGGTTGGGTCTTCGCCCCCCACCTCCCCGATTCTCCGATTCTCCAGCCCTGCCTCGTCCCCCCCCCTCCCGTGCCATGGCTAGCACCCTCTTCCACCCATTATCCTTCCTGTTCCCCAACGGAGACAGAAGGAACTACGGAAAGGGCCAGGCATAAGGCCTGGTGACAAAGACCGAGAAAGGGAGGATAGGAAGAACAGCACAGGTGTTACTTACCCCCCACTTAGCTTCTCTTGTCTTTAAAATTTTTAACCCCCCACACGCTGAAGAGTGTTAGAACGTTCAGGTAAGTGGTTCTCAAACTTTCGCACTCACCAGAATCCCCTGGAGGGCTTATTAAATCGCAAGTTCTGGGCTGCCTTCCGTTTCTGATTCAGCAGGTCTGGGTCAGGGCCCAAGAATCTGCCCTCCACCCTCCACCCCCAGAGGCCACTGCTGCTGGGCGCGCTGCACTTGGAGAACTAGACGCGACAGCCCGGATGAGATGAGACTTTGTCCTTTAGAATCCTTTTAACTGGCAAGTCTCCTTCCACTTCTCTGGATATTGGACACTTTTCTCTCCCTGGGTTAAAAGCAGATGGCTTTAAACATTTTTTTTAAAGTGACATTTATTCTTTGACTTCCTCTTGAGCCAAACGTTGTGTATGCGAACCAGAACATATTCGAGGGAAATGAGAGTTCTTTCATTTCCGAAATACACTGACCCTTAAATGGTCTTCAGTCATGTCTACACAAACCAGCTCTGGGAAGACGGCTTGACAATTTTTTGTGCAGCGCTGCAAATGAAAGAATTAACTCTAGAATTATTATTACTAGTTTTTGCCAGCAGACGGGTGGCCTTCGATCGAAGACACAGAATATTGTGGGCAAAGATGGAAGGAGTTAAATGTTATCACTGTGGTTTCCATCGGTGTAAATATTTGCATTTTACCGTTCAGACTGCAGAGGCGTTTCTAGTCTTCAGGGCAGTCATGTTGCCTGAGTTGACCTTTCAAAGAATCTGGGTAGGGCAGTGAATCTATTCTTTTGTCATCAGAGTTCTTAATTTTTTTCCCCTACGTCTTTGATTTACCGCATAAGAAATCCTGTTGAATTAAAACATCTGTAGCGCACTTCTGTTTTATTTCTGGTGAAATAATTACTGTTAAAATCAACAAACCCAGTTCGTAGGATACTAATATGTTGCAAAGAATAAATTGAGGTCACCGGAAGTTCTTTTTAGACATTGGGAATACTCGAATGAGTATTTTCTGGTCAAAAAGCCCTCTGAATTTCTGAACAGTAATAATCAGTGTTCCCTGCAAAGCTCTTAGTCAAGTTCCTGGGATTTTCTATGATAAATTCCTATAAATTCACACTTCTAGTGACATCTATATATAATTTTATTCCTGCACTCACTATATGCAGATGCTGCATTCCAAAAGATATTCTTTTTATTCGGAATAAGTCTCGAAGTATAAAACTAGCAAAGGGAATAAATTGTTAATTTTTGTTCACTGTATTACAGATCCAAAGACTTAGCAACCTGATTTCTCAATTTGGAGCAATAGCTCTTGCTTTTGGCTACACATTAGACTCTCCTGAGGAGTTTTAAAGATTCCAGTCCCTGGACCTTACCCCAGTCTAAGTAATTCAGACTCTGTGGTTGGAAGGGGGTGTAGACTGAGCATGGCATTTGTACAGCTCCCCAGGCGACTGCGGTGTGCAGGCCAAGGTGGGAACCACTTACCCACTGATCAGTCATCATCTTGCTTCCTTCCTTCCATAACGTCTCTGTTTCCTTAATTTCGACTCAGTCAAAATCACCTTGATTGGACAAAGACAGCATCAGTCGTACTAAATGAGGAGGAAATGGCTGGGTGAAGGTGGTCGAGTCAGGGATGGAGGGTGCGATGAATTCAAGGAATCTGAGATTCAGACGTCTAAAAGCCAAGGAAGGTTCTGTCTTTGAAGGTTAGTCAGGACCGAGAAACAATGGCATGCTTTCATATTCTTCTTTGATTCTCCAGGCTGTCCCAAATGGGGAATTCTCTTACATAACATTGATTTTTGTAAATTCTTAACAGACCAGACCCCTTTAGATAGCCTGGAATTTTAATCTATTTTTTTTTTTGATTCAAAGAGTGTAACCTCCCTTGGCTTTAATACTTTTTGCACCTCCCAGATGGGGATATGAATTTCGTGAACAATATGAATCCTTTTTGGGCATGCCACAAATTCAAGAGCAAAGCTGACCATGTATTGAATTTCAATAATCCTTTTCAGCAGCTGGTCCAGAAAAGACATAGTCCTCTAAAACCTAAAAATTTGAGGACATACATGTTGTGGTAGAAACAAAGCAAAGCAAAGCTATCGATGCAGAATTATTAATCAAGGACTCAACTATTTTCGCTTGAAATATATTCAATATATGCGCTTCAACCAAAATGAAGTATCTAAAGTTCTGGCTTAGAAAAAGATTTGGTCTTCCCACAGAATCTTACAAACAAAAAATGTATTTCCACTCACTGAAGGCTAAACACCCACCATGAGACATTCAGTTCTGGTAAAAATGTTTGATGGTATCAGTTAAAACCCTATTTAGGGAGAAAAGCCAGAACATGTTTGTTAATGAGTATCTAGCAATGTCATCATCTACTTAAAATGGAGGAAAGGGGATAAGATCAAAATTATTCAATCTCTGAGTGATGGAGGAAGTAAAGCTTGAAGTAACGTATACAAACAAGGTGTATGGCGTCCATCAGTATCGGGGGATTTTATAGCCATTCATTATCGCGTGCTCTGAGGCCCCCTTTGAGGTGCGTTTTACGGTTAAGAAAAAAGACTGAGGAAAACAGAACTGATGGAAAGAGCAATTGAGGAGTAATTCTACGTTCGATGCGTACCTACAACCAAACCCTTCATACTTAGTCACAGATTGGAAAGAACCGGCTAATCCTTGTGCTGTGCCGCCTTCTTTACCTGCCCTTGACCACGCTCTTGCTGTAACCTTGATTCCATTTAAGATCCTTTCTCTTTCCCAACGTGAAACTGCTGCTTCTCTGAAAAAAGTTGACAGTGGAATTTATTCAGACCTATGCATTTCATCCATGATTTCAAGCTATTTTTTTCTTTTATGCATTACAAATGATTTTGGTAGCCCACAAAAAGAGACTTCACCTTTAAAGAATTTCGAACACCCGAATGACTGAAATTTTGGGCATACTCCTGTACTCTCGTAGTAGGGATTGAAAATGTTAAGTGAATTGAATGATTGGAAGTTTTAAATGATTTGGACCAACAGAGCAAACACTCTGTAGTAACGAATAAAAAGTGTTTAGGTTATTTTTTAAAAGATGTTTTTATTGTTTCTAAGGAGACCCATTTTCTGTAAGGTCTCCTTAGACCTTAGTACTCACCTCCGTCGTTGTAGGTCATAAGCAACAACAGACAGCCCATAACAAATGAAAGTATTTGTGCTCCCGTAAAACTTTACGGACACAGAAATTTGAATTTCATATACTTTTCACATGTCACAAAATTTTATCTTTTCGTTTTTAAAAATCATTTAAAAATGAGAAAACCATTCTTAGCTGGCACGCCATACAAACACAGGTGGCAGGGCACGATTTGGTCTGTGGGCCCTGCTGTGCCGACCCCTGGTCTAGGAGATTAATATTTTCCCCAACTTGAAAGCTTTTTTTTTTTTTGAGCAAAAATAATAAACTACTATTAGTCTGTTTTCTGATATGCCCGTAATCTTTGCACCGTCTAATTCTTGACTGATGGAACCTTCCTTCATGGCTCTTTTACCCAGGCCATGATCTTACGAAATGCTTCCTGCAGTTCTCCATTGGTCAAGGCTACAGTCATTTTCTCTGAAACATTTCTCTGCGGGCATAAATTTCACAATGAAGATAATTATTTCTAAATTTGAGATTTTCAGAGGTTCCCAGCCATCCAGCTTCCTTCACCTCGGTATTGATTCTCAAGACTGACAAATGTGGTCATGGGTCAGTTGCTCACCTCTCTCATTGTCGACAGAAGTAGGGCCAGGGGGTGAGGAACAAACAAGAAAGGCCACTCACGTCTCTGGTACCTGTAACTAAGCAGTTGTTGTCAGATCTGCTGGAATTATCATTAGGTGAATATAACTCTTAAAGATAGAAATTTATCTCCATCAAAATTTGAAAGCCGTTCTAGACCATAAGTGGTATTTAAAAATTGTTCTCTGTATATTATTGACTACGAGATTAGAATAATAAACCCTGAGCTCCTGATGATGGAATTTATAAATATATAGAACAGATTCTGAGGAGTTAATATGGAAATATCAAATAAAACCTGACAAGGTAAATACAGTATCGCATATCCAAATGGCTTAAATTGTAGCCCATGGAACACTAGACTTAAATTTGTATGCAGATTGGGTTTTATTATGTTTTTGAAGTTCCCCGGGCGGCCTGTCTTGCCAGGGCATTTGGAAATGTTAACTATCATAACCAATGAAAAAAGGCATTAAAAACTAAACCCAGCATAAATCACACGTACTCGCGGTCTGTCGTGAGTGGAACCTGAAGATAGCCTTAAACTCCTGCAAGGTAATTAAAACATCTTAAGTGTTTAGTTACATATAAAGAGTTTATGCTTTTATGCAGGTGGCATGTGTTAATACGGGTGTGTGTTTTCATATTAAGGATTGTGATTAAAGTTTCTTAGAAGAAAATATATGGATTGTGGCACTCGACGTGTTCATATCCTGATCGTGCTGGAGTCGTGGTGTTGGGTGTCAGGGCTACACACAGTTCCTGAATGTCGCTCTGAATATTGTGCACTGAAACAAGCCAGATCTGTGTTTGCCTTGAAAGGTATCCAGACTTAATATTATACTTTAAAGACATTCTGAAGCATTGACTTCGGAATAAGAGCAAACATTCTTTAAGGCCTGGATAAACCCAAAAGGAATTACTGAAATCTCCTGTTTCAGGCATACATTTTAATAGTAGTGCTCAATGACAAGTCATTAATTCCCTGCAACCTGACTCTTAGGTCTAGGTCTCCAAAGGCTAAAATTAGCAGTATTTCTGTCCGCTTACCTTGCCGTTTGATTAGGTATCAGTGTGCCTGGAAGCACAAAGCTCATCTGTTTTACCGTTCTCAGCTGGTGTCCATCTCCCTGCCTACAGGCTCCTATTGAGATTGGTGTGAAGTCTGTTGTCCCACTAGGGATTGTTAAATTGTTAAATTACCAGCTCAAATGAGCCTCACTGAACACTACCTAACGTGAGGAGGGGGAGTATGGCTCCGTGAAAATGCAGTAGCAGTGTATGCGTTAAAAACAAAAATTATAGGAAAAATTAATCATCCTCGCTGCAGAAAAGTGTTCAGGGCAGCCTCATTCTTTAAGCAACACGTGGTTTACAACTTCGCCTTTCCCAGATTTGACTTGTATCCCATCGTTCGCTTAATATTAAGAAACCAAGTCTGCCTTTTAGAGGGACCGTTCTGTATCTTTACTTTTAGAAGGACCCTCTTGAATTATTTGTATTCCTCTACTTTGGTGGTGGTGGTGGTGGCGGTAGGAGGGACGCGTTGAATTCCATCTCAACAAAGACACATCCTTAGCACATCCTTCCCCTTCGAAGAGCCGCGCTATGAAAACCACACCTGGGGAAGCGCTCATGAGTTAAGGCGAGGAGCGACCTGACTTCGCTTTTAGATGGAATGTGGAATAGATGTGTCCCTGATAATTGCTAGACTATTTACATAAACCCATGTCTAGTAAAATTTGTTCAACAGTGTAGTATTTGCCTTTCCAGAATCCTTGCGGTCCTGGGGAGTGACACGGCATTCCTTCAGAATACTTCTCAGTTGTCAAGTCCCTCTTCTTGGGCTCAGACTCATTGCTACCAGTGAGAAAGGCCCCCAAGGGGAGAAGGCAATGTTCTAACAATCTGCGGTAGTTGTTAAATTAATGAACTAGTTAGTTGATTTACTACCTTAGATTTCAGAAGAATTGTCCCGTGAATATTCAGTTTTCCTGCTAATTGGTCCCATAACAAATATTTTAACACTTACAATGGGAAGGGACTGAGCAGTGATGGGTATACAGCAGGTACTCAATACATACTGTGGTTTTGTTATGCACTCTCCTTAGTAGTAGAATTATTTCCTGCTCTGCAGGTGCATTCCAGAGGGAAGAGCATGTGCCCAGGCCCAGGAAGGAGCTTGGCCTACGGGCCAAATCTCAGTCACCACCTGTTTTCGTCAATAATGTTTTATTGGAAGAGAGCCCTGCCCATCCGTTTATGTAGTCTATGGCTGCTTTCTCGCGAAAACAGCCACAGAATTGAGCGGTTGCAACAGAGAGCTTATGGCCAATAAAGACTAAAATATGGATTGCCTGGCCCTTTACAGAAAAAGTTTGCTGACCCCTGTTCTGGACTCCAATGCTGTGCCGTTCAATCACAGAGCCACTAGCTGCGTGTGGCCACTGAGTGTTTGAAACGTGACTGGTGTGAATTGAGCTGTGTTGGATGCATAAAACACATACCAGATTCCAAAGACCTAGTAAAAAGAAAGAAAGAATGTAAAATAGCTCATCAGGGTTTTTTTTAAACGTCTTGAGTCATCTCCACACCCAACGTGGGGCTCGAACTCACAACCCTGAGATCAAGAGTCGCGTGCTCCACCGACTGGGCCGGCCAGGTGCTCCAGCTCATTAGTTTTTAAATATTGATCACAGATTGAAATAATATTTTGGATATTCAATTAAGTAAAATATGTTCTTAAAATTAATTTTAGCCGGTTCTTTTTACTTTTTTTTTTTAAACATGACTATTAGAAAATTTAAAATGTCATTCACATTTGTGGCTGACATTGTGTTTCCAGTGACTGCTGGTTTAAAGCCTGGAATTTGGAGGATATGTGGCCTCTAGAAAAAGTTAGAAAGAGGGGAGGGGGCGCCTAGGTGGCTCAGTCAGTTAAGCGTCCGACTCTTAGTTTCAGCTCCGGTCATGATTTCAGGTTCCTGGGATTGAGCCCCGCGTCGGGCTCCACGCTCAGTGCAGAATCTGCTTGTCCTTCTCCCTCTTCCTGTGCTCCTCCCCCAGCTGTCTCTCTCTCTCTCTCTCTCTCTCTCTCTGAAATAAATAAATAAAATCTTAAAAAAAAATGAAAAGAAAGAGGGGAGGTGGAGGAAGAGAAAACACTCTCTCGTATTTGCAAATGTCTTTCAAAAACAATAAAATCCTTTGTTAATTTGACTATTCCTCATAAAAAGGAATAGGTACAAATAATGGATTAGGATTATTTTCCTAATAAGGTTTAGTCAGGTTCTTCCAGAAGAAGACCTTGGCTCAGAATCCATGTTGGAAGGTGACCCAGGAAGCAGCTGTAAGGGAGAGGGGAAGCGGGACCAAGAAGGGAAGGAAGCAGAAAGAGGGTGCGGACGCAAGCTGCTTGTCGCCACAGGCACCTGGCTCCTCTCCGTGGGGTTCTCTGAAAGACTTTATGGGTCATGACTCCGAGGGGTCCCACCTGGGGGACCATCCACCTACTGCCACCTTTTCATCCACCTACTGCCAGTAGTTGCTGACCGAAGGCTGCTCCTAGAGGCATCAGCCTCCCCTCGCTCTCCCCAGCACCGCAGCCTGCCCTGCCCAGGGCCAGATAAAACCCTGGTAGCCAAAAGAACAGGTGCTTGCAAGCAAAAGCCACCAGCAAGCCCGAGAGTGGGGACTGCCTGAGGCACGGGGTTGGGCCCCTCTAGTGCCTGGTACTGACGCCAAACGGAAAGTTTTCTCCTGTAATTCATGATTTCACCAAACATTTGTATAGTTCCTGGTGTATGTGTTCGTTTCCTCCCCTGAGCTTAACAACAGTGCAGATAGGGAGATATCCGTACCCACACCTCATGGATGGGGAAGCTGGGCCCAAGTGGCGTCCATCCAGGAGAATTGAGCTGGGATGGTAGCCCCAGTCTCCTTACTCCCTGCATGTGTGGTCACTCCGTGGATCTCTACAAAGCTCAGTTCTATAAGGAGATGTAAATGTATTAACGTTTTCGAGGTGAGAACAGGAAACGAAAACTATTTCTTGGTACTTTGTAGAATTCCTTAGATATCCGTAGGGAAGTAGATACTTCTATACGCTTAGTCCCAAGACTCTTATGCCAAAAAATATTATCTCTCTTTTGCACAAAGCACAGTCAAAATTAGGAGGTTATAGTACCTGCTGACCGCCACACAGGATGTGAGCGATACAGTTAAATTCTCAAAAACTCCACAGAAGTCCCTGTAGTGGGAGCTGATGGATGCATGGTTCACTGAGGACTGGATTTTGTTACCTCCCCATTACCCGGGCTCTCTTCAAGTGTTGTCAGTCCCTTTGGTACTTCTTGGAAACAAGTCTCTCTCCCAGCTTCATTTCCCTTTATTATGCTTGTAAGTGACTCGGTAATTCTTTGTGGATTTCAGTAACACTTGTACTATTTAAATTTGAATAACCCCAAAGGATCTAGATAGGTCAATGTGTTTAAACCACAGGCTTTAGTCTACATATTAGTTGATTAAAACCAGATTTTTATACATGATGCATACTTAATAAAAGGAGGGGAAGCAAGCAGATGTTTGTAAAATCTAAATGTGTTAGATTATATTTATTTGGCTCTCTTTTGCTGACTAGCTTTAGAAAAATCATACCTATGATCACTGAAGTGTAAACAGCTAGATGATGTATTTCCCTAGAAATTTCCTGCTCGGAAGGGTCAGCCAAAAAGACAAGGAGAAAGATTCCCTGAGATTAACATACCAAAAGAAGTTGACAAATACACCATAAAGTAGTCACATTTAGATCAAGGACACTGAATAATGGAATGTCTCAAAATTACTGGCTAGTCTGACCATAAAGTGATTAGTGGTTGTGATTCATTTCATCCAAACAGAAAAACGTTTGGCTGTTGTCTGCATTGTTGTTGTTGTTAAGAGCTTTGAAAGCAAGGTTTTCTTTGATGCAACCATGAGATCGTTAACCTGCACCTTAATCACTCTGTCTGGTTCCTTCTCTGACTTTCTGTTAAGGTATCCCATCCTTTAAGTGGGAAATAGTCATTTTTCTCCTTTAAGATATTTGTATTTGAGATGCTTTGAGTGTTTCAAAGCCAAAATTGAAGCACTCTTGTTGGTCTTCCAGCCCCGATGAAATATGTACAAAACCTCCCTCTGAATTCTGAACACATGAGAACTACAGATAAAATATTTTCAAATGGATTTTGAAGAATAATAACCAAGTTTAAACATGAGTGGAAATTCTCCAAGGACCGGAAATGAAAGGAGATGCAGAATGGTGGGGGGAGGCTGAAGCTGGGCTACTCAGGAGAAGTGGAGATGAGACGGGGTGGTGGAGACCCAAGGGGGAACACGGTGGAGAGTGTCCCACACGGGGCAGGAGCCTCAGACTGTCCCATATGCCCGGAGGCCGGTGCTCCCCATGGACATACTGGACTCAAAGGGTACCACCCACCTTTTCTGGAATTGGAGCCAGACAGAATTCTCAAGGACAGAACGTCTCAGGGATGCACTGAGTCAAACCTGGATCTGTGCCTCTCTAACACGCGGGTGTCCTGTGGCAGTGCCCTTTCTAGGGAAACGACTTCACGCCCTAACATCAGAGTGGGCAGCTTGCTTGGCTGGGCTGTGCCAATCCCCAGATCACAGCCCAGGGAACAAAGTTCACATCAGATGAGCTGTCGGACCAAAATTATAAGATACAAGATAAAATCAGACTCTTGGGAAACATTGCACAAACACAGGAAAATAGGGAATTGCATTTTTCAAGTAAGCTTAAGAATAAATCAATGTGTTTAGTTCTCTTGAAATTATGAAGGAGGGAATTGCATCCTGGGAACAAGAAGAGAAAGTAATTCAAGAAGAGGGAGATGTGATAAAGAATCCACTGGAAATGAAAAATGTGGTCTTTGAAATGAAAAAATTAGGCAATAGGATAAAGACCAGATTAATAAGCAGAACTTGTTTAAGAATGACCAGAGTGATTTCTGTTTCTGATGTATGCATTTTAAGCATTAAATAAAAGTGACTCTTTTCCTGAATATACCTTTCTAAATCTAACATTTTGCAAAGTAGAAAGAGTAAATGCTTTCAGAAATTAATCTCACAGCATAGTGAACTATTATCACCTTTATGAAATTATTGATTTTCAAAATGCCCCCCATACTCTTTTCAAATCCTTTTTCGAAGATAGCATTACAAATCCTCGATCTATTTTCTTTTCCATGAAATTTCCTTCCTTTCCATCTTTTCACTGTATTTGTGGAATTGTCTAACCATTAAAACACAGAGTCACCCTAATCCTTTGCCCCGATCTTGGTCCATGACATCGTTCTGTCCCCCGCCCGTGGCCACCTCTACCTCCATCCCATCTTCCCAAGAAATTCCCATTCTTGTTCACCAAAAACTCCATGCCCATCCTTCCAGCCTCAGTGGACAGAATGTGTCCTCCAGGAACCCTTCCCCGGGCAGCCCTGACTTTGCCCCTTGACTCGTTCACAGCACCTGTCCCGCAGGGGCATGGCCGTCTCCTTGTAGACAGGGAGTAGGAGTTTTTCTTTGTGTTTCCCCGGTATCTTTTGGAGTGTGACATTTAGTAGAAGCTTAATAAATACTTGTGTGAATGGATAAATGAATGAATGGCATAAATGAAGAGCATACAGGGGGCGCCTGGGTGGCGCAGTTGTTAAGCATCTGCCTTCGGCTCAGGGCATGATCCCGGCATTCTGGGATCGAGCCGCGCATCGGGCTCTTCTGCTGTGAGCCTGCTTCTTCCTCTCCCACTCCTCCTGCTTGTGTTCCCTCTCTTGCTGGCTGTCTCTCTGTCAAATAAATAAATAAAATCTTAAAAAAAAATGAAGAGCATACAGAATACAAAGCGGGTTATTGTGGTTGAAAATTAGATTTAATAGTCATTGCAGGGAACTTTAAATTTGATGTTCCAAACAAATAGGGAATAAGTCTAGATTTATAAGGAGGATAGTGATGTGGAAAATGTGGCATTCAAGGAAATTTAATCTGGCATTGATAGGTTGATAGACAAAGAATAGAAGCATGTACAATAAAATGTACTATGAGTGAGTAAATGTGTATGATGAGGACTTCTTATACCTTATAAATGCCTGTAAGTAGCCATAATGTCAGCAATAGCCAGATTAACTCGAACCTTCCTCTGAGGGACTGACCTCAGCCTGCCCGTAAGATGGTAAATCCTAAAATTCCAATAAGAGTTGATTTGCTGTGGGAATATACTCCTTATATTATTGCCATTTCTGATTCAGGTAAAGAACTAGAAATCCAATTACCTCCTTTCTCCGTAGTTCACGACCTATAGCTAATTATTTAGGTAAATGTGCCCGGGTTTGTACAAGGAGGAAAGAAAGAATGAAATTTGAAACTTTTTTAAAGGTTCTTTTAAATGCAGCTCCTCAAAGTCAAGTTTAAATCTATAAATGCGGGGCGCCTGGGTGGCTCAGTCAGTTAAGCATCTGCCTTCGGCTCAAGTCCTGATTCCAGGGTTCTGGGATCGAGGCCTGCGTCGGGCTCCCTGCTCAGCAGTGAGTCTGTTTCTCCCTCTTCATTTGCCCCTCTGCCTGCTTGGACGCTCTCTTTCTCTCTCTCTCTCAAATAAATAAGTAAAATCTTTAAAAAAAATCTATAAATGCTTAAAGCTGCATAGATTTCATTGAGGTTTCTGCAAAAGAGATCAGATTTTCCTGAGTATGAGTAATTTTGTTATTAAAGGTATATAATACTTCAGGATACAGCATAATATTTTCAGGATGCAGAATAATATTTGTCTTCTCTTTTTGAACAGCAAAACCTAGAGAGTAACCTCACCAGCCTTATCAAGAGGAACACGGAGCTGGAGACCCTTCTGGCTAAACTCATCCAAACCTGTCAGCATGTGGAGGTGAGTGTCTCTGCATGCTGTGTTTCATATGAAAACTGCCAGCCCACGGTTTTATACCCTCCTCACCTTTACATTTGTAAGATGGAGATCTTTTTAAAATTAGATCTTTTGCAGAGGCCAAATATGGACAGAATTGGAAAGAACTCGACTCTCGGAGACTCTCCCCCATGCACTGCTTTGTCGCACCCCCACTGCCGCCATGACAGCTCTCCCTACTTGGCATTCCTAATATTGTAGATTTCCGTCGCCTTTACAAAGAGCATCCACAAAAGCACTATATAAAAGCTGTTGTATTAGTTTCCAGGGGCTACTGTAACAAATCACCATGAACTCGGATGGCATAAGATGGTAGAAATGTATCCTCTCATAGTTCTGGAGGTCAGAAGTTTGAAATCAATCCTTGCTCCGTCTGAAGGCTCTAGGAGAGGACAGTTTCATGCCTCTCCCCACCTTCTAGTAGTTCCAGGCAGTTCTTGGTGTTCCTTGGCTTCTAGCTGCAGCACTCTCACCTCTGCTTCTGTGGTCCCATGGCCTTCTCCCTGTGTGTCTCCGTGTCTTGCAGGCACACCAGTCATTGGATTGGGGCCATCTGAACCCTGGGGTGAATTCACTTTAACTCAATTATATATGCAAAGACCCTGTTTCCAAACCAGGTCATATTTGCAGATACTGGGAGAGAGGACTTGGACATAACCTTAGGGGGGCACAATTCAACGCACTGCAGATGTACGTTACGTGCATCTTCGTTGTCAGATACGTTTCCATGAAATCGACCACCTGTTGGCATTAAGTCAAGAGTACGTAGGCAGCAGTGACACCAAGGACAAATTGCAGAAGCCAGATCTTTCTAACCCTCTGCTTAGAATGGATTCGCTTTTGGGGTGCTTGGGTGGCACATTCGGTTGAATATCTGACTCTTGATTTCGGCTCAGGTCGTGATCTCAGGCTGGTGGGATCAAGCCCTGCATCGGGCTCTGCACTCAGCTTCTCCTTCTCCCTCTGCCCCTTCCCAACTCGTGCGCGTGCGCACTCTCTCTCTCTCCCTCTCAAATAAATAAATAAATAAATAAAATCTTTTAAAAAAAAAGAATGGATTTGCTTTTGGCAAGGGTCTCTCTAGGGACCATTTTGAGCCTTGTTGATTAAACAACATGGTAAATAACAGTGAGCAAGCATAATGTTTTCATTATTGTAGGGCACAGTGAATGTGTGTTATAGGAATAAATGGATGAACAAAATGGAATGATCCCTGTGCTATATTTTATTTTTATGATGTGATGGCATCTGATGTTTAGGACAATAAGAAAGAATAATTTCTCTTCAGTAAAAAAAAAAAATTACCTGTGTTTTATGGGGAAATCTTACAAAGGCTTTATGGATTGGGTGATTATTTCATTCAATTTCAGCTAGTTACTTCTTAAAGCATTTAGTGTCTGGTTTCTATTATGGCCCGTAGTAATTTCAGAACAACTGTCTTGCTCCCAATGCAGTATTAGTATGGCTTGAATTTACAAAATGCTATTCGTTTTAACATGGAAAATTACTTTCTATAATGTTCAGTAATTTCAAATGATAGATAGAAATTCACCAGCAGATTTGATTTTTATTCCAAAAGATTAGATATTTAGTTGTGATAGAGGCTTTTTAAATAAAGCTATTACTGAATCGATTGTACATGCCGTTGGAAGTTATTTACAAGGAGTAAAGGGTACGCATTCCTTTCACTTTGTTCCTATATAAAGCCTTAGGAATGGAAAGGAATCCTTGTCGGTGAATAAATTTGGTATTTGCGAAATTTATTCTAGATAAAAAATAAAATTAATTACGAGTAGAAAAACGATACTGGAAGTACCTATTTTTTTTTTTTGCTATTTTATGATGTGTCCCTTATTCATAATTATTCATATTCTCAGAGTGTAATTTTTCAAAAAATTGAGCATCCGGTTCTCGTACAGTAATCCAGTGAGTCTGTTGAAGATTTATCTAAGACATTGATGAAGGAGCCCCCAAGGCGGTAAAGCTGGCCAAAAGGAGCAGAGCAGAAGCCGATGTCCGCACACCTCGGGCGCAGGGGGCCGCACGGGGAGAAGGGCGCTAGGGTCAGGTAGCTGAGTTAGATGCAAAACTGCTTCGTGACCCAAAGGGCAGGAAAGTCATGACGTTTGGGCAAAATGAGTTGTATAGCATCAGTTTTCTCTAAGTTAATGTTTAACTTTGCAGAGACTAAGGCTGGATCAGGAGTAAATAGAAAGCTGAACTCTGGGACCTGCCAGCCTGCAGAGTTACACGACCCTTCCTTAGGCTGCCGTGTGGGTTATGCACTAGTACGACCTAATACGACCCCGAAAGGACTCACAGTCTTCTTTTTGCCTTGTTTTCCGGTTTTGGATAGTTTAGTTTAACGTGACTTTCTGCTCTTCTGTCCTGATGCCCGTTGATCCATGAGTTGTGTTCACCGCACAGAAATTTCTAGGCGAGGGCATCCATTTTAGCCTCTGGCCAGTCACTTCGGTTCGTTCCGGTGTGACCTAGCTTGTTCACTCCGCTCACGTGTAGGGAGCGTTGGCTGTGTGTGCACCGCCCTGTACTAGGCGCCAGGGGACCGGCCCATAGGGAGCTTACCATCCTGCCCAAGACCAAAGAATAACCTCGGCACAAAATAGAAAACTAATGCCTGTAAGAGAGGGGTGGACTCGGTACTTGGAATTTCCAAGAAGCAAGACATTTCTTCCAGCTGGGAGCTGGGGGAGGCAGCGCCCCATCAGAGCCCGCCTTCCAGGGGTCGGTGGCACTTGGGCATATGGAGGGACAGGACAGGCAGTACTTGCAGGGCAGACCAAGGCATGGACATAGAAAAATAAAGAGGGTGTGTACATAAAGCAAGTAGTTCGTTCTGTGGAAACAGAAGGTGTGTGAGGGGTATCAGACGGAACCGGCTTTTACGAGATGAGAGCGAGGTGGGCTTTAATAATCGCATCATTCTCTAAACTTTATTTGGTCCTGAAAGTTTAGTGAGGGTTCGAGGAGCACAAAGACCTGGGGAACTTTCGCAGTTACAACCGGCATCCCTATTCTCTTCAGTAAAGGATATCCTATTTTTGGCTAATGGAAAACTACTACGGATATCTTAGTGCAAAATGCACTGAGCGCGCGTCCCGGGGAGAACCTCACAGCACGCTAGTAAACTCCAAAAAGCTAGTGGAATTCGTTAGGCACTTTTAAATCAGGGCAGTGGACAAGAATTTCCTGGTTCACATCCGAGGTTCCGAGACTGTATTTCTTCCTTTTCCTCTTCCTGAAGGTGTCCTTGTATTCGGGGCTGAGCATTCCAAGGGAAAATAATCCCCATGCCAGCTGGAGCGAAAAACTCCAAGCACAGAGGCGACTCTCAATTGTTGTAAATCAAATCAATGAATTCCCACCAAATCCTGAGGAAATGCCACATCCTTATAAGTCCACACCTCCTTCCTGGGATTCACTTCTGCTTTTCTTGAGAATGAAAAGAGTTTGAAGGTCTCCCCCCATCCCCATTGTTTTCGTAACTTGTTTTTACAGCGAGGGTAAGCAAATGAAATGGCTTTTTGATAGTAAGTACCAGATCTTTTTCAGGCTAGTGGACGGAGGGAATGACGGCCAAGGCAGTTCAGGACTCAGGAGGGGCAGGCATTGAAAGAGCTGTATCAGGTAGACTCCCAAGAAATGTGTGTGGAATGTGGTGGCTGGGATTCTAGAAACGAGTGGGTTTTTGGCCACTGGGTTTTGTTATCTTCAGGAGAGAAGGACAGTAGAGAACCCCCTCGGGATGAATTTAGCATTAGTTATCTATGCGGTGTGGGACAAGCCTCTGAGAAGTGATCAAAGTTTGGGTCAGCCACCGAACTTACCAGTTCCGGGTCAAATATGGGCTGTTTCTCTTCATCACATCCTCCTCCTCCCTGTTTTATTTTAAAAATCAGAGGGCCTAGTTTGTTGGCTAAGCAAATACTGGTCTGTATCAAATTCTCCATACATTCTGAGAATCAAGTTCTTTCATGGGGCCTTCAACACCTGGACACAAAGGAGATGTTCATTTGGGGAATTACAGGTGACCAGTGACTAAATACACAGAGAGATGGTAAAGAAAAACCGGCGAAGGGTGACTAATTAATTGCCAGAGCAGCTAGGAGAAAATAAAGGCTCATCTGACCTCACCACCCTTGCCCAAGCTCATCTGAGAAGGGTATTCACCAAGCCAGCATCCCGCCTAAGTCCTGGCATTAGCCTCTTTGGCTTATCTTGCCTTGTTTGTAATTACTTTTCATTTTATTTTAAAGATTTTGTTTATTTATTTGGGAGAGAGAGAGCAAGCACGAGTGGGGGGGGCAGAAGGAGAGGGAGAAGTAGACTCCCCACTGAGCAGGGATCCCAGAACCCCGGGATCACGACCTGAGCTGAAGGCAGACGCCTAACAGACTGAGCCACCCAAGTGCCCTATAATGACTTAAAAAAAAAAAAAATCCTTTTGCCATTGTTTTTCTCACTAAGTTGTTAAATTATCTTTTTCTCTGATTTTAGTGGAAACTTTGCTCTCTTGCTGGCTTTCTCTGCGTTCTTCCGCTGCTAGGTGACACGTGAAGTGGCAAGCTTCTTGGGGGTGAACTAAGTGCCATTTAATTCAATTTTTGCTCAGATATTGGGCTCCATAAATTGAGAGGGAGGAGGGTGATATGTTACAGTAGCTTGTAAGAAATGGTAAAAAAAAAAATTGATTTGGGAAAACAGATAGGGGTCCATAAAAGACTTTTGCAGTCATTCACCGCATCCTAAAAGCATTCAATTGTAAGCTTTGAAATAAGGGGGCGGGGGGGAACCACTGGGTTAAAAAGAAAGATGAAGTTTTAAGTTCATATTATTTTATTATGCAGTTTACACCAAAGTGTTCTTTCTCTCTTTATGGAAAACCTTGGCAATTGCTTCATCGACAGCCATTGGATAAAGACCAGCGTCTGAACAGCGAGTGCGCTGTTTGTGTCTTGTGGACAGGTGTCTGATCTTGGATGACGTATGTTGTGCTGGGGGCCAACTCGAATGTTCAAAGTCATAATCTATTGTCACCTGCAGATAAGGGTTCGATTCCCACCCCATCTGAGCCCTTGGGAGAATGCTCTCAAGGTATGATTAGAGTCAGATTCCAGCCTCATTGAAATATGCCAGGCAACCCACAGTCATCCATGGGGTCTCCATGTAGACGGCTCTGGAATGATGATAATGTGATAGTACAAATATGGTGGCATTCAAAAACTGGATTCTGAGCCACTGTGGTAAAGGCTGCTCTCCTAAGTTCAAGTCTTACGATTCCAGGACAGACGAGAACTCTTGGGCTGCACTGAACTCCATTCTCTCCGGAGAAGATTGACTACTGCGTGTGTATAATGGCTCTGTATCCAGTTTACTCCACCAAGTTTGCTAAAATTGACGCTGATGAAACAAACTTAACTTTTCTCCGGGGAGAGTAAATGTAATTGTTTATTAAAGTGGTATATGACACATACTTGAATGTCTTCCCCTAGATTCAATGCTCCTGCCTTAAAAAAAACATGATTCAGAAGCATTGGATCCTGTTACCTTCCTAGGTATATTCATGAGGAATAGTGAGAAGAGATCAGTAGAAAGTGTTCCAGTCTTCTCTTATTTTGGAATAAGAGATGAGTCTTCGGAATGAATGACTATAAGGCTTGGTCAGTTTGCTATTACTCTCAGAATAACATTCCCAAGTTTCAGCTTTGAAAGAGTTTTAAAACCTTGATCCAAACCTCTCCTCATCTGCTATTCTTTCCAGTTTGGATGGGGTGAACTGTTGCGTCATATTCAGAATCCCCCCGGGTGGCTTCGAGTGGGGTGTGAGCACATGTCCGCCCCCCTGAAGATCATTCCTTGGACATATTTGAATTTAGTAATGCAGATCTCCAAGGCTAATACGTAAATGTGAAATAATTGGCCTTAGTTGGGGGCCCAGTGGATGAGCAGTGGGAAAAAGAGAGAAGGCATGTATCTTAATGTGGTTTCTCCCCGTAATAGAGGGATTCTTCATCATGTCCCCCCTACACTATTCCACACACAGCCTCCTTGCCTTGAAATATTTAGACGCTTGACTAGAGCAGTAGGGATGCTTCTGGCATGATAGAAAGAATAGTAAGAATGGGTAATGACAGATGTAAACAAATGGCCATTGTAGTTAGCACGCGGGATAGCGGGAAGTTGGACGGATCCAGCTGAGAGAGTCAGAGGTGCGAGGGGAACCATCCCAGATGTGAAGGTGACCGTCAGGTAGAAGATTGAGTGTCATTATTGCGCCCGCGCACGCCGTTCAGAGATGAGCCTGATGCAACCAGCAGTCCATCATTTTGTGAACTAGACTCTTTTGTTTCTGGGTCTTAATATCTAGTTTAAATTATTTTTTCAACAAATGAATGTAAAATTGCTTTTTATGGTAATCAAACTGAAATTATCTCTGTATATAAGATAATTACAGAGTGTGAGGGAAACGGGACACATCATCTACCTTCATTTGATTCACTTCTATTTTTAATTGCTAAATGTTACAGGGAAAACTGAAGAGCTCTGTTCTAATTTTGAAATTCTCCAGCAAAGTAATTGAGTCATGCATATAAAGTGTTCGTTAACAAGAGCACAATTGTAGCATTGATTATTTTTGTTTGAAACAGAAATTTGAAATTTTAAATTCAGCTATTTAAAAAGCCTAAGGCTACCACTGAATGTAAAAAGCTTTCAGTGAGGAGCGACACAAATAAAGATTTTTACAACCAAGTGAGGTAACTTCCCAGCCTGGGAATTTATGATAGAGCTTTTACTATGCTTTTAAAAGTATTTTCACTAGATAGAACATCAGGTTTATATATATGAGGTGATGAAAACCATCCTAGTAGCCTAATTCTCTGACCAGGCAAGCTCGGTTTGGGGCTGTGATAAGTCCAAGAAAGCCTTCCATCTGTTTACATCGGTTGGAAAGATGGCGCCTTGTTGGTCCTTGCACATGTTAGGAGGTGATTACTGAATCAAGTCTTACAGGTCCACAGCAACGTGTGCCTGTGGTGTGGGGAAGGGAAAAGTGGCAGGACTTATGCAGATGTATCCAAAAACAAAACCGACCACTTAGCCAGCTCCTACCATCACTTTCTGATTTAATTATCCCAATGGTGTTCTGAGGTAAATGTCATTCAGATGACCATGGTAGTGTGACTTGTAGGCAGACATAATAAGAATCAGCCAGTAAAAAAAGGGGGGGGGGATTGAGTCAAATCAAATAATAGGGCAACCGGAAGTGGTTACTGAACGTCAGCTACCCAAACCAGGTGATAGAGTTGAAAGAGATGATTAAAAGCTTAGATTCCTAGGGGAGTTCTCATGGCGAGAAACGATCCCATCTGCTGGGGCATTGGAAATCCTGTCCAACTCGCCATAACAAGGGCCCCAGTGAGTATCCCTCTGTGGTGCCAGTGGAACCAGTGGGCCTCCAGGTCTGGTGAGATTATTCTCAAATCTTTAACCATGAATCCCTGACCTGGTAACCTCAACTTCTTTGAGATGATCAGGAAAGAAAGTTCTTTTTTTCCTCCTCCCCAGGAAGTTTGAGAAGTCTGTGGAAAGATGAAGACCTAAACCATATCTATAGAATCAATATCTTGTATTACAATTTGGAACTAAAACATATGTTTGTATTTTAAGGGTTTGTAGCATTTAAGAGAAAATGGCATATTACAGAAATTTGACAGGTTAGCTTTGAGATTCCAATCTGAAACACGTGATTTATTTTAGACCTGTGATTTTTAAGTTAAAAAGTGTAAAGTAGTTTGTTTCAAACCAATGTTGGAATGTTAAGGACAACTTGAGTTTCACTACATTTGTACATTTCGTTTATTAGATTTCTAAGAGCTACTTAAGGATGTGAGAAGGTTTACCTTGTTAGGGTTTTAATTTTACCCTGTTAGGCATTTAAAGTGCTTATAAAGTAAGTTGAATATGTTACATTTATAAACGCAATTTAAAATGTTACGGGAATTTGGCGATAAAATTCAGAACAGTGGTTACCCATGGGAGTGAGAATAGACTGGAAGAGGGGCTCCCGGGGTGATGGAGTTATTTTTATATCTTGATTAAGCTATTGCTTATGTTGCTTATCAAAATCCTCTGACTTGTACCTTAAGATTTATGCATTTTCCTGTAGGTTAATTTACCTCAATTAAAAAAAATGTGTGCAGGAATTTAACCAACTAATTTATATATGGCATTGATTGTTTAATGGAGTTACGTCTGCTCACATTGAGTTTGTTAAACTTTGATTCAGGACCCCCCTGAGAGTGATTATTCTTGGCTTTATAAAATTTCTTGGATTTATGAATAGAATAATGAGATTCATAACCTGAATCTAAAAGCTTAAGGAAAACTGCATAGTGGTTTGTTGATACAGATACAGTCCTTGGGCAAATATCCTCATGGTCTTTAAGTGCATGGTTAATTCCCTCTCGTAGTTGGTTAGACTCCTCAGGAAGCAAGACAGTATCTTTCTTTTCCTAGCATCTCCTGCGGTTAGCACACAGCGCATGGCTGTTGATGAGAAAACAGGACCCTCCTAGAAAGACCAGCTGCCTCCTTCTGTCCTCCCTCTGTCACTAGTGAATGCATTTGCGTAGATCAGCGCGTCAGATAAATTCTCATCCTGAAGGGCAGAAAAGGGACCCTTCTTGAGAAGACCATACGTAGGACAGGGTTCATATGATGGCCGATCTCAGCAGCCATAATTCCTGGCGGCAGTAGCAGGATGGGTGATGCACCCTGGGAGCTCTTTCCAGCACAAGGGCTATGTCACCTGAAGAGGGCTAAGAGGATGGGGCTGGCAGAGGGAAGTCAAGGATGAGAGAACTGTCCATTGGGTCATTGCTGAGCCCTTAAGGGAGGTCACGGTGGGCCTTCCCCATCCCCTTGTTGTAAATCTCTCTTTCCTTTTGATTTTCTGGGATACCCTTTCTATCTGTTCTGGTTTATAAAAGACAAAATAAGCAGATAGCCATTTGAATCAAGTTTGGGGAAACATTTTTTTAAAAGATTTTTTATTTATTTATTTGACAGAGAGACAGCCAGCGAGAGAGGGAACACAGCAGGGGGAGTGGGAGAGGAAGAAGCAGGCTCCCAGCAGAGGAGCCTGACGTGGGGCTCGATCCCAGAACGCTGGGATCACGCCCTGAGCCGAAGGCAGACGCTTAACGACTGCGCTACCCAGGCGCCCCTGGGGAAACATTTTTGAACACTTTCACACATGGAGGTTGGCAGTCAGCACAAGTCTGAAGATGGCTTATGAGGTGGCATTTTCAATATCAGACTCTCTTGATCTCCAAACACACACACACACACACACACACACACACACACACACCCCGCCATACCTCAAAATCAGCAACTGACAGACATTTGAATTCTGTGGTCTTTCCTTTTCTCTTCCAGATCAGGTTAGATTCTCTTTTCCCTGTCCTTTTGGCAAAGCCTGGCTTGTACAGTGATGGTGCTCTTCAGTCTCCCTCCTACCACCCTCGTAACTTGCACTAGCACCACCACCACCGTTTCAGAAGAAAACCTTAGAAGAGCAAGTAAGCATGGATAGCTTCATTTCTTTTTCTTTTTCTTTTTCTTTTTTTTTTAAAGAGAGCGCGCAGGGCCTGGGGTGGAGGGGGGCGGTGGGCAGAGTAGAGGGAGAGAGAGAATCTTAAGCAAGCTTCATGCCCAACATGGAGCCCGATGTGGGGCTCGATCTCACAACCCTGAGATCATGACCTGAGCCAAAATCCAAGAGTCANGGGAACACAAGCAGGGGGAGTGGGAGAGGAAGAAGCAGGCTCATAGCGGAAGAGCCTGATGTGGGGCTCGATCCCACAACGCCGGGATCACACCCTGAGCCGAAGGCAGCCGCTTAACGACTGCACCCCCAGGCGCCCCAAGAGTCAGACTCTTAACTGACTGCGCCCCCCAGGCGCCCCAAGCGTGGATAGCTTCAAAGAGAGATGGTGCAGACCAACAAGGTCAAGGATACAAGGGGAGTCAATTAGAAGAAGGTCAAGAAAAGATCCCCTCCCCAAAGTTAAGTCTCCAGATTCACCTCTTTGCCTTAGCTGAGCTCTGTGTGAGAGGGGCCATAGTCAGCTCTCTGCAGTTGACCTCAATGTAGCTTTTTTGCGAGGGGCAGTAAGCTATACCTGGCTTTGGTGCTTCTCTGTCCGCTCCCAGATAACCAATTCCAGATACGTGCTCACCGCACCCTACGTATCGTTGAAATGTATGTTTTTACCTCCCCACAGACAGGCTCTGCTTTTCCCCTGCTCTGGTGCCTTTCTCATCTTCCTCACCCCTGGGGTCCCAACTCCCTTCTTGCTCATTCTGATCTTCAAAGACCAGTCCCACTTCCATATTCCAGAGCAGACCTTCGCCAGCTATTCACACATACCAATTGCCCCATTTCTGAAACCCTCTAGAATCACACCATCCGATTGAAATATAATGGGAGCCGTGTATGTAGTTTGAGATCTCCAAGTAACCACATTTTTTTCAAGTGGAGACAAAGAGATAAAATCAATTTGACCAGTACATTTTATTTTACCTGATATATTCAAAACATTATCATTTCAACATGTAACCAACACAAAAATGATTCATATATGTGTTTCATATTCACAGCACAGCTCAATTCAGACTAGTCACATCTCAAGTGCCCCCAAACTACAGGGGGTTAGTAGCTGCCATGTTGGACCACACAGCTCTAGAACTTCTCAGCCCATGGTTTAGCAGTCAATTGTGTGTGCAGTTGGCATGTTTGCTAGCTGTTCTCTAATGAAGTCACTGTCTTTGGAGGGCAGAGTTTGTGCCGGGTCCTAGTGTGGTGCTTTGCACACTGTGGGCACTCAGCAAGTCCATAGAGTGCTTCCGTGTTATCACCGTACACCGCTAACACCCTCCTTCCGGAGAGACAGGCGTGTCCTCATTCCCCCTCACGTACATTCCTCAGCCACTAAGGCCGTTGCAGACATCTCTGGATATGCCTATGCTTGAAGTGAAGAGGGAAGTAAACCTTGCAGCAGAAGTGGGGACTGCATGGAAAGTTTAGTTTGCTGGAAGAAGCATCATTAACACCGCATCGAGACCCGTGCGGTCCCTCATTTTATACACAGAGTTTGCAAGGGGAGTGTTGGCATGTTTAGTTCTGGTGCAAAATGTTTCTTCCTTTAGCTTGGCATCTGAAAATAATGCTGCCAAAGAGATGATATCCCAAAGGAAGGTGATTTCTTTCGTCATCTGTGACGTAGCCTCAATCCAAGCTTCTCGAAAGGATGGGTGCCTAGACTAATGATGGCAGCAGACGCCCGCGTAAAGAGAACACATGCAAGGCTAACCTGAGTCAGGCTCTGGCTACTTAAACAAAGGATTGCATTAATTTTTGCAGAATAAAGTATTTTTTCCTTCTGTTTTTCATGAAATGGCCTTAAAGAATTCCTCTTGTTTGTGGTCTCGAAAAAATTAGAACTATGCCCATGAGGCCCGCCTTTAAGGGTTCTAATAAACAATAAGAAGGCTTTGTTCTTGGTAGTAAAATTAAAGCAAGCAGTGTTTCCATTACCTGGCAGGATGCCGCCTCCCCAGCAACCCCTGATCCTGACAAATGTAAACAGAGCATTCTGTTTCCCAGTTAGGAGGTGAGAAGGCAACATCTGTCAGGTTTGTATATAGAGATATAGTTGACCTTTCTGATAATGGAGAGAGAGAGAGAGAGGCATCTTCTTCGTGTAATCCCTCAGTTAAGTATTTTAAGATTCGATTTTACTCTAGAAAACTGTGCCTATTGAGGCTTAAAACTGGAAAGCCATTGTTTCAGAAAGACATTCATTTCCCAATGAGTTGGAATGATGGAAAATCTAGGGGTCTCTAGATAAAAGAAATACATATTTTTTAGTCTGACTCACTAGATTGCATGCATTTTCTGTTCCAGGCAACTTTGCCTGCCGTTGCTCAGATGTAGACCCATTTATGGTCAGTTGTGAATGAACCTTTGTGGGTAGATTGTGGCCCGAAGTAAAAAACGACCAAGGTCAGGATAGAAAGCACTGTCAGATGCAAACTCTGTTGAGCCCCGCAGTTAGTCAGAAGTCGTCGAGGCTATAGCATAAGCTGGACGGGTGTGACACGGGTGCCCCCTAACATCCTCTAGAGCTCTTCTTAAAAAATGTCCCGATTGTAGTCCCTTCTACCGTAGGTGCTTCGGTCTGTAATGGTCAGTGCCACACCCTTGAGCACTCACCAGTCCTATGTCCCCTGGCCTGAGAGCTTCCTTCCCTTTGGAAGCTGCTAAGACTCTGCCTGGGGTCTCCTCCACCCAGGGTACCCACCTGTTAATTCCAGAGGAGAACTGCCCAACCACCCCCAATAGCCTTCGGCCGGCCACGGATGGGCGATATTAGGTACATACTGCACTTCCTTCCCATCAACTGGACTGTTCTGCGCAGTTTCCCAAAGTCACCCAACGGGATTAATCTCCAGCTGCCCACCGTGCTCTAGGTAAGGCATGCTCTCCTGGCTTTATAGCTTTCCCCGTCTCACCTCCCCACCCCCTACTGGTGTTCCCTGGCAATGACTTGTACTCCCACCCCAGTCTCCTGCCCTGCTTCCTGGAGAGAGAACCGCAGGCCTCCTCTAAATTGGAATGATAGTGCCCGTCCCTGTTTCCCTTGTGCCCCCAGTTCACATGTTCAATACCCCTAAACTCTCCTCTCTTTCACATTCTTTGAATAAATGTGAATATTAAACACCAGGCATCAAAGATTTTTATAAATCAGTCTACCAGCTTCTGCTGGCTTCCTAGAGTGATGACAACCAGGTAAGGCATCATAGATGTTAACTTGTGGATGCATCAGGAAGACAGACCGAAGCTTAACATTTTCCAGTTGCGTTTGGAAGCGCAAGGCTTACTGGTGATACAAGGGAGGATATTTCACTCACTGTAAGGCCCACTGAAGAGCAGGGACCCGATCCTCCTTCTCCGTAGCTTTGCAAGAGAGCGGATGACATCTATCCCTGAGTACCTCAAGCCCGAATAGGAGTTCAACCTTGTATTTTTCCAGGCCACCGCTATTCAGGAATCACGGCACAACAACTAAAAAGGATGCCACTTAATGAGAAATGACACGTAAGATGAGTAATGTAAGGTCATGGGGTAGAAGCTTCCTCTTTCCATTAGAAATGACTTCCCTTCCCTGAGATGGATCACCTCTGTCCTCCCCAGCGCTCAATTTTCCATCCCCTTCTGCAGATTATTTTTTAGCTTCTGACCACAGTGTGATTTTTGCCAAATACATTCGTTGAAAATTACTTAAAAGAAAGTAGCACTTTTCAGAAACTTTATGAAAAAGACTTGATAGACACAAGCGCCCGTGACAGGTTAATAGATTTTTTTTTTCATTCTGCATGCCCAGCCCAAACGGAAGGGTGTGGAATATTTGTTTTATAAAGTGTGTAATTAACAAGAGAAAGGAAGGGAGGAGTTTATTGTTTTTGAATGAATTATGAGCAACACCTTCCATTCTGCTGCTTCTTTTGGAACTGCTTCGAGCAGAGTTACCATTTAACACAAAAAGAAAAGTCTGTAGTGGGAATGCCAAGAACGTGAGGTTGGAGTCAGTCGAGTGTGCTCTGAGGAAGACTGCACGGGAAGAGCAGCGCTGTTCTAACTGCCACAGACGCCGGCAGGACGTCAGGGGGGGAGTAAAAAGCACACTGCTAGCACAGTTTCATTTTCAAATTGACAGCCTGTGAATCAGTAATCGCAACTCTTCATGCCCCGACAGGAGAAAACTGATATTTATCAAGCACCTGCTACGTGCCTGAGAGTTTACAGATATTTTCATTCGAAGTATGCAAGTGAGGAGACATTCTCACACAGATTCGACACATTTTCCATACCCGCAGCTCTGATTATGATGTCTGTGATCTTTTCCTCTGTGCGAGAGGTTGGCAGACTATGACCCTTGGGCCAAATCTGACTCGTCACCTGTTTTCCTAAATAAAGTTTTATTGGAACACAGCCACACCCGTTTAATTCCGTCTTGTCAGTGGCCGCTCTCCTACTACAACAGCGGTGTTGGGTAGCCACGACAGAGACCGACAGAGACCGTGTGGTCTGCAAAGCCATAACATTTACTTTCTAGGCCTTTGCAGCAAAGTCTCCCAACTCCTGCTGTACGTCTTGGAAGACTCTCCTCTGTCCCCACCCTCCCCCACCCCTTTGCATCAGGAAGGAGCCTTTAGAGAATGCATTTGGGATCTGAAAATAACTCCAAAAATTCTGGAGTTAGTGTTCACGTTATAGCTTCCAAAGCCGTTGTTTTGGTGAAAGATATAGATGGAAACAAATTTCGATTCATGCTATTAAGTCCAGCGGGTAGTCAGCACAGGCTGACCGGTCCTAGAACTTGTAGTATTGGTCCTATGTAGACATTCCAGATGAAAAGAGTTTCTTATCAATAGTAATGGTTATCATTTATTGAGTAGTTACTATGTGCCAAACATTTCTCAGTGGTTTTTCATGTACTGAATCATTTAGCTCTCACCACAAGCTACGCCCGGGTTTCTCTGCCTTGGCACTAGTGACATTGGGGGCTGGATCATTCTCTGTTGTGGCGGGGGCTGTTCTGAGCATTGCTGGATGTTTGCTGGGTAGCATCTCTGGCCTCCACCCACTAGATACAGGGCGTGACCCCCGCCCCCCCTTGTGACAACCTAGAATTTCTCCACGCATTGCCAGTGCTCCCTGGGAGAGCACCTGATCTACCAGGTAAGAGGAACTCGAGAAATGGAGAGTTTCAGCAAATGCCCAAGAACATACTACTAGGAGGTAAGGACGACCTGGCATTCAGCCCCAGGAAGATTTCCTCAGGACCTCGAGTTCTGAACTGCCACCTCCTCTAGCCCTTGTTCACTCTAAATCATTTCACCTTGTCTGACGATTTTGCTTTATTGAAAAATTCACAACAACGTCAACAATGTCTTCAATGGACGTGTTGTGTGTGCTCCTCCTGGGGGGGAAATGCCTTTGTGTGAAGCTTCAGAGTCTCAGGCATTAGCAGTGGTACTCTCACTGGACAGTTTTATCGTCTCATCACAGTTGTGTTTCACTTATAAGAAGACTTTTATTGCCAGCTTACCACAGCAGGCTGCCATTTTTAATGGCATCACACTTCCTTATCCAACATTCAGCCTTCATAATCTTAGAAACCTCAAGAAAAGAGGACTTATTGTGAGGTTCCTGGGAGCTATTTTTCGATCCCATAGCAAAAACAGAGCAGAATCCGTGTGGAGAGTTCATCAGCGCGCAGAATTGGCCTCCTCTGGGCCAAAGCATTTTCCCTCACGTCACTCCGCGGTGAAGGCTGGATTCTGTGTAGCTTCAATCCACACCGTCACTACTTTACCTTCTCACCAAAAGCACTTTATGAAGGGATTCTGTTTTTTATTTTTCTGAAAAGCCTGTCTCTTTGGCTTTCAAAAGTTTCAGTCAAAAGTGTTCAACTTTAAGTGAATGTATAAAATATTAAAAAATATGGTCCTGTACTCCAGTTTCTCCCCCAAAGACAGGGACCCTGGGAACTTGGCCACTCCTCTCTCTCATCTACTTGAGCTAGGTCCACAAATATTTGACTCCGGTGTGAGAGAGTTTTAGGGTGAAGATTACATATAAACATATTAGATGAATTACAGTAATACAGTCTGCTCTTACTCAATTCTTTTTGGCTCAGTTTTATATACAAACTCAAGTGCTAGAGTTGCTTTCATTGTTCCTTCTGGCAGCTCTGTCTAACTTCTGCCCCAGGGTCTGGAATGTTCATCACAGCTGCCTTTGGCAATAAAACCCAGAGCACCCTCAGATCCTCATATTTCTCTTCGCACCTGGTCAGCAGTCCAAGGCGGGGCACGGAGCCCACCTGCATACAGGCTTTCCCTGTACCCTCATCTTCCTGGCCAAATTATCAGCTTATCTGCAGCTCCGTTGTGTTTCCGTTGCTCCGGCCCCGGGCAGATTGGAATGAACTCCTCCAATGTTTTTCTTTTGGAGTGAGATGGGATTGTTATAGATGTTATAGCCTATAACAGTATGAAATAATGGTGTTACTAAGACATAATAATAACACTAACGCCTTTAAATTTGGATGCAGACTCAGAATCACATATTCTTAGTAACAGAGAAAAACGCTGTTGAGTTTAACCAATAACACATCAACATAACATAAAACAAAGAAGAGTTTTAACCTTTCTCAGGGTCACCTTAATCTGAATCACGGTACAGCTTTGCTTTTGCCATGAGGACCAATTCTAGGCAAATTTGTAAAGTAGACATTTGTCTTTTAAACCCCCAATCTCATCAGCAGTGATTTTAAGGATAGCAAGATTTAGAATCTTCGACCAAAGGGGTCGCAGTTTGATAGAACAATTTCAAGAGTGCGCTAATGGTGGGCCCGTGTGGTAGGGGCAGTCTCCTGGGCTGCGCAGGCCGGGGGGCGGGGAGCACCATTCTCATGGAATTCAATGTGAATGGTGGCCTCTGGGATTGGGTAACACCAGCATCCCTCCTTCCTCCACACCCTGAAATAAAATTTCCTTTTTCCGACACATCAGCCTTATCCTCTCTGAAACTTACTCCGCTGTTTGCATCTGTGTATGAATAGAAGGTAATCTCTCAAGTCAGCATATCCTTCTCATGAGAGGAATTAAAAGGTTCTGTTCTCAAAATCTAGAGATGGCTAGCGCATTTCAACGAAGCATCTTAAAATGAGAAAATGAGGATTTCTAAAATGCATATTAGTCCAATGGCACCCGTGAGAAGTGGCCAGGTAACTTTTCCCCGTTGACGTCGCCTTCTAAGAGTTTCATAGAATATTTCTAAAGATGTTAAGGCCACATGTGTCTGAAATCTAATGATGTTTATACTTCGCACTAAACATCTCATTTTGCAGTTGAATACAAGTCAAATTAAAAGAGCAAGTTTTTAGAGATACTTAGAAACTGTTTACAGACTGCTAAAGAACATTTTGCAGACACGTAGTCCAATTTTTAGTGTGTATGTAATTAAATCCTTTGAATATTTATACATATATGACAAGAACAAAATAAGAAATTGTCCGCTTCCCCCCGCCCCTCCTGTGAAATGCCGTGACACTATTATACCATAAAACTTAACACGGGGAACTTTTTACTGGGCGTTGCTAACCAAGTGCTCTAGAGAAAACAGCTAACCCGTTTATGTTATCATTAACAACGCCGGGGAATGAGGACGTGTGACCGCACTTCTAGCAAAGGCAGATAGACCGTGAGCCCAGCGGTGACTCCCACGGGACCGCCCCGACTGTTGGTATCTGACGTCAGCGCTGAATGAGATCTCAGCGCTAGGAGGACAAGACAGGAGTGTTGGCCTTCTACGCTCACTTCATTGTTTGACTTTCTCATTTCTCTTTCATTAGGCTGTAAAGGATGAGATGGTCATAGTCTGTCAATGAGAAGAAGCGAAACTACTGTAGGACTAGGGCAGAGTGGGGCCCCAGCTCTACAAGCCAGGCTGTTCTTCTGTGTCCTATGTAACTTCCCTTCTCATTCTACCTTTCCTGCTCCCCAAATACTTGGGACCATTATGGACACACTAGATAATAGGTAAATACATCGATTCTCGTCATTTGCGGTAGTTACGTTCTATAAAGTTGCCGGCAACACTGAATTGGCCAAAATGGAACCATTGCTCTTCGGGGAAATAGCCACACATACACACACATACACCCTTCACCCAGATTATATAATCTTAAATCTCGAAAGCCAGTCCTCCTGGTAGATTCTATTGTCTTTGTTTTATGAAAGAGGAAAGGAGGTTCCAGAGTGCTAAGTGACTTGCCTGAGGCTGACGCACTCACAGGAGCCAGAATTGGGACTCGAAACCCGTCCAGCTGGCCCGAGAGCCAGAGCTTCTTGGACCACACTGCACTGTCCCTATTGTCTCCATCCTTGGATTATAGAAGAGCTGAAGCAAGAAGGCTGAGCGTGTCCTGCTTCAGACCTCAGCTAGTAGGGTGACTCATGTGTTTTTTGTGCTCTGGGCATGTCTGAAACAAACACAAAAAGGCCACAAGTATTGATTTGGGGTTACAAATTAATTTTTAAGTTGGAGTGAGTATGCACATCGCGAATATGGAATCTGTAAATAATGAAGCTAGACTGTAGAATTTGTGTGGGGGTCCCCATTAAAAGCGGAGTTGGGAGTGCCAGCAAATACCTTGTCCATGTCTTTTAGCTGGTTCCTATTCATTCCTCCAGAGACTTGTCAGAGAATTCTTGTCTGTCCCATGAAATGGACCCAACGCTCAGCCATGTTCAGTCACATTACCCTGTTTAATTTCCTCTAGGCACTTGTCATGATCCAAAATTTTTGTTTCTTGACTTGTTCAGCCTGTTCCCCTATGCTTATATGTAAACTCTGTGATAGTGGGAACTTTGTCTGTCTTGGACGCCCTGCCTGCCCAGCACTTGGAATGCTGTCTGAGACACACTGGGAACCCAGTTGCTATTATTCGAATGAATAAATGAATAGATCGATGAATGAATCAATAGTTGTATGTAGGTCTTTCACAGTGACGGCTGCAAGCAGTTCCTAAGAGTAGACCTGAGCGCGTATGACATTGGCTGTGTCACTTACAGTCAGATAAGGCATCAGGGCCTAAAAAATAGGATCATTCACCTGAAAGAAGAAAGAAATTCTGCCAGAATTGAGATTGGGTCTAGCTTGAGAAGAATTACTTTAGAGTATTTTGCAAAGAGATGAAGTCAGTACCAAGGACTAGAAACAATGATGGGGGGGGGGGATGATGCGTTTCAGGATGAGAAGGAAGTTTTAACTCCAGATGTAGAGAGGTTGCGTGCCGAGCACATGGGTGAGGCCAGAACACAGATGAGGTCAAGTAACTGAGTTTCTTGTCATGAGGGGCCGAGGTGACATTTACATGTGAGTATAATTGAGATGAGAAAAAAAGCTAGCAGTGAGAAGCCTGCAATGGGAAGAGACCTAATTTTAAGCTCTATTTTGTCCTGCAACGTCAAGAGTACTGAAGGATAAGTGCCCTTTTTCCAGTGCGGTCCAGAGGTGGGATCCAGTAGTCGCCTACCACTGGCCATCATTCCTAATTATGCCCACCCCACTGTTGCCTTTAGGTTAGGGACGAAGAAGGTGGAAGTAGAGGTCTATGAAAGAAGGTTTGGGGGCTGTTTCTTTCATCCTTATATTGGCTCTACTCAAAGCACTTCCATTAGCCTTAGTGATTCTGAATCAAAAGATCTGAATCTGAAGTTGAAAGCTGAAATCATGACCAGGAGCTGCCCGCTTCCAGAGCAAACCTGGGAACTAGAAACACCTGAACACACTGCAAGCAGCCGATAAGCCCTTCACTCATTTGGTTGAATAGCCCATAGAAGAAGTGAAGTCCAGTCAAACCATTAGCTTCTTTTAAGTGACATATAAAACAGCAAAACTGTGGAAAACTTCTTTGTAGTGGAAGAATTTTAGAAATACAGGATAGCATTCAACTTATTTTATTGTACCTTTTGGAATTTAAGAATGCTAGAGTTACCAAAAATTTGGAAGCTTCATCAAAGTGTAAGAAGAGATTCAACTTTCCTGATTTCAAAGGAAAGTCAATTCTGTGTTTTTTGAAAGATCTAAGGAAAATACTTGGCCGAAAATGAACAGATCATGTTTCCAAATTTCTGGGAATTTATATTTTGGGACCATGGTGGTTGTGGTATCAGCTTTCTCAAAACATATTTGGCTCAACAAAGTAGATTTCGGTCTACTTTTTTTGTAAAACAAATCTATCCATCATAAATCTCAAATGGTCAGGATTGGGATTAAATGGAACCCCATGTTATGATGGCAACTGGGACACTCTTCCTACCATAGAGTAACCCAAATCCCAGTGATCCTCGGAGTGAAATGGATCCCAAACTAAATCGTAGTCTATTAACAAAACTACTTCTCAATACAGACAATACCACCTCAGATTTGTCTATGACGTCATAGTGTTACTAATTCCTCATATACTATTTCACGTATTTACCCACAATAACCCACATGGCTGAGACAGCAGATATTATTCACCTCATTTTACAAAATAGGAGAACTTAGAAATGGATATTTTCCCAACCTCATCCTCCTGCAAGTGAGTAGAGCTGGTACTCCACACCACATTTCCTGGCACCTACTCTAGAACTCCTGGTGGGGTTGGGTCAGGTTTACTCAAAGCCAGAATATCATTCAGCACAGAATATGTTAGCAACAACATTGAAACCTGAGGACTTCGTGATACGTTCAATTGATTTTCGATGCAAGTGCTAAGACACTTCAATGAAGGAAAGAGTTGTGTCTTCCATAAATGGTGCTTAGGCAACCGGCTATCCATAAGTAAAAAGACACAGCTGGACCCTACTTTGCACCACACGCACAAAACTTAACTCAAAATGGCTCAAAGACCCAAAGGTAAGAGATAAAACTTCTAGAGGAACGCAGACGTGTGAATCTCCATGACCTTGGATTAGGTTGCTTAGCTATGACACCAAAAGCACAAACAACAATAGAAAAATAGGTAAATTGGACTCTATCAAAATTAAAAACTTTCGTGCTAATAAGGGCATCATCAAGAGGTGCCTGGCTGGCTCAGTTGGAAGAGCATGCAACTCTCGATCTTGGGGTTGTGAGTTCGAGCCCCATGTGGGGTGTAGAGATTACTTAAATAAATAAAAACTTAAAAAAAAAAAAAAAAACAACGGCGTCACCAAGAAAATGAAAAGACTTGGGAGAGTTGCCTTATTTCATACAACAGCCAAAGATCCCTGCCCTCATGGATCTTACGTCCTATTAGATTTACCTTGATTGTATGCTCAAGTACAATTTCGCTCTTAGGGCTCATTCTAGAAGATACTTTTCAAGTGTCAGGTGCCACTTTCCAGAAGTTTCACTTTCTCCATCGTAATGTGCCCCTGGTTTCTATATGATTCCATCCTTCTCACAGCTCGGTTGTGGTCAGTTATTAAACTTAGTTCCCTTTGAACTCAAAGGGAAAGACAAGAAATTTCTTGTGAGTAGTGGCCTTTCAAGTAAATATGTCCACAGATAGCTAAGTTTATTTGGGAATCCTCAAGGGGAACTAGAAATGACAACATGAAAGTAAAGGTAAGAGAAATTGAGCCCGGTGATGAACTTCCTTGAAATATTAGCCTGAGTTCCACATTCTGTACTTGCCCATCAATGCATCTTATAAATTTTTTTGTTCATTAAACACTTAGCAAACACGTCTGTGTGCTAACCTGACATAGGACCTGATCTTGCGGTTTGCTGCAGATGGCCAGTGACCATCATCTTCTCAATAAGATGTCTTGAGTAGTCTCTCTGCTGTGTCTTATCAAGATCAGGAATAAAACTCAAGGAATCTTGGCCGCTGGAAACAGGACATGATTTCTCTGAGCAGCCATCAGTGGATTTTTATCCTGAACTTCTGACCCTACTTCCAGTCTATGTCATTCAGAGAGAATGGAATTACTGCAGTTAAATGAAGTATCTCAAATCAAAAGGGCTTAATGACTGGGCCATGTCTCCTCCCTGAGATATGCTAGAGTAATCAATGATGCTATTGTCATTCTCTGTAACACTGCAACTTCTGTGCTGTGTTAAAATCATAAAACTCATGCATGCTCTCTCCATTTCCCACAGCTGTGATTTTTGGGTCTCTGTTTGCGAATAAGCATTTGGGAATTGTCATGAGGTGGAGGAAATAACATGTGCAGAGTATTTCCCAAGCCCAGTTGCCAAGAATGAGCTAATTGTCACCCTCCCTTGCATATAATGAGTCTTAAAAACTTCAAATACAAGCCATTCTAGAATCATCTACCTTTCCTGGAGAATGGCATGTGTTCATTTTAGAACCTCGGTCTTTCGGAAGTATACCAGAAGTAAAATTTTAAATTATGTCCTAAGATTAATAAAATGGTCAACCATTCTTTTTCTTTTTTGATGTTTTCATAGTGATGAAATACAAAGTCAATGTCTGTATTTAAAAGAAAAGTTAAGTAAATGTGATAAAATCTTGCTACCTTGCTTTTGGAAAATTTGTTCAATGGACATCGATAGTAATCTTGTCTCCATAAAGGAATAATATTATTTTTTTAACTTACTTTTTTTTAATAGGCCAAAATTACACTTTCTTTCAAGATATAAAAGCAGGAGTCACAAATATATTTCAAGTGTCAATTTCCAACTAATTGGTAATAGCTACATATATGTTGGGAAGATTCTTCCTTAAGGAAGGGCAAGTTATGGCTTAGTAGAAAAGACTGCTGCCAATGATAATAGTGTTCTCCAAGGGTGCAAGATAGGGAGCGGACATGTAAGTCCTATATTTTCCATCTCTGTATAACTGGAAGAAGAGTTAACATTTAAAATATCTTTTTTAGTGATTACCAGAAACATAGTAGTCGACATTAAAGAGCATGTAACTGAAAACAAAGGCCATATAAACGCTTACTCTTCTATCTATCCTGTAGGTCAATGCATCACGTCAAGAAGCCAAATTGATGGAGGAGTGTGATCTTCTCATTGAGATCATTCAGCAGAGACGACAGATTATTGGAACCAAGATCAAAGAAGGGAAGGTATGATTTCTAGGGTAGACGATTTCATATTCCCTACCTGGAGAAAACATCATATTCCCATGCCCTTCAATAGCTTAGGAAATATCGAATACCCCCCCCCCTTTTCTGTATTTTCCGTAATCTCCTCTTGTCTTTGAGACGGAGCTCAAAGGCCCCTGGTTGGCCATTTTCTTCTCCACCCCTTTCTTTGTATTATCACCATCTCCTATGCACATCTGTAATAAAAGGATTACATTACATTACCTCTCCTCCATTACTGAACTCCAGGGGGCAGCATGGAGCTCTGGTCTATTATAGCCATTGTTTTCATCTTTCTTCTCTATGAGAAGGTGGGTTCCACAGAGCAGGAGTTCATTTCATATTTATCGCTATATCCTGGCAATTAGCACAGTATTAAATAAATGTTTCAGCGAGTCAGACTTTATATAGAAATTGCAAAGTATTTTCCCATGCCCTCGAGCGAATTCAGACAGGTATAATGTCATGGTGGCAAAACTACTATAGTTTCACTATATCATATATCCCTTTGGGGATATATTAATAGTAATTCTTTTCTAATGTTTGTATCTTTAAAATTCCTATGGTTATTATTGAACTACTTGGGATCCATTTTATTTTACTCATTTCTTTGCCACCCTCAAAAGGTAATTTTGTAAATATTTTAAAAATAGAAACATTCATTCAAGATCCAATAAATTCATGAAGTTCTTTATTACTACTCATAACCGTGCTTTAATGAAATATGTATAATTAAATTAGCAACCATTAAGTGGTACACAGAGGTTCCAATAGCTAATATATGTGCTCTTCTCTGTTTTCTACCACATTTAAAAGGTACTTTCAATACTGCATAATATTTTAGATTACTTTGTCTGTGTAAGTTGAAAAATATCTATGCATGTAAATTGTGATGGTGATCAGAAAAGTAAAGTCAAATCCAATAGCCCTGGAAGCTGTTACAGTGAACTAACAAGTTAGTATGAAGTCACTCGCTGGCCAAGAACGGGCTCAAATGTGTCGAGAAGTGACTTTTCCCCACCACCAAATTGTACGATTTCGAAGAGCACTGAGTGTCAGCCTGGAATCCTCACGGCACGTTTTTCCTCTCCCGTTATCATGCACCACGTGCGTACATCTCTTAATACCTGACATCTTCCAGGTCCTCAGATACACGATTGCCCGAAATACAGCTACAATTCATTCATATGCGTGTAGGAGGGGATTTGTTGCCTTTCCATGGTGAAGGCACCCGCTCTCGACACTCATATCGTTCGTTTCGTATCACTGCTGTAACAAGGTACCGCAGACTGGGTGGCTCAAAACAACACGGATTTAGTTCCTGACCTTCCGGAGGTCGGGAGTCCAAAGTCAGTCTCACTGGGCTTAAAGTCAAGGTTTCGGCAGTGCTGTTTCTTTCCGGAGGCTCTAGGGCAGAATCCACTTGTTGCCTTTTCTGGCTTTTAGAGGCCACCGGCGTTCCTTGGCTCCTGGTTTCTTTATCACATCACTCTGACCTTTGCTACCCTCATCATATCTCTTTCTCTGACACAGTTCTCTCTGGCTCTCTCCTCTAAGGACCCTTCTAACTACACCGGGATCACCCAGATCATCCGGGATAATACCCCCCTCTCTCAAGAGCCTTACCTTCATCACCTCTGCAACATCCCTTCTTATCATGTAAAGCGCCATAGTTTAAAAACTCCTGGGATTAGGATGGGAGCATCTTTGGGGGCCCGTATTCAGCTTGGCCAGCATGCCTTTCCCATGCTTAACTTCCCAGCATGAGGGTCTCTCTCATGAGCTCGATCAAAGTAGTGAAGGGGTGTCTGCAGTTCTGGCCGTGGTGATGCGTGGGGGGCGTGCTTTGGTGCACCCGCTCCACCCCGAACGTGTGTCAGTGACAAGAGAACACAGTGAAATAGGAAAGCAGACCCAGCGGGACCCAAAACAAGGTAAAGGTCTCCATGGGCCGGAAATGGTACAAACCTGCAAAGCTGCGATTGTGGCGAAAACACAGGAGTGGGACTTGGTCTGGAAAAGACCAAAGCAGCAACGCCTTCAACTCCAACGGATAAAGAGTTCTCAAAGCCTGGGGATAAAGGGGCTAGAAGTGGTCCAGATGGTATGGGCAACTAAAATCGGACTCGTTGGTTAATGCCACGGGCCATATAAGGCTTCTCAGTTCATTAAAAGGCACTGAAAAAGATTATTGCCAACCTCTGCCTCGGGTCATAGTGTTCAGCGATTTCGGGCCCGGGAGTCTGGAACGAGTCTGTTGTTGGGTTGGAGCCTGGCTCTGCACTATTACCGATGCCTGCGCAAAAGAGAAGCCTCAGAAATTCAGAGGATCCCTGAATGAGGACCCCCCAAGGGTGAGGGAGGTGAGGAAAACTGATGGTAATACCAGTATCCAGAGGGAATGGGAGGGGGCTAAGTCAGGAGGGTGAGGGAGCAAAAGGTTATGAATGAATTCTTCCCTTTACATCTGAAACTCAAGCTGCAGTGCTGAAGCATATAAAGAAATCTTGCATTTCTGAAACTATAGCTCGCAAAATCAACACAGACATCATCTTACCCCAGGTGAAATTCATTGTATGGGAAAATATTAAAAAGATGTTTAAAGCGATAATGAAGGGATAACTTCTGTTTTAAAAGAGCAAAAACTTGTGAAGCCACAAAAGGATATAAAATCAGAAAGAAAGAAATGTGAAAATAACACAATAGCAGTTTGGGAGATAAAATGTAGACACTGAAACTACAAAGGCAGCTCAGCGTCGGGGGGAGTTTGGAAACTGAGTTTCAGCCTTCACGTAGGAGACACTATTCTGCACGTAAGAATATGAAATTCAAGCCATATTTCACGCCATAGACAAAAATTAAATCTAAACGGATATTCCTAATCTGAAAGACAAAAGGATAAAACTTCTAGAAGAAAACATGGGAGGAAATCTTGGTGAACCTTGAGTTGGGCAAAGATTGTTCATATACAATATTGAAAACATCAAAGAAATACTATAAATTAAACAGGTAATGATATTTCATCAAAAGTAAGAACTTTTCTCTAAAAGGCACTGTTAAGAGAATGTAAAGACAAGCCACAGGTTGGAGACAAGTATTTATAAAGTATTTATCTAAATAGAAAAGTATTTGTATGCAGGTGTATAACAAATTCTCAAAACTCATTAGCAAGGAAACAAACAACACCTTTACCAGAATGGGTAAAAGATTCGAATAGGCACTTTACCAAGGAAGGCATATGGATGGCAAATAAGCACATGGAAAGATGTTCACAATCATTAGTTGTTAAGAAAAGTCAGTAAGGCAAATTAGAACCTCAAGGAGATACCCTACTTACCTAGTTAAGATGAAAAAGATGGACCATACCAAGTGTTGTCGAGAACATGGAGGGACTGGAAGGCTCACACGCTGTTTATAAGAATAAAACTGCATTTTGAAAAACTGACAGTTTCTTAAGTAGTTAAACATACACTTACCATATGATCCAGCCATTCTAAGCGTTTGCCAAGAGAAATGAAAGCATATGTCCCTATAGGACACGTACATGGATTTTCATGGGAATGGCAAAAGTAATAGCCCCAGACTGGAAATGACTCAAATGTCCATCAGCAGATAAACAGATAAACAATTTGGGGCACATCCATACTATTCACCAACAAAAAGAACGAGCTACTGATACATGGAACAACGTGGATGAATCTCAGTAAATTATGGTGAGTGAAAGAAGCCAGACGGAAAATAGTACATACTGCATGACTACGTTCATATGGAAGTTTAGAAACAGCACTTTCTAATAATCTGCGGTGACAGAAGACAAATCAGTGGTTGCTTAGGGATGAGTGACAGGGAGTGGGGAAGGGGGGACTGGGATGAGTTACCAAGGGCAGGAGAAAAATGGAGGCATGGTCTATGTGCTCATTATCTTATGGGTTTACATGTATTTGAACACTTGCCAGATTTGCACTTTAAATATATACAGTTTGTTGTATGTTAATTATATTGCAGTAAAGCTGTTTGTAAGACAGTTCTATATTTATATAATGGAACAGTCTTCAAAAGTTAAAATTAATGAACCAGGGTGATATGTATTCGTAGGGACAAATCACAAATTTATATAAACAAGCTTTACAATGCTTTGCCTGGAGTGAGACTTGTTATATAAAACTCGATAAACTACCAAAAACTCCCATATGATGTTTAGGCATGCATACGTACATAGGAGTGATCCGCCCTGAGTTCAAAAAGGTGTTTTCCTCTGGAGAAGGACTTGAATGAAGTTAGGGAGGGACACACAGGGCTTCCATGCTATCAATAATATATTTTTTTAAGATTTTATTTATTTATTCGACAGAGATAGAGACAGCCAGGGAGAGAGGGAACACAAGCAGGGGGAGTGGGAGAGGAAGAAGCAGGCTCATAGCGGAGGAGCCTGATGTGGGGCTCGATCCCAGAACGCCGGGATCACGCCCTGAGCCGAAGGCAGACGCTTAACCGCTGTGCCACCCAGGCGCCCCTGCTATCAATATTTTACTTCCTTTTGAGAAATCTTTTACGCTAATATGATGAAAATATTGAGATTTGGTAAAGCTGGGACTGTGCACAGGGAAGTTGATCACATGACTTTAAAAATCGTCTGTGTGTTTGAAATTTATCATTTTTTAAAAAGTGCACACTTGTTTGGGAACATTAGCTCAGAAGGCAGACTTAAAAAGCAAACGTTACTTGGTTTGAAAGATGAGGCCCGGTTTGGCTTTCTCGTGAGTTACTGGTTTGGCACATCACCAGAGACTAGTGGATCCCAAAGCTCGGAATCCACGGTGACTGAGTCCCTGGCCAGGGCACGTGGTGTCAGAGATTCATTTTGAAGAAGAGAAGAGCGTGAGTACCAACACGCTGGGAAGCTGAGGCGCTGGGCAGGGAGGGCAAGTACGGACTTGGTGCCCGGTGTGGGGAGCTGGAGGAGGACCTGGCAGAACCGTGGGGATCACGGCGGTGAATTTCATCCACCTTATGACTTCGGCCGCCACACGTCTCTGGTGTGGATCACGAGGCCGTTAGACCTGGTGGCAGCAGACTCACCGCAGATCCTCCAGCTGGGGGCTTGCCATGTAGGCAGGGTTGGGACCCATTGGTCCATACTGGTGTTGCTTGCTCGCGGACCGTTGTGCTGGCTTTGAAAGAAATAGCTCGGCAGCCTTTCTCCTTGGAGGGACTGGAGAGTCTCAAGCCATGAGACTCCCTGGGAAAGAATTGTCTTATCTCTTCAATAGTAGGAGATAAATTTCATGTCAACGCACGAAAAGCTGGCAGCAAACTCCAGATTGAGTAAATGATGTGTTTTATGTTCAGACGCAGATCGATGGTAGAAGGCTGTAGCCACAGAGAAAAAGGGTCCCTTCTCTTCACTGCTTTTATGCACTCTAAATCTCCAAAATTTAAGATAATTAACTGGACTACGCGTTCAGGCTTTTCTAGAGCCTTGTAGAAAAACGCCACATCAGGCCTCATTGGCAATGCAGAGACTTGTGATGACAGGATCAGTTGTTAGGACATAACAATTTGGGAGTGGGAATCCTACAATAGCTGTAAAAGCACATATATTAAAAGCATTTAAAATGCATTTAAAGAAAAATGAAGGGCTACTTTTTAAAGTACGTGTGAGGTAAAATAAGCAACAAATAAATTGGTATATATAGGCCTATGTCCACACTGAAAGGAGATTCAACCAGCAGGCTATTTCCATGATGAGTATGGAGTGAATTCCTGAAATTACAATGTGCAATCAACACTTCCCAAAGGAAAAAAAGAACAGGGCCGACTTGGAAAAATGTCTCCCGCAGCAATAACACATACATATAAAGAATCTTCTTATGTGCCAGTATCCTGTGTTTCTTTTCAAAAATCAAATTTTATTCGTCTTGTCAGATTTTTAAAATAGTATATAAAAAAGTGTTTTCTTTTTTTTTTCAAAGATTTTATTTATTTATTTGACAGAGATAGAGACAGCCAGCGAGAGAGGGAACACAAGCAGGGGGAGTGGGAGAGGAAGAAGCAGGCTCCCAGTGTAGGAGCCCGACGTGGGGCTCGATCCCAGAACGCCGGGATCACGCCCTGAGCCGAAGGCAGACGCTTAACGGCTGTGCCACCCAGGCACCCCAAAAAAGTGTTTTCTAAGGACAAAATTAGTATTTTGCTAAATGCTCGGTGTCTGATTTAAGTGCTGTAGCAAGTAGGATAGTGTTTCCCAGAGCGTGGTTCAGATCAGGGCTGTTTGATCAGAATCACTTAAGTTGGCAAGCTTTTTCTACAAAGGGCCAGATAATAAATATTTTAGGCTTTGCCGTACAGTTTCTGTTGCAACAGCTCAGCTCTGCCCAGTGTTGTAGTGTGAAAGCAGCCGTAGATGATTCCTAAATGAATGAATGTGGCAGTGTGCCAATAAAACTTTATTTATACAGATAGGTGTGTGCTGAATATGGCTTACAGACCATAGTTGGTGAATACCTGACTTAGAGTAGTGTTTTTCTTTTTTCTTTTTTTTTTAACTGCAACCCACAGTAAAAACTAGAGAGGACATGAAATCCAGCATGCGTGCGTGCCTGCACACGCATGAAAAGTTTTTGCAAAACCTAATCTGCCCTTTGTACCAAGAATGCACTCTGCTACTTTCTTTTTTGTTTCTCCTCGCCTCTTCTCGTCTATTTAGTTTTTATTTATTTTTTATTTAAAAAAATTATTTATTTTTATTGTGTTATGTTATGCTAGTCCTGACCGAACTACTGATCCATCACGTGCAGCTCATTGCCTGTTGAAATGCTGATTTGTGCTGCTCTGCTAATGACAACTTTTGACGGAGGATTTTGGAGAGTAGGCCCAAACATCTACAGTTTCTCTTTTCAAAAGAGCCCCAGCTGATTCTTGTGCACACCATTTTGAAAAGCTCCGATCTGGTGTATCAGATGAAACTGTACACTTGAACTAAAATTAAAATTATGCCAACAATTGTTTTCTGTAAAGCGTTCCTAGGTTTTCAAGGGAGGCTCTCATTTGGGCTCGCTTCAACTCTTGTTTTTATCTTTTCCTCTTAATGCCACTTTTCATTTCCAATATCATGATAGAAGAAAAGAAAGAAGAAAATAGAGTTCAAGCACTGTTGCATCTGGAGTCTGTGGGATCACTGGTAGGCATACCAAAAGGATAAGTGTCTCTTTTGTTAGAATCGTATTAAGCGTCTTTAATTCCGTTGTATGCTTAACTATTTCATTCACTTGGTTTGTTACGGACTCTAAGTTATCTTCCTTCCTCTGATGGTTGTGTTCTAATACCTTGAATTGGACTCGGTGCCTTTCTCAGCTTTACTTCTGGATGTAACCATGTTAGACACTAAATTCAGTTCGGTGTAAAAGAAATGTTATTTCATTCGACTAATGAACACGTTAGTTAATCTGCTGCCGATGGTCACTGTAATTACAGTGAGTGAAGTCTTTTACCAGGCTTAATATCGTAGGGTGTTAGCTCCAAGGTTTTGACACTTCATTCTCTCCAAGTCCCTACTTTGAGGAATTTTTCTCACTCTTGCCCGGAATCTTGCGGCCGCTGTCTCTCAGTGAAGCATGAGTTTCCTGCAGTACGACATAGCTGGAATCAGACGTTCCTTAGAGGCCTCAAGTTCTGACATCTCCTTCCTTCCTTTTCTTCGATTAAAGTTGCATGGGGATGATAATGATGACTTGGAGAAAGAAGGAATTTCTTGGAGTTAGCAGGAATTCTGGAGGGAGCCGGAGCCAGCCTTGTCTGTAAGACAGATTAACTGGCCTCCTCCCTACCCTTTCACCCAGGGCTGTTTTCCATTCCGGAATGATCCCGAAGCCGGCCAAGACCTGTCCCAGGCTGTGTGGATGGGGCACTGGGCGCACGGCGCTTCCAATTAGCAGTCTAATTTTGACTTGGCTTCTGGCCAGACGGCTTCATCTCACAGCACATTTCAAACACCGGAGCGAATGGTCAAGTGGGTTACCGTGCACTTATCTTGGCCTACCCCTGAGGTTACGGTCAATTACATTTGAGGGTCGTTTTCAAGCAAGACAGAATCAGGAATCGGAATGGAGGTTGGAACCAAACATGCATTTTTATCCCGACTGGGAAACGCTTATCAAAATAGTTCTTAGTTATCAAGTAAGCACAAAGTGCCTGGAAATGACGTTCCCAGTGAGGGGAAATGGCCCAGCTGTGCTTTTTTTGGCTTTCTCTCATCTGCTCAACAGGAAAAATATTAATCAATGGAAAAAACGCTCTCTTTCTGTTAATTTAACACATGAGTTTTAGATCGTGTGGGAAATAGTAATACCTCATGTTTTCACATCACAATTTTATTACGTGGATTGCAGAAACCTTTTTAGAAAATGGTTCTTACTTAAGCCACACATTTGCATCTACGGGGATGTCTTAATTTTCTTGATGGCCCAGCTTAAAACCTGAGATAGAGAAAGTCCCAGTGTTCGCTGCCATCTTACAGTAATTGAGGGAATGGTGAGGGAAGAGGTCCGGTGACCCTTGTAACTTGCCATTAGGCAACACCTTTTTTCCCCATCAACAAGGAAGCAATTCACAATAAAGTATTTTCTCATAAAACAAATTAGTGACGCTTCTCCAAGGCGATCAAGAATATCCAAGCCAGGAGTCTCCTAACTGGGATTTCCATATTTCTCCGCCCACTCTTTGGACTTGTATTGAAGGACAACTTCCGTGCAGGACGATGCACACATTAGAAGGGTCCAGCTCGACGCACGTTCCCTAAGCGAGCCCACCCACCTAACCATCTCCTTGCCTCTTTTCAAGGTGATGAGGCTTCGCAAACTCGCTCAGCAGATTGCAAACTGCAAGCAGTGCATCGAGCGGTCGGCGTCCCTCATCTCCCAAGCGGAACACTCTCTGAAGGAGAATGATCATGCGCGGTTCCTGCAGACGGCTAAGAATATCACCGAGAGGTGAGTTGCGGGGGCTGCTGGGAAGTTCTCCGCGGCTGAGCTCCCGTGTCTGGGGAGTGATCAGTTGGCCTTGCCCTTGCCTTGCTTTTGTTTTCATTTTCGAGGCTGAGTACCGGGGAGAATAGAGGCTTTGAGTTGCTTTGTTCCAGCTAAAGATGCGTCCCTTTGACATGTCAAAGCCTTTTCAGTAGCGCCCTGGAGTTCAAGGCCTTTGAAACAAGAGTCCACCAGTTAGAAAGAATAAAATCAGCCTTGCTTTTGGGGGGCGGAGGCTGGGGAGAAAGCTTATGGTGGCACAAAAACAGCAATGATTGTGACTCTCAGACCTGATCTTATCGTACACTTGGTAACAAAGAGTCAAAACGAAGGCAAAAACATCAAAGGGAAGGGATTTTTTTCTTCCATCTCAGGGCTCATCTATTAAATAAAGAAAAAAACAGCAAGCGCCCAGGTGTTGTGCTCTGTTAGACCTGTTTTTATTTGGTTGGGAAGCTTCGCCTCGTCAGAAAGGTCAAAGTTGACTCATGTGGAAGAGAAAGGACCCAACAGTCAATCTCATACCTCTTTCTTTTAAAGGATCCTTTATTCTAGGGCAGGGAACATAAAGATAACATTATTCGAGCGGTCAGTTCCGCAGTGAAACCGATGGGAGTCAGTGCTCCTTCTCTCTGAAACCGATGGGAGTCAGTGCTCCTTCTCTCTGCACCTCGACTGGCGTAAACTTACGCGCCTTCGAGCTGCAAAGGCCTACAGCAGTTGTTAGCGGAGCCAAAGAAAAGCACCTCCCTCCACCTAAACGATACCTCCCGCCCCTGCCAAGTGCCCTTGACTTTTCATTCATTCTCATTTTCCGAGTCCCCTGCCCCTTCTGCAAAGCAATGATAGAATCCCATTACCGGACAGCTCGTGCATGCTGGGCCTTAACCTAGAGCAGAAGTCCACAAACTTCAGTGAAGGACCAGAGACGAAATATTTTCAGCCCTGCAGGTGCTAAGGTCTGGTTCACAACTCCTCAGCTCTGCCGGGAGAACTCCATAGTAGCCTATCCTAGCCAATACAGAAACAGACAGATGCGCCTGCCTGTGTTTCTACAGACACTTCCCCAGACAGGTATTTGGCCCTCTGGCTGTATTTTGCCAGGCCCTGGCCCAGGGGGAAAAAATCCTCACCATCTTCTGACTTGCATTTCTTCAAGGAAAGAGAAAGAAAACTAACATTGATCGAGTGCATGCTTCGTCGGCCACTGTGCTCATTGTCAAATAGCGCTTAGAGCTAGGCGTGGATACCTCTGTTTCCACTGTTCTTTCGGTTAGAGTACCGGACACTGGTTTTACAGCTCTGGTCTCGTATCGAACCAGCTTCATTGTATTATTTCTTACATTTGAGAAAAAACTCTTCGACGACTGGTTACGATACTTAATCTCTTCCAAAGCACGTGGCTCACAGCTGGTTATCATCCTGTTTATATCCTTAAAATGATCGCCTCCCTACTCTTAAGAGAAGCCAGTTTCTTTGCTCATGACTCCTAGGTTCCCAGTGTTGAATTGTCTTCGTAGCTCTTATCTGGACTATATACACTTGCTTTATGTTCCTCCTAAGGTTAAAAACTGCAAATGGCACTGATACTCTGGTGTACCCAGGACACTCTACTAGGCCCTGTTTACACTTACGTCATGGTTTCCAGCTGGGATCCAAGAGTACTTTTCTCCAGCTATAAATCGTAAAATGTCCAGATGAAATGGCTACTATGACGGCATTTCTCAGCAGTCCCTAAAAGTTTGACCAAGCAGAATATGAACAAACTCTCACCTACCGAGGAGAGAGAATGTGGCCCCGTAATAGCTAAGATAGAACATTCTGAAAGAAGACCTACCTTTGAAGTATAGCGTAAGTGCGTGAATGTCCACATGTGATCTCCCACAGATCCAGCAGTGCATAACCAGTCCCATTCACCTCTACCTGTCACAGGCCCATCTCTTCAAGAACGGAAACATGACTTTGATTTTTCTTTCTACAGATGAAACGTATACTACAGTTGACCCTAGAACAGCATGGGTTTGAACTGCTCAGGTCCACTTATACACGGGTTTTAAAAGAAATAAATACAGTACAGTACTGTAAATGTATTTTCTCAATAATATTTTCTATAATAATATTTCTTAATATGTCTAATAATATTTTCTTCTCTCTAGCTTACTTTATTGTAAGAATGCAGAGCATAATACATAAAACCTACAGAAGATGTGTTTATCACCTCTTTATGTTATCAGTAAGGCTTCTGGTTACCGGTAGGCTCTTAGTAGTTGAATTTGGGGGAGTCAAAAGTTATACACGGATTTTCCACTGGCTGGGGGTCAGCGCTCCTAATCCTCACATTGTTCAAGGGCCAGCTGTATGTTATATTCTCAAGCCTCACTAAATATATGGTTCTTAGCATAATTGTATGTGCACTTTTATAAAATCATTTTAAATAAATGAAACTATTCACTAAATCCACGTATAAGAAAATCGGCCTCCTGCTTCTGAGAAGGCTAAAGTCCATCGAGTTTGAAGACACAGTGCCTATAAACATTTGCCAAACGCCTTTGTCCCTCTGCTTCTGCGGCCCCTCTCTTCCCGTCTCTGTTGTCCATCCTCTTGCTCAATTCCTAAGCCTTTCTGTCTTTCCAGGACTGGAATGTAGTGAAAGGGCAGGGAGCTTGGACCAGGACCTGGGAAACTTGGGCTGGGATCCCAGCACTGCCACTTTTTAACTGTGATCCTTGGGGTTTATCCGTGAGCTGTTTTCTGCATAGAGTATTGGGCTCATAGGGGCACCCGGGTGGCTCAGTCAGTTAAGCATCTGATTTGGCTCACGTCACGATCTCAGGGTCCTGGGATCAAGCCCCACATCGGACTCCATGCTCAGTGGGGAGTCTGCTTCTCCCTCTCCCTCTGCCCCTCCCCCAGCTCATGCACTCGCAATCCTTCCCTCTTTCTCTCTCTCTCTCTCTCTCTCTCTCTCAAATAAATAAAATCTTAAAAAAAATAAAATAAAATTGGGCTCATAACAGCTGCCTGTGTCAGTAGTTGTAATAATATTCCTGGTGACTCCTCAGGACAGGCCTTTAGCATCATAGATACTCCGTAATGTCTGTTTGATTTAAGTTCTCATAGTTTAGTATGTCAGTACGGCCTCGCCTTGTATGTCTGTTCTGGGGCTGGTCTGTGCCTGTCTCTGTTCTTCAGTCCTTTACTTAGTAAACATTCTTCTCCAGGACGTGACTTCATAAGTCTCTGCCTCCTATTGTGTCTGCCTTGGGCTTTCTAAACCATCTTTATTCAAGGGGGGAAAGCCTGGAACAAACTTTCAATCTTGCAAAAGCCTTCCTAAAGGGAGACTTGGATGAGATTTTTCTGCGTCTTTAAATCACTTTAAGTGGATATGTTCATCTACAGGCTGAATCAAACTGCAAAAAGGTTTTCAATTCAGAAACATAAAAAAAACTTACCACCACCCAAAGAAGAGAGACCCTCAAGCTTTACCTTGTAGGAGATGCGTATGCTTTGGAATCCAGTGTCTTGCTCTATGCTAATTGCTTAGCGGTTATTGTGGTTGGCACTGGGGCTGCTCCTTTAACACTTGTGAGTCTAATTTCGCTCATACGCTCCTAGCAGGCAGAACCCCCCGCCCACCTTGTTTTCACCATTATAGCCGCAGCACGTAGCGAACGGCCTGACCTGAGTGAATGAGTGAACAAATTATAAAACAGGTCGATTATTCCTACCTAATATGGTTTTTCTAGGGACAGAATGAAATAGTATAATAAAACTATTAGTCCAGGAGCGCCTGGGTGGCTCAGTCGTTAAGCGTCTGCCTTCGGCTCAGGGCATGATCCTGGAGTCCTGGGATCGAGCCCCACATCGGGCTCCTCCGCTGGGAGCCTGCTTCTTCTTCTCCCACTCCCCCTGCTTGTGTTCCCTCTCTCGCTGGCTGTCTCTCTCTGTCAAATAAATAAATAAATAAATAAATAAAATCTTAAAAAAAAAAAAAACTATTAGTCCGGTTCCTGTCCCAAGGTGATCAAGCAACAAATGCTAATTCCCTTCCTTCCCACTTACTAAATTGATGCAAATGGATTGTATAGCATACTTTGTTCTCAAGCCACACTAATATATAGGTCTTCCGTATGATTGTGTGGGTATCTTTACAAAATTACATTAAGTAAGCAAAACTCTTCACTAAATTGAAGCCTAAGAAAGTTGGTCTACTGCTTATGAGAAACCTGAAATTAAAATCACTTTAAGCAGCAAGTTATCAAGAGGATGGTAAAACGAAACTTCCCTCCAAACAGTACCCGTTTTTCAGAGCTCCTAGGAGGGTGTCGGACTCCTCTCTCCTTCAACACCATAGGCAGCTCAAGGATCCGTCAGACTTACCCAGAATATGAAGCCAAGAGCTCCAGTTGTTAACACTGGAAAGATGTCACTTGATTTTAAGAATTCAGGCACATATGATGAGTGGTTTTTGAAGTGTGTTCTGGTGGGGTATTAATTGGTATTAAAACAACAACAAAGTTTCAGAGCCAAATGCATTTGAGAAATCCTGAGCAGACCAAAGCAAACCACGTTTTGTTGCTGCAAGACCTCACTGGGTTTTACCACAGTGATTTGCCCACTTGCCCAAGAGAGACCCATTTAAGTGCCATTGTCAGGGGTGGGTCATAGGGCGTGATTTTAGGCAGGAAGGATAGAGCATCTTCCCCTGGCATTGACAGTGTGACAGAAAGCCTGTGTGAGCCGCGTAACTCCAGACACATCCACCTTCTGGAAAACTGGCCCCATGTGGCCCTAGCAAACTCATGGAGATTAGGAGCTTCGAAGTCAAAATAGAAACAGGAAGTAATGTGCAGGCCACCCCCTCAAGCATCAAGATAGGACACAATATCCTAATTTGCCTCAATATGACAAGAGCTTAACACACACTCGCAAGCGTGTGCACACATGCACATATACGTGTATACACACACACACACACACACAACTATGAAAGCACAGAATTGCGAAAGTGGCATAAGACTGATGGCCCTACTGGATTTTGGCAACTCATCTGAAAGGCCAGAAGATGGGCAACAAGGATTTGGGGAGTAAAAACATGGCCTAAAATGTTGAATTTGGCAGATCTCCCCTTGCCTGTCACTCCAATTATGAACTTGAAATTGTAGCCAAAGATAAATATCTTTCCTTCCATCAAAAAACTGTGTAGGTGTTAAAAGCTGCGGTAATCTACACAGACTCTTGCTGTCAGTCTTTGCCTCCCAGGCTTAGGGACTCTCAGCCTTTCCGTTCCCACTCCACAAAGTTCCCACCAGCAAGATGGCAGGCATTTTTTTTTTTTTTTTTTTTAACACTGTCACTTGCCTGAAGCGTGTTTTAGTTAACTGTGGACCACAGAACCAGGAGAAACTTGGGAGTGAAATCTGTTTTGGGTGAGCGCGAGCAAAGAAATGCGATAGAAAGACGCTCGTTTCTTAATAGCTCGGTGCAGTTTTCCCTGCTGGACATCAAGAAACATTCTAATTGGGGTTTTGCTTTGAAATTCTTATCTGAGGAGTGCACATGGCACTATAGCGTTTCTTTTAACTTTTCTGCATGGACGCAAATATTTCGGGCTCTTCAGGACATGTAGACGTGCTTTAAGAGCTTCGTATATATTTGTTGAGTGATCCCGGGATCGCTCTGAGTTTTGAGGAGTTTTTGTGCTTATGGGTCATAGGAAAGCATTTTTTAAGTACAGTTTGACTCTCTGTGAAAAATGCCTAGCAACCATCCCTTTATCCGCTAGTCTGAATTAGCAGGTGTTCGTCACAATGATTAGCCCATTCCCCTTGGGTGCGCTCATTAGCCCACAAAATCGCACAGCTCTGCTAGTCACTGTTTCTTGGTGAAAGAGTTAAGTGGTGAATTTAGATTCTCCCCCCTCATTCAAACACTTGAAACTTTTCTTTCCAGAGTTTATGCCTCTTCAAACTTTTCATCCATGGATGCCGATATCATCCCAGTTATTACACTGTTCATTATCCCGTCTACTTCCCTCCCTAGACAGAACTGAAAACGTGCCAGAAGTACAATTATAGAAACGGGCGCGTTTCTAAGGATTTTGAGCACTTCACAGGTATAACTTATACTGAGGTAAAATCCAGAGAACATAAAATTAACCGTTTTAATGTGTGCAGTTCGGTGGCATTTAGTACAGTCACAGTGTTGTGCAATTACTACCTGTATCGAGTTCCGCAATCTTTTTGTTATCCCCCGAAAAACTCCATACCCATTATGTAGTCATCGTCCCTTGCCCCGCCATCCCCCCAGCCCCTGGCAACCACTAATCTGCTGTTTGTATGAATTCGCCTATTCCGATCATTCATACAAATGTATCATACAATACGTGGCCTTCTGTGTCGGGTTTCTTTCACTTAGCACAACGCTTTCAAGGTTCACCCGCATTGCTGTGTGCATTAGTACTTCACTCCTTTTTATGGATGAATAATATTCCATCGTATGGATAGATCCACAAGTGTAATTTTTATAGCCAAAATACGTTATCTTTATAAAATACAAAATTGTAAGGGCCATTAAGAGACAACAAGAGGAGAAAAATCTCCTTAGGTGACCACGTTGAAATTTTTCTAGATTAAATGGAAGAGTATAGATCTAGAATTCTCGTCCTGGCTGCTGCCAGCTAGCTTTGTGAGCTTGTATAAATGAGCGTCAATACTCTTAATTAGAAAATAAGTAACTAGGGGCGCCTGGGTGGCTCAGTTGGTTAAGTGTCTGCCTTCGGCTCAGGTCATGATCCCACAGTCCTGGGATCGAGCCCCACATCAGGCTCCTTGCTCAGTGGGGAGACTGCTTCTCCCTCTCCGTGCTGCTCCCCCTGCTTGTGCTCTCTCTCTGTCAAATAAATAAAATCTTAAAAAAAAAGAAAGAAAAGAAAGTAACTAGAGTTAGAGCTGAACCATTTCAGAGTGTTGCTTTGCTCACAAATTCCCAGCCCTACTCAGTACCCTACACATAGTCGGTCCTTGGTGGTGTTTACCGAACTTCATGAAATACCCAGATCATATGCTCGCACGTGGTTTATGTCATGCCACAATTGTATCGTTTTTAAGGGATCACTTGCATTTTTAATTAGTCAAAAAGTCCTATTAGTAACTGACCTTTGCAAATCAACTTGAGAGCTTAACACACACGTAGCAGGAAATTCTCTCATAGCAGAAGAGTCATATGTACCAATACGTTGCTTTATGGTTTGTAAATGAGAACTCTTAACTAGCAACCGTAAACGAAGAGGGAAGATGGTGCATCCATTGGAGGAATTTGTGAGAAAGCTCATGAATATTTTCCATGGCATCTGCTGGGAATATGGTGCACAAAAAAAGGAATACAGGGAGAACGAAACGAGCCAGACAAAAACTCCTTTTTTAATGTTTATTTTAGAGAGAGGCTAGTCATTGATTAAACTAATCCAATATCTGCAAACATTCTTTTTTAATCTTCACTTTGCCTTTTCTGCAGTTTGAAATTTTGGAGCCTCCTCTTTGAAGTGGAGCAGGGTCGAGTCTGAAAGGAACAAAGTTTCGCAGACAGATGTGTGAAGAAACGCCTGGAGCTATGTGCTTCTCGCTGGGGTTAGATGTGAAGGGGCCGGGCTGTTAAATACACAGCAACATGAAATATGAATATTCTTTCACCTCCATGGGGAGTTTTTTTCCAACAGTATAAAGGATGGGGGGGGAGCCATTCTACTGTTTCCCCGATTCTTTTGCCTCGTCTTTAAGCTCACGTCCGTGTGCATTGTGTTGCTGTGTCATGCCGTTCCAAGGTTTTTCTTAAGGCTCACGTGCAAAAACAGCACTATTTAAAATGATGCTTCTTTTCCTTTTATTTTTTTCATTCCTGTGCAGTGATGGTGAAAGGCATCTTGACATTTCTAAAAAGTTGTTTTGTTTAAATTACAGAGTCTCCATGGCAACTGCATCATCCCAGGTTCTAATTCCTGAAATCAACCTCAATGACACATTCGACACCTTTGCCTTAGACTTTTCCAGAGAGAAGAAGTTGCTAGAATGTCTGGATTACCTTACAGGTATTGTCTTGTGTGTGTGTGTGTGTGTGTACGCGTGCACGTGCATGCGCACTGTAATATTGTGTACATTCAGTGATACACATACTTTGCCACCACGTCGATTCCCTAAAACCCAGAGGTGTGCGCTTCTGATTTAGGAATGGAGTCTAATATTCCCATAAATGATTTCTGGCATGCTTTTTTTGCCCTCTCCCAAAACAACACGGTCCGAGACCAAATTGGGGACAGAGGAAAAAGGAGAATCTCAATAATTAAAAACATACTTCCCACCATTTTCCCTCCCTCCCTGAGTGTGGCAGCCACAAATAATCGCTCCGTTGGCCATCGGAGACGTACATAAGGAGCGTGGCTGTTTTCCACTTCATCTCAGCAAGGCATCTGACTCTCACAGTGTCTTGGCAGGGAAAAAATTGGCAGCTAACTCTTGATTGGGTGTCTACCCTGTTTCAGCTCTTTGTGTCTGAGATCTTGTGTCATCTTCACACCATCAAACTGAGGTAGCATGTTATAATCCTCATTTTGCAGATGACGGAGGTCACCCATCTTGCTGGAGGTCAGGTAGCTAGCAAGTGGTGGAATTAGGATTTGACTTGGGTCCGTACGGACTCCGAAGACCTCTTGCTCTTTCTAGTAAAAGACCGCATTTCATCTTGGCAAAAGGTCACCATGGCAAACGTTCCAAAAATCACATGTGAATTCCTGGTGCCGTGTTTCTGATAGGCATTTTTTTGGGTCAAGCTTACAAAACAAAAGGAATGGCAATAAAAGAAAACCTCAGGCTACTCCTGTTTCTAACCACGCTTCCAAATTTTTCTTTGCTGTCAACCTCGAGAGTGAGAATTGAAATCATTCGCTGGTAGAATGCGGACTGTTTAGACGACCTTTATTTGTGTTAGCCAAAACCACCGGTGCCGATGACTTCAGGAAGGCTCTGTATATACAGTGAAGCCAGATGTGCACCGAACTGAGGACACACAGCCTTCGAGAGACCACATCCCTAACTTAGCATGGCATCAGCTTCCCCACTCCAATTCTGTGTGTGTGTGTGTGTGTGTGTGTGTGTGTGTTTGAGTGTGTTTGAGGGGGAGTGGTTGGAAAAGATGGAGCAGGAGAAAGGGAACATTGTGCGATATTTGTTTTTACAGTCTGTGGATCAAAAGCGAGGAGTTTTATATCCAAGGGGCATTATACCCAGATAGGTTTTTTCTTTGCAAGAAGCCGAGGTGCTGTTTTTAGCCTTTCTGCATTTGCAAGGGAAGCGGCCATCCCACAACTTCTTATCTTATGTCATTCTTTCAAACCATACCACTCCTATTAAGGAAGAAAGAAGTTGACTCCAAAATGCAATTGCAGCAAGGAGCCAAACTTGGTTTCAAATACTTCTTACTAGACCACCCTCCTATTTTAAGCTTTTAACTCTGACATCTGTCTAAACTCACACTACCGCATAGAACCTTCCACAATGATAGAAACATTCTGTATCTGCACTGTCCATTATGGTAGCTGCTGACAGCATAGGGCTGTCAGAAACTTGAAATGTACACGGTGAGTCTTTACTTTCATTTAACTTTAATTAAACATAATTGAAATATAAAACGCTTGTGGCTGCTGTATTAGCTCAGATCTAGGCTTTCTCTGGCTCAGCGGTTTCTCATGATGGCAGCCTATGAAAAATCTCTTTTTTTCCTTATACCGTTTGGGATTGAGTATGATTGCAACAACAGAAAGTCCAGTTAGCAGTGACTAAACCCATCAAGGGGTGTTCACGTCCTGCAAACCCGAGCACGGAGGTGTGTGGTCCAGGCCTGCGCAGCGGCTCAGTGATGACCTCAGACCCCAGGCTCTTGCTCTTTTTCTACTCTGCCATCCTCGCTGTGTTGCCTTTTTGCCACATGATCACAGCACAGCTGCCCCGCCTCCATACATCGTGCTCAAGTTACAGGTAAAAAGAGAGGGATGCAAGGGAAATGGGGACAAAAATCTGTCTTTGTTTATTAGGAAAACAAAAAGCTTGCTCAGAAGACCCATCTGGCAAACTCCCACTTGTGTCTTGTGGGCCAGATCCACGTCACAAGGTCATGCCCAAGGACAAAGAGGACTGAAAAACTGTTGGGCCAGGCACATGGAACTTTCTGCACAAGATCAGTGTCTTGTTGACCTGAGTGTGTCCTCCCCATTTCCCAATAGCCGTCTGATGGTGTTCCAGCGGGCATACATTCATGGGCCACGTCTCCATGCGAATGCCAAGGCAGTGATTAAAGGGGAAAGTGTGAAAGTAGTTCGCACTGACTAGGACCGTGTACACCATATATCATCCTGATGGCTGTTTATGCCAAGCTAGCACCACATGGGGTACCTGCCATTATGCCTTCTTAACTGTCGAACCTCAAATACAAATCTGGCCCATTTCTAGACATAACATCGATCCCGGCCATAACATATGATGCTTGGCTGATATTGCCAAGTCCAAATAGTTTATCAGACATTTGTAAGCAGGAAATGAAGTGTTTGTGGAGTATTAGCGCACCATTTCTCATGTCCTGTTTATGACAGAGGCAAGAAAATAGCAGTTCTGCTACCAATTCCATGAATATTGAAATTGGCAGCATGCTGCTACTCTCATTTACGGTAAATTGGATATTGACTTTTCAGGACAAACCCATTGGGTTTATAATCAAAACAGGGTTAGCCTGCGTGGCTGTGAAAACAAGATTTTTTTTTTTCCCTGTGACATGCCTCTAAGTGGTATGTCAAGTTAATAACCCAGAGAGGTGACATTTCCTCCCCGATCACAGCTACTGCCATGTGTCTCACAGCTACTTGCTTATTTTGAACATAAGTTTGCTTTCTATTTAATCATATATTGCAATGCAGAAAGGACAAAATCTTTCTACAGTGGTTGATGGAAAAGTAATTCAATGCACTATTTAGATTATGGGAGAATAAGCATTTCTCCACCACTCCCCGCCGGGGGATCGCACAGCAGCAGGGACCACACAGACAATCATAAGCATGTTTTATGGTGCAGCTGGGTCTCCCTCACTGAATGCGTCTCTGGCTTGGTGTCGCTGATTCATGCACATCAAGTCATAGCACATGACACTAAATCTTGCATGTGGATACTTCAGGAGACAGATGTATAAATACATATTCCAGAAAGAATGCTTTGGGGGCTCTATAGAGCCTTTCTGTCTTAATACGCGACTTAGCGCGGTGCCTGCCCACGTTGTGTAAGTGCGCGGTAATGTTCGTGGAATTCTCTAAGCAAGAGGCAAAGCTGGTCTAATCAACTTTATACAACAAGCATAAAAGTAACTTGCTGTGTACGCTGTTTGTCCTGGACATCTCTTCAGGGGACAAAATGAAGAAGCCTAAAACAATTCGAGTTTTCAATTTACCGTTTTTTATAAACTCTTCTCCTTCTTTGGGCTTGTTTAGGACTCCTCAGTCCTAATCGAAGTTTAGAGCAGGAAAGAACTCTGCAGTAGTGTGAACAGAGGTTGCTACAAATCTATAGAATGCAGATATGTTTCTCCTTTTGAAGTTAGGCCCTAGTATAAAGAAGAGTGGAAATAAAGGCCTGGATCGATTCTCTAAACCAGGAGTTGGCAAACTTTGACTATAAAGGGCCAGATGGTAAATATTTTAGGCTTTGCAGGACATATGGTCCCAACTACTCAACTCCGCTAGTGCACAAAAGCAGCCACAGACAATACATAAATGAATGAGCCTGGCTGTGTTCCAATAAAACTTTATTTACAAAAACAGGCAGTGGGCCAGATTTGGCCCATAGCCATAGTTTGCCAACCCCTGCTCTAAAATATTATTGCCAGTGCAAAGCACTCACTGCCTAGTCTTTTTCTTGCTCTCAAACTCTTCTCATAAAACCAGTTACTGAAATCAAGCCGGTAGATTTTAAGTCAACTTCATTTTTTTTTTAAAGATTTTATTTATTTATGTGACAGAGAGACAGCCAGCGAGAGAGGGAACAGAGCAGGTGAGTGAGAGAGGAAGAAGCAGGCTCCTAGCAGAGGAGCCCGATGTGGGACTCGATCCCGGAACACCGGGATCACGCCCTGAGCCGAAGGCAGACGCTTTAACGACTGCGCTACCCAGGCGCCCCAGATTTTAAGTCAACTTCAGATCATTATTTTGGTAGGATTTAGACTTCTCTACTCCAGACTCTGTTCAAGACATAAAACGGCAGCCTTCTCCAGTGAAAAAGTTAACCAAATGCCAAGGAGCCATGTTTGCTTTGGGGAAGGAAACATGTACTTCTTAGATATGATTGATTGTTAATTGTGTTCTTCTTAAAATATCGCCTATAAATTGAAAATGAGAAGAAAATAGGGCCACACTAATAAGATTTTTTAAAAAAGGCATCAAAACATCTAATGAAAGAAGATTTTCAAACAATTATTTGTCTGGTTTGATATAGGATAACAAACATTGATATTTTTCCAGTTGGGTGTATGAATATAAAAACACGTGACCTCACAAAGCTCAGAGGCTGGCAAACTTTGGCTCATAGGCCAAATCTAGCCCTCACCCGTTTTTGTAATAAAGTTTTACTGGAACCTGCCCACATCCATTTGAGTGTGACTTGCCCAGGGCTGCCTTCACAGTGCAGCAGAGCTGGGTAGGTACAAAAGAGACCGTATGGCCCGCAAAGCCTAAAATATTTACCACCTCACCCTTTACTGGAAAAGTTTACCATCTCCCCAGTGTGGATGAAATCACAAAAGTTCATCTTGTTTACTTTTTGTTTAATATTTTTTTTTCATGGATAAGGGTATTATTTGCTTAACCTCCTAAACATACTTTCACGATAAATAGAGATAAGTCCCTACTGGCTGGCAGAAGTCATACTACCTTTTAACAATCACAGCAGCAACCAGCCAACCAAACGCTCGTTCTTTGGACTGGGGTCACCGTCTCTGGGATAGTGGGCCCAACGGACCTATTTAGAAAGGCCTGCTTTGACTGTACACATCTCCTCTGAAACGTATCCCAGAGGAGCCTGCTTCTCCACTGACAAGCATTCTTGATCCCCACAGCTCCCAACCCTCCCACGATTAGAGAAGAGCTCTGCACAGCTTCCTATGATACCATCACCGTCCACTGGACCTCCGATGATGAATTCAGTGTGGTTTCCTATGAGCTCCAGTACACCATATTCACCGGACAAGCCAACGTTGTTAGTGAGTATCGCACCCCCTGTCGATTTCTCTGTTTGGTGACTGTTTTCAGTTAGATCGCATTTCTAAATTGAAGTGTCAAGGGAAGACGAGGAAGGAAAGAATACACAGTATGTATTGGCTGCGTTTCCTAACCAAGAAGATGATAGCATTCACTTGTACTATACTAGCAAAAATAGCTGGCCAAAGAGTGATGAACATTAGCGATCTCTAGCAAACCACAAGCATGAGTCTTACAAGCATACGGCTAAGAGAAAGAAGCAGGAAACAAGAATACATGTGGTATGAATCTATTTATACATTCATAATTTAAAGATAAAGAAGAAAACTATGTTGTGGGGCGCCTGGGTGGCTCAGTCGGTTAGGTGTCCGACTCTTGATTTTGGCTCAGGTCATGATCTCAGCGTCATGAGATCGAGCCCCACGACGAGCTCCACGCTCGGCGGAGAGTCTGCTTGAGATTCTTTCTCCTTCTGCCCCTCCCCTCCCCTCGCACATGCACATGTGCACTCTCTCTCTCTCTCAAATAACTAAATCTTTAAAAAAAGAAACTATTTTGTTTAGAGATGCATACATAGGTATAAAAACTATAAATAAAAGCAAAGATGATTGTTACTTCCGGGATGGGAGGGGAGTGGCCCCATTGGGAAGCAATATATGGGGGCTCATGGGGTTAACTACTCTCCGGGTGGGAGTTACATGGTTTAGTCATTATATCATACATTTAGTGTTATGTGCTTTTCTGAGTGTTATTTCAGAATGTAAAAAAAGAATTTACTAAAATGGGTAGCCAAGCAATGCCAAATACCACATCCCATTGGGAGGAGAGCAGGCGCAGCATTTGAAATGTTAGTCATTGGCCCCCACCTGGGAAGAATTTCAGACCCGATGTGAAACACAGAGAGGCCCTTCTTTCACTGGGGCCCATGAGATATTCGGTATCAGAGACAATTTGATGATCTCAGATAGCCCCAGTTGCTGGCCAAAGAGGTGATAACAAAGGACTCTCTCCTCTGTACCCCCCCAGTTATTCAAATTGAGTTGAGTAAATGGGAAAGGACCAGAAGAAGTGGCTTTTCAGGGGAGCAAGTTTGAAACTTCTTTAGCAAATTGAAATAGAACATGTCAAAGTAGAATAGAATAGAGTAGAGTAGAGTAGAGTAGAGTAGAATAGAATAGCAGTCACTTTTCAACAAAGAAATGTTTTGAATAAATCCGTATCAACTGAATGTGCTTTTATTATGTACACCTGTTCTCCCTTAACCACACCATTCTTTCCTAGCACAAGTAATTCTGAGGCACGTGATGCTTAAAAAAGAAATTAGATTTAGGATTAATTGAAAGAGCGATGCGTGAAGACCCCCGCCTCCGAGTCAATGAAGTATTTCTGGCTCATACCAACAAAGGGACCCCCAGCTGCCTTAGTCCTCATTTCCCAGGCTTCCCTCCTTGACCCTCGGACCTTCCACTCCTTAATTGGCCTGCTTTGGAAGCTTTTATTAAAATCTCACCATTTTCCAAGAACGTGTAAGGGGGGAAAAGTCACGAAATGTTGCGAACCCCTGTGGCCGGCTGCCTGAGTAAGAGGGCAGAAGTGGGGGGTGTAACAAAAACGTCTCGGGGGAGGTGATGGTTTAACTAAGTTTTGAAAGAGAGTGGGTACATATCAGCGAGTTAAGGGGATGCCAGGCAGCCACATCATCGGGGGCCAACCTGTGGAGACAGAGAATGGCAAGGCATTTTCTGAGACATCCCCTACTAAAGCCTGGCTAGAGAATTGAGTGGGGAAGGGGAGATGGTGGGAGATGAAGACAGAAATAGAACCAGGACTCAAACCCATATAGGTCTGGTTCCAGAAAGCGCATGTTCTTAATCATCAGTCTCTTAATCCTAACCCACAGTAAAGACCTAGACCACAGAGGGCCACTTGGGCCACACGGTGTAGGATTTTTCCCTGTGGGCTTGGGCGGCCCGCAGAGCAGCAGTGCCATCAGATGTATGGTTAGAAGCCCCCTCAGGCAGTGTTGTGGAGGATGGAGTGGAACAGGGCAAAACTAGAAGCAGAGACATGAACTTGGAGGTTCGTAGTAATTCGAGGAGGCAGAGATGGCCGGGACCTGCCAATGGTACTAGCACCAAAGAAGGCAAGGAGAAGATAATTCCAGAAAGACTTCTCCACCTCTGACCCATAGCCCCGGGAAACACCATTACTATCTTCAACTATTTGAAGTGCTTTTAGGGGCAGGTCTAAGGGTTTGGCGTCATTTTGCTCTCCTTTCCGGAGTTTGGATTCTTCTGGTTTTGCTCCTCATCCCTAGTTCTACATGCCCCGCCACAAATCATGAAGAAATATTAATTTCCCTAGTATCTTTCTTGTTAGTAATAATGCACTAACACTACGTAATAATATATAAAATGTCTACAGTGATAATTGGATGTTTTCCAATATGGCAGCCACCCTGGTTCCAGAGTTACCCACTGCAGCAGCTCCAGCTCACACACATCTTTCCTGGGGTAGTCTGTTAATACACAAAGATGAACATACACTCACACAAACCCAGAAATTCATTTTTTAGGATCACAAAAGGTAGCATGCCAAACACAGTTCTTTACCTTGCTTTTTTCAGCCAGAATAATCTTTCTTTTGATTAACTCAGGAACACCTGATCAGGGACCTTAAGTACATTTGCAAACTCCCTTCACCTTTGCCATATGATGTACCACCAAGGAGTGAGAGCGATGACAGGACTTTTGTCCTTTGCCATATTCTGTTGGTTACAAGCAGGTCACAGGTCCTGCCTACACTCAAGGAGGACATATTACACAAAGTCACGAACAGTATGGAGTGGAAATCATGGGGGCTACTCAAGGGCGTGTCCGCCATAGATGGTTATGTATTTCCTGAAGTGTCTTGAATCAAATTTTTATGGGCATTTGGACAGTGCATAGAGCCTTGGCCTGGACTGGCAGGCCCTTGTGTCAGTTGGCTTTGGCTGAAGAGCCAACAACCAGATAACCCAAGTAGCATATAACAATAAGCATGTATTGCCTGTGTGTCTGCAGTCAGGTGGGGGTCTGCTGGTCCCGCTGACCTTGGTGAGGCTCCGTCACGGTCAGGCTGTGGACTGGGGCTGCTGGCTGCTGCATGGCTCCCTCCTGCAGTCCTGCGCGGGCACGTTCTCCTGGTGAGCTCAGCGCACGACTGTTAAGGACAGGCCCACTTGCACACGGGCTTTGCAAGCCCCTGTCTTTGTCCTGTTAGCTGATACGCCAGAGGCCAAAGCAAGTCCCACAGGCGAGCCCAGAGTCAGAATACGAGGGCCTGCGAGGCTCCAGGGCTAAGAGTATAGATAGGCGAGGAGCGAGGACGTGGAGCTGGAAGGCGATCCGCTGGAGAACCCTGACTCATTCCCGTGCTTCCTTCCATCCCCCCAAAGAAGAGAAGAGATCTAGTGCCTGAAACTTAGGGTTTCTCAGGTAGCTAAGCTGGGACTGACTTGGCTTCCGTGCCGTTGGCATGAAAAATAATACCAAAACAAGACAAATGAATCGACGGGAAAAGGCCGTGCCTACAGAAGTCCGCCGGCAGTGACACTCCTGAATTCAGAGCTCTAAACTCGGTGATTCCAGAGATGGCGTTTTGTTCCCCAAAAGCAGTTGCCACAAGAAAATAAAGGGGAATGACTTCATGAAGATGACAGACCTTACTTATTTCATGCATGTCAAAAAGGCCGTTGCTCCCAGGACGGATGGAGATCAGGGAAACTGCAGGTGCCCATCCGACTGGGGTACTCTCATCAGCTTGTTAGTACTAACCGAGAGCTGTTTGTCTCTTTAACTCCCATTAAACCAGTATAGTAAAGTCCTGAGGCCTACAGGATCAAGTCCTAACGATGAAAGAATAAACGTAGATAAAAGGGCAATTGAGATGCAAAGATCTTCTAATTATTTTCTTCTTAACTATTTCACGTATTTCTAGTGGCCGAGAGAGACCTGGATTTGAATCCCAACTGTGGAGCTCACTAGCTCCATAATTTGGGACAAATTATTTGACATCCTCTAAATCTGTTTCCTCGTCTGTAAGAAGAGGTAATGTTTTAACTTCACATGGTTGAGGTAATGAAAGTATAGGTCTGAGCCCTGTGCTTGCCACAGTGCTAGCATGGAGGTATCCAAGGTTATGATTCCTACAAAGATAGGACTACACTCACCCGTCATCGCATTTTTTTAAAAAGCTGTTGTTTTGGGTCCTTGGATAAAGGTCAGTCGTGAAATTAGCCAAGGTTAATCTACACGATGGCATTTTACACAATCTTCATGTGCGAGGCCGTCCCTGAATGTTGTGTGTTCATCTGTCTTACCACCTGGAGGAATATCCTTTGCGGATGTTGTTACATTGCATGACAAGAGCTAATAGTAAAACTGTACCAAAAATTAGAAGACAAAATGCCCCAAAACTGGCCTGTAGGTCACGGTTCCTTCACTTGTCATAGTAAATTCTAGTTAATTGCCCACAACTGACTTCAGTGAAGGAGAATTAGATAATATCTGTGAAGCTTTTAATCTTATAAAAAGGCTCTCCCTAATCAAATTCATATATTCAAATGCAAAATTAATGACTATCAATTTTTTATTATGCACTTTTATTAACGGAATTATGCCTACCAATGTTAATGAATTGCTTATTAATAAGTAGATATGTATTTAATCTTACAACGTTTTTCATGTTTTTTCTAAAACTGCTTTCAGCGCACCATTTAAAATCCTAAATGGGGCCTTTTCCCAGCAGCCTATTTTTATTATTAGCAAAAGTCCAAAGATGCGTTTCTCCAGGTCTCCACGGCGAGGTAGTTATCTGTATTTAATTAATTTTAGTCATTTTGAAAACATTCATGAGCGTTATTAAACAGATACTGTTTTTACAGAGAAGAAGGAAAAGAATGTTCACTTCTGTCCGATCTGCTAGAAGAAACAAAGGATGTTTGCAGCCACATGCCGCCTCTCTGAAGGGTGTCCGTGTTGCGTAATGTTTTATACATAATGTTTTACTGCGAGATGACAGTTGCTATACAAGGCTCTGAAATCCCCAATGTAATTAGGATCTTGTAATGAGCGGCATTATGTAGGGAGATGCCTCTGACCCATTGTGAATGAGAACAAAATGTATAAAATTGAAAAACTCAATTAAGTTCCATTATGAACTAATTATCTCCCAAGTTCCATTGTTGTTTTAATACTCGAAGCTGAATTAGAGAAGGTGGGTGTCGGCATACCCTCAAAGATGATTGAAAACGAATTTGGAGAAAAGTGAAGTTCCAGTCCAGGATGGTTACATGGGTGTTTCATAAAGAGATGCATAAAACCTGGTCAATGGCCCCAACACAGTAGGGTATCAAGGCAGAGAGGCCTGGCACTTGGCACCATATGCGAGACGTTATGAGGTGCTGGCCCTGGACCAACACTAGCAGTGCAGTAACGGTGTGTTCGGAGACACTTACTCCAGCCCCCGGAAGAAAATGGTCAATGTTGCTTTCTTGGCATTTTTAATCAACTTCTCAATTACTATCCTGGCAATAATAATAACAGAAAGGTAAGCCGCCACAGAAATAGCGTTCGTGAGAGCAGATTGGCCCAGTGTAAAGCTATCCAATCAAATTTTACTACTCCATGAACATTTTTGTTCTTTAATGTTTGAGGGAAAAAAAAATAGCGACCTCTTCAAAATAATCAAGATGGTCAGGGTCCCTTTTCTGTTTGGAAAAGGGTTCTGAAACCTTAAATCTTTTTTGTTGGGTTAAGGCTTTGGATTATAGGCCAAGTTGCTGTTTGTAGCAATTTTAGACATCTGCTTTATGATGTCGCTGAAAGCATTCCCCCACCACATTAAGCCCAGCTTTTCGGCTGTACAGTGATGTAAAGTTTATTGAAACATTTTTACATTTGCTTTCTTTGACCACAATAGTCATTTTACTGTAACATATGCAATTAAACGGGAACAGTGTAAATGCAGTGACATTGATAGGATTCTCATTTGATTCTACTGAATGCCGCTCCTGTTTTCATTCGTGCTTGACTGCTGTTGACAAAGGTCTAGGAATACGAGTGGATTATCCGAGGCAATTGAAAACCTCATTGTTTTTGTTTTATTGCTGTTGTAAGATCATGATTAAATATCTAAAGTGAATCGCAGCCTTCTTGGGGCCCAGAGCTCCGAGTTCACAATGACCCTTCTTTGGTTGGATCCAAATCTATGGTTTGGCCATGGCACTATCTAGAAGCATTGAGCTTATTACAGCTACAGTCAAGGAAAAGGTAAGGTGAAAAAGTAGCAAAAGGGAAATGTAATGAGGAGAGTCCCGTGTTACTGGACCACTGGTGGATGTTTTCCTGGGTCTTAGACGAGTGAGAATGGGTAGGAGAACAGAGGGCTAAGAGTTGGGAGAAAATTGGGGGTGGGGGGGTGGGGGTGGATGGTGCTTCAGTCCTTCTGCTCCGTCTCCAACATGAGCACGCACACATTCAACCCCTTCCGTGAGTCTGCCACTGTTCCCTTGCTTTATGCTGGCTCTATCACTTGTGGCGGCGCTGCTGGTGGAATGTTCGCAGGTGGAGATGAAAAGAAGTGATAGAAAACTCACAGGGTCAGACCTGACCCTGTGAGTTTATATACGTGTGTGAGTTTATATATATATGACTCACTGGAGAGTGTCTAAAAAGACTGTGCACCCAAGGTACAAATCGTATGAGGTGAAGTTTCACACTTGACAAAATGCTTCTAAGGTTCTTCTCAACTGTGAAACTAGCATGAGCAACGTTTCACTCAGAAGTTGGAGAAAGTATTTAGTAGGATTCAAAGACAGATGTCATGGGGCTGTGAATATCTTAGAATGCCATGCAAATATTTGTGGCTTGGTATGGATCTGTGCATGTGACTTTCCTTCTATAGAAACGTTTTATTAGATTCTCAAAGAGGTGAGACCAAAGAAAGACTAAGGGACTGCTTCTTGGGATTACGGTAAGGTATAAGTTGCCTCAAGATCAAAAGAACTAACCCTTTGACTTGCAAATCCACTGAAAGGGAAAGAGTGGGGGGAGTTTGGAGCCCCTCAGGAAGTGGAGGGGCTCAGCCCTCTACCAAGAACTGGTGAAGGAAATTCACCAGAGTCAGGAAACTTCATGACAGCCAGTCACCAGGGGGCTGGGAAAAGGTTCTCTTAGAGTGGAGATTGATGGGTGGAGGAGAGAGGAGAGCTGGGCCCAATACCAAAGAGATGTTTTCAGCATCAGCCAGCTGCAGAACAAAATGGGCTTCGTTTTCCCTACATGTTCTTCCAAGCCTCGTAAATCCTCAGCCTGCCCCCAGCCCACATCCTGCAGCAGCGGCCCTGCCGTACTCTGAAACCAGCCATGCTAGGGAACACAGCTGGTCCCCGAATCCCTGTTCGTGCTTTTCTAAGAGCTACCCTGGGCCCTGGGCTGCCCGTGGGTGCCACTGCTCCAGGGGACACACCTCCTAAGTTGGTTAACTGCAGCCACGCTAATGCTGCGACGCCAACAGCCCTGATGATCACTTTCTTAGCTCCCCTGTCAGAAGTTGGCCCAGTCTCTGCTGGCCTCACTCCTGCAGGGGCAGGGCAATAGAGCTGTTCCCTGTCTCTCTCATCCTGCTGAGACGAGAAGACTCTCTGGGGAATGTTCTCCCCTTGGCAATGGCAGAGGCCCAAGGCGTCAACAGAAATTCTCGAGGCCTCGGAATGCCTACTCTTGCAGCTGGCGTCCCGCCACTTCAGCTTCAGCCCATCGCCCGAGCAAATCACATGGCCAGATCCAAAGCCATGTCACGAGGGAATACATGCCAGCCGTCTCTGCAAAGCCACTTAGGCCTGGGTCTGGGGCAGGGAGAAAAATAAGAGGCACAAAAGCAATCTGCTGCATTTACGTGAGTGCAGCCAACTTCTCCTATGCCATTCAGGTCTCTTCGCACCTGCTGTGAGGCTCAGAACGGAGGAGACTCCAGTTTAACCATCACCGTCCTGAGCGTGGGGCGAGGGGACCGAGAGCGGGACCAGTGGTAACTGGCCGCTTCCGTCTCACCACGGTGCCTCACGACGCATCGCGCACGGGCCGCACGCACGACGTGCCAGACAGGACCACCTTGGCTGCCGCCATGTTTACTGACCAGAAGCTGCGATGTAGTCACCTTCACGGGCTTTTCCGTTTGGAGCACACGATAGGAACACATAACGATAAATACAGGTCGCTCGCGCCAGTTTATTAGTGCGCTCCCTGAGCAACAGTGTCTGCTTGGCTTCGCAGGTCTGTGTAACTCTGCCGATAGCTGGATGATCGTGCCCAACATCAAGCAGAACCACTACACGGTCCACGGTCTGCAGAGCGGCACCAAGTACATCTTCATTGTCAAGGCCATCAACCAGGCGGGCAGCCGCAGCAGCGAGCCTGGGAAGTTGAAGACAAACAGTAAGTGCCGGGGGCTCAGCAGCACCTCTGTCCCCCTTTCTTTTCCTTCTCTCTGCCTCAGGCATCGCCGACAGCCCCGAGAAGCAAGTAAGGAGCCGGGGCGGGGTGATGGGGTTGGCGTCAGACACCTCTGGGGGCCACAAGTCCCTCGACCCCCTAGGGGCTGTGAGTCCATTGACTTCCCTGCATCGACTTCAGACCGCTCACTTTTAAAATAGATAATCCTGGAGGGGTTCTTGTGAGAATTAGAACATGTATATATGTATGAAGCCTGACGTGTCATTGGGGCTCTACACGTGCAAATTGTTCTCCATAGCAGAAGAGCAAATGAGGAACTCTTTCTTCAGGAATTCTTTAGTTTACTCCAGATATCTGTCTGGGTCTGTGGTTCTCAGTCAGAAGCAATTCTGCCCTCCCCCCTTGCCCCCCCAGGGACACCGAGCAATGTTTGGAGACATTTTTGGTGGTTATAACTGGGGTGGATGCTACTGGTATCTAATGGTTAGAGGCCAGGGATGATGGGAAACATCCCACACTACACAGGACACGACAAAGGAAGACCTGGCCCATACATGTGTCTTGTAACACTGTCATCTCCCTCGTTGTCTCTGCCCACATGTGTTTTCTTTTATCCTCTCTTTTTTCTTTACTATTTCTGATCTAGAAATGCGTTCTATAACATGGAATCTCTTTGCATAGGACCTCCCAAGAGAAAGCAAATTGGAGTGTGTCGATATGGCGCCATGTTAGATAGTTGCGCCTAGTCAGTGGGAACAGTCAGCTGCTTTTCCAGAAGCACCCTCACTTAAACCAAAGCCTCCATTTCAGTGCTCAAATAACTTTATTTTACTCCAGACATACGTGTTTAAGACACATACACTTAGACATTAAGCTAATTTCTCCTCTCAATGTAAAAGAAGGAAATGTTTTTATAGATTAAGTAGGAAAAAAGTAAGTAAATACGTACACTGAGGTTCATTCTGTAGAATATATCTTTGAGACATCTAATTTGTGCTTCATCAGTTTTACGGAAGATGACGCATTCATTTCATGTAGACAGAAATGTCATCCTCTATTTCTAGACATGGAATTATTGAACAGATGTTATCAAGTTTTACATGAGGAGTTGGCAAACTTTTTCTGCAGTGTGCCAAAGAGTAAATATTTGAGGCTCTGCATGTCAAATGGTCTTGGTCGCCATCCACTCTTATTCACCTCTGCCCTTGCAGTGCAAAAGCAGCCATAGATTACACGGAAGTGAATGGGCGTTCCCGTGTTTCCATAAAACTTTATTGACAAACACAGGCAGTATGCTGGATTTGGCCTGCAGGCTGCAGTTTGCCAAACTCCTATGTGCACAATATTACAATGAATTCAATTCTTTAGTAAATGATAAATTTGGTCCTTGAACTAATTTGTCGTCATTGAAGCAAAAGCCTTGAACTTGGACAGAGTAGGTGATGGTGCGTTTGAGAAACCCATCTGAGGCTCAGGTGGAATTTGCCCGCTGAGGATGCAGGGGTTGGGGTTGGGCCTGACCTAAGCTGACGTGACCCTGCTCCACGTGTGTGGAGGTGAGGGTGTGAGTTGAGGCGAGAAGGGGTACATCTCACCTCATTGTGAGGCCAGTCTTCCTGACGGCTATACCATTCTGATATTCCTCTGTGGAAGAAGGGCAAGCAGCACGCGGCCCTGCTCTTCGGTGATGGCTGCCTCTGTGAAACTCCCCCCTGGTCTGCCTGTTAATGTCCACTTGGTTTTACATGCGTTCTCTCTTCCACCTTTAAAAACTGAAATATTTTAAGCAAAACTATCTTCATACTCTTCTTGCCTTAGTTCATACTCTATCCCTAATAGTTGCTGGTGTGATCATTCCTGAGGACATCTGTGTTTCACAAGACAAGCTGAAATTTAAACTCTGCATGTAATCCAGTAGCTCTTAGAGCCTCGGAGAATGTCCGTGCCCTGATCCACACTTGAAGCTTTTTCTCAGCTCCCCCTTTAAGCTTTCCTGTGATGTGGACAGAAATCTAAAACGGGTCAGCAGATGATCCAGCCCAGCAGCCAAATCTGGCTGCCTGTTTTTATAAATAAAGCTTTGTTGGCACACAGCCACACCCATCCGTTTCCCTCCCGTCTCTGGCCGCTTCTGGGCTGCAGCAGCAGAGTTAAACGGCCACAGAAAAGACCACACGGCCAGCAGAGCTGAAAATGTCTATCTGGCCTCTTACGAGAAAGTTATGCTGGCCCCTGTTCTAACAGAAAGGATTTGAGAGGTGCCAGTGTCATGTTTGTACCCAGGTGGCAGCTGGAAATCCTCTGGCCTCCCCGGACGTGACGTCACACTCATTGCCCCATGCTCTCCGTGCCACTGTCACAGCCAGCGTCGTGGATTGCCCCGGCCAATGTACCAGACTCTTTCCACTGGCTGCCTGAGGGCGGGCCTACCAACTGCACCCGTGGCTGTGGCCAGGGGGCCTTGGGATATCGTGGTATTTGCAGCCTCTCTAACTCATTTCCTGCCTTTTAACACCGATGTAGTGTCGAATGGCAGGCAGTCCTCCAGACCAGCGTTCCATTCTCAAAGAAGTAACAGCTATGACGAGATGTTCAGGGGTGACTCTGCCAAGATTTTCTAATGGTTCGATCTTCAAGACACAAATATGTATTATATATATAAATCTTCAAAATTGTATCTAGAGAGATCTTCAAAACACAAATGTGAATAATGAAATAGAGAGGGATGTATACACACACACACACACACACACACACACACACACACATACTCTGGAGTATAATACCCAGGTGTTCTGAGCACATTCTTTTTCCTGATCTTGTTGTGGGCTGAAAAATGCACCTTTTTTTTAGTCATTCTGAGCTCATGAGAATCATTTGTAATTTGCAACAGTTTCAGAAGAACGTAAAGCCTTTATGTCAAAATCTACAGTCTTGGTTTCTTTGGCTTCTGGTGTGAAGTCTGCCGAGCATGAACCGCATTTTAAGCTGGATCGAATTTGGGAATGGTTGAAAACGAAGTCTTCATTTCCTCCTTCGCTTGGGAATGCTGTTTAGCCAGTACGTACCTGAGCTGCTTGTGTCCAGCTGGCCCCGAAGATAGCTTCTGCCACATGGCATGGTTGATCCCCGCCCCTGCTCCTGTTGAATCATTAGTCGTAGCAGCTCGGGATCCTTGTCTCAGAACTGACAGACTGGGAGTTCGTGAAGGCAGGGGCATGTTCGTACTATTTTACTGTGCTTTTAAAATCTGATTCTGAGAATACATTGTTGGTCATGTTGAAATAAACAGTCCTCTTCTTCCTCTCTCTGTTTTGTAAACTTCTTCCCAGGCCAGCCATTTAAACTGGACCCCAAATCTGCACATCGAAAGCTGAAGGTGTCCCACGATAACTTGACAGTAGAACGTGATGAGTCATCATCCAAAAAGAGCCACACGCCCGAACGCTTCACCAGCCAAGGGAGCTATGGCGTAGCTGGAAATGTGTTCATTGATAGCGGTCGGCATTACTGGGAAGTGGTCATAAGTGGGAGCACATGGTAGGCAATGATCTGTCGTCGTCCAGTTATAAAAAGGCACATCTCACTGTGTACTTTGTCAGAGCATTAATCCATTCCAGAGCCCAGCTTGAAGAAAAATATGCAGAAAAGCTCTTTTGGTCTGTTGTTGCACCACTACTGGTGCGTAATAAGCGCCCCGAGACTCGGTGGCTTCACACACCAGTCATTTCTGACGGCTCGCTCCCCACCCCCGTGTGTGGGTTCACTGTCAAAGCTCATCTTGGCCGGGCTTTGCTCTAAGCTGTAGGTTGGATCGAGGTCTGTTCTTTGTGTCTCTTCAGCCTCCTCGGACATGAGGGCCACCCAGGTCATGTCTTTCTCAGGGAGCCCGAGAGTGCAGGCACAGCTAGGCAGGCACATTTCAAGCCCCTGCTTCCATCACTGTCTACTAACTTCTCATTGGCCAAAGCCAGTCACGTAGCCAAAGCCAAAGCCGCTGGTCTAGGGAAGTATCTCTCCCGTGGAGGTGAGAGGAAGGGAGTGAGTATGTGCAAAACAATCATCTAATCTTCTATTCAGCCAGTAAGAAAAACAGCTCGTTTTAAGTCCATCCTTTTTTTTTTTTTTTAATTTACAGCAAGAATTGCAGCTGAGAGGCTAGAGTCCTGGTCCCTAACAGCTGGTATGCTCACTGCTCTTACAGCCAGAGGGCCAGACCTGGCCCGGTGCCTGTTTTTGTAAATAAAGTGTTGTGGGCACACAGCCATGTCCATTCTTTCCCACATTGCCTGCCTGTGGCTGCCTTTGAGCCACACGGCAGAGTTGGGCAGTTAAAACAGAACCCTATGATCCGCAAAGCTGAAAATATTAACCGAAAACGTTTGCCGATTCCTACTCTAAAACATCATGCTTCGTCATTTGAAAGAACAAATTTCTGTTGCCTTGTACGTTTTGTGACTCTAGACTGGGCCGATGACTGGAAATAGTCAAGAGCTGAGGGGCTGAGGCAGCGATCATAGGCTGGGAATCCTTTGCAACGGTCTGTTCGATCCGGCGCCGTGCCTTCAGCCCAGCGAGCTCTCGAAACCCAAGCTCGTCGGTCGGGGTGCGGTGTCTGCGTTGGAATGAGCTAACCTTGCCTAGTTAACCTCACGAAGCTGACCTTGTCAGTTCCTCAGCCACACGCTGCAGCCCTTCCTCTGGCTGGCTGGCTGGCTCACAGGCACCTGTTCGCTTTTGTGCTTTCATTTTCATTTAACCAGCCCTCCTCTAGCAGAACGATGTGCCGGGCGCTGGTCTAAGCATCCTACAGATGTTAACTCATTCATTCATCTTAACAGCCCCCCAGAGGCAGGTGCTAGGGCTAGGAAGTCTGCAGTCAGGGCGCAAGCTCTGACCCAAGGCTTCACAAACCTTTCTGTAAAGGGCAGAGAGCCAGTGTTGCTGGTTTGGCAGGCCAGATGATTTTTATCCCGACTACTCAACTCTCTGGTTGTAGTGGGAAAGCAGCCACAGACCGTGTGCCCGTGACGGGGCGTGGCCTTGCACAAAGAAAACTTTATTTATAAAAATCAGCAGAGGGCCACATTCGGCCTGTGGGTTACAGTTGGCTGGTTTCTGCTCTGAAGCACCATGCTCTGTTTTTGAAACATGATAATTCCTCTTCCGGACGTACGGTGGTGTGCTTGATGAGGCAGAGCTTAATCCTTGCTTAGAAAGAAACACCTCACAACTAACCGGAAACGAGGAGTATCGGAACAGTGTTGTGTTTGAGATAAGGTTGCTAAGACACTTACTGTGTCTCAAGTCCCGTACAGTGTTGGTGCGAGCCCACTGAGATCTCAAAAGTGAAATCAGAGGCTTGGATGTCTACTTTCTCCCCAGAACAGTACCTACATCGGCCAGGCGAGGAGGTTTTCTTCTGTTGTGATCCTCGCAATTCTGTTGGCCCAGAATATTCCTGTTCCAACATCCTGCCAGAGGATGGAGGACAAATCCTTCCGCCCCACTCGGCTCTGGGCCAAGCTGGCATTTACAGTTTTTAGCTGCACTGGGGCAAGATAAAAGCCTGAAGGAAAATAACGATGAATTTTTGCAGGTGCAAAGGAGCAAACATTTCTAGTTAATTAACGTGCTGTATTAATCTGGGATAGAATCCAGTGTCTAAATAATTACAACCCCATTAATAATTATTTATGATAAATGATACCCGATCATTATGATCTCATTCGCATTGATGAATGGTGCGGGAAAATTCCACCAGACCACTTCAGTTACATAAACACAGATCAGTATTACCTTGAAAACACCCTCCAGATGTCAAAACCAGCTCAGGAGGGGGGAAGAATTCTAAAATTAATCGCCACACTTTGGATCTTTACACACCGGATTGTGTCAGTTTCAGAAAACATCTCATGTCGAAAGTAGTTGAACATTTCCTGGGAGGTGTTAGAGGGGAAGGGGTGACCCATGTGATCAAATGCTTGGGGCGCCTTGATTCGCACCAGCTAATGACCATCCATTGTCTCGTGAAATATAGTCCTGACTTTCAATTAACATGTATGTTATGATCCCTGCAATGGGGCATGTTAGCATGGCTCTGGGAAACATAATTTTTATACTTTCTGAATTCTCCAAGTCTCACTGCGTAACTTAATGGAACATTACCTTCTGCCTGCACCTTTCAAGCTCAATGGAAATACGTACATGGTTTTACAGATTAATGATAACATAATGGTATTTTCCTCTGCTTAATGGACTATACACGGAGTTATTTTCTTACTCTCTAATGCTGTTAATGTGCACTTGGTGTTTTATGAAATGGTGTTAACTAAACGTGGGTTCACACAAAGATGCCTGGGCCACAAGTCAAGCGGGAGGGGGCGAGATTCTGGATCCTGCTGCTAATTGTAACCTTCTCTGTGTTCTCCCATTTGCTAAATGAAGTCGGCCCTACCTGCCACAGCTGCTCCATAGCAGGTTCAGTTAAGGTTCAAATGGGAAGTAAACGTCAGAGTCCCTTGATACGAAATAAAAATGGTGCGCAGAAACAAGAAGGAAACAATACAGACGTGGCTATTTTGTGACGGAAATGCAGGTTCCACAGTATCTGAAAAAATGGAAATAGTGTCTGGGGGGCGTAGAGAACATCGTTGGGGCAGATAGTCAAAACCTTTCCAAAGTGTCTGTCTGTCTGCCATCTGGAAAAGAGTGTTTCCCCACCTCTTAGAACTTCTGGATCTTGTGCAGAGCCATCGCAGTGGCAGGTCCTGACCCAGACTCCCACTGGAAAAGGACTCTGGGAAATGCAACCCCAGGATTCTCCCCACGATGCAGAGCAGGATTGGCCAGAAGGAGGAGAGGAGGCCCAAGTTGATGACAGACAGGCTGGTACACGAGGCGTAACTGAGGATCAGTAATTTTTAAATTCAGTGATCGCATGTTCTATTCATTTTTTTAAAACATACCACTCTTAAAGTGATTGTGTTTTAAATCCAACATGCGATTTAAAAAAAAATAATAATGTCGTTTTATCAAAGACCAATGGAGTTTTTTTTCTCTCTGCACTGGATAAGGTACCATATGTCAGTATCCACTTAGACTGGTTTCTGCTATAACATAGTAAAGATTGAGCTCTGAATCATTTACTCTTTATTAAGAATGATGGGTTTTGCTTATCTTAATCACTGAAATACTGCAAATGTTATGGAGGCGTGCCTCAGCAGGGCAAAAAGAGATTAAGGAGCTTCGAACACCGTAGAAAGAGTTCTTAACTTTTTTGAGTAGTTGAGAGTACATTTAGAATAATCGGGATATCCATCTCTCAAAGACATTCAGAATTTTTAAAAACAGTAGGAAATGTAATCAGAAGGGCTCTTGGCAGTGATGAGGCACATACTTTTTGGTGGAGGAAGGGATTAGAGAGTGTTAAGTTTGTGGCCTTTTGAGTCACCGTAGGTTCAAATTCTGATTCTTTTCCTTATTAGTAATGTGGCATTGGGCAAAGATAAGAAAACAACAGTTACCCAAGATTCCTTGCCACACCTTGTGCCGCAGATTTTACATATGTTCGTTCCTTTGCTCCTCAAAATCCCCGTCCGGGATGGAGACCGTCATCGTCCCTGCGTTGTAGGTCAGGAACCCAGCTAGGAGAGGACGAGGAACTTATCCTGGAAATGAAAACCATTCTCCATGCTTACCTATTGCAAAGTGTACTCAAAGTCATGGAAAACGACAGACATGGGGTCAGTCAAAAAATTCAAAGTAGGTCAAAAGGAGAAGTCTAGGGTTGTGCTGTCCAATATGGTAGTCCTGGGCCACATGCAATTAATTTAAATCATTTAATTAAAATTAACTAAATTTAAAGTCTGGTTCCTCGGTCTCCGCAGCCACAGTTCAAACACCCAGTAGCCACATGTGGCTCGTGGCTACCATATTGAACCGAGGAAAACATTTCACTCATTGTAGAAACTTCTGTGGGATAGCGCTGGTCTAGAGAATTCATTGTGTGGGTCTTGATGACTGTAAAAAAACAAAACAAAAGGTAGTGAGACACAAAGTTCAAATTCTCTTGTAATATCTGAACTAAAAACAGGAATATGAGTAAATACAATGGCCCATGTCCGCCCATGGTATGTTTAGGAGGAAGGCGACGAGGAGCACTGGTGTCAGGGTCTTTGCCAAGCTTTCAATGAAGAATGAGCAGGGAAAACAGAAAATCATGTTTTCGTGACCCCTGAAAACCAGAGAAAGGAGATAGCATCTGTGTGCAACCCGCCTCATGGTTTTTGTCGTCACTGTTCTGTTTGCGCAGGTATGCCATCGGCCTTGCTTACAAATCGGCCCCGAAGCATGAGTGGATTGGGAAGAACTCTGCTTCTTGGGCACTGTGCCGCTGTCACAATAACTGGGTGGTGAGACACAACAGTAAGGAAACCCCCATCGAGCCAGCCCCCCACCTCCGGCGCGTCGGCATCCTGCTGGACTATGACAATGGTTCCATCGCCTTCTATGATGCTTTGAACTCCATCCACCTCTACACCTTCGACATCACCTTCTCACAGCCTGTGTGCCCCACCTTCACAGTGTGGAACAAGTGCTTGACCATTATAACTGGCCTTCCAATCCCAGACCATCTGGACTGCACAGAGCAGCTGCCGTGAGCACCTGGCCACGTGGAGCTGCTTTCTGGGGAGTACAAAGGGTTGTGGCCACCATTTCAGGGACAGAGAAAGCACAGGCTCCCAGAGTGTGATTAAATGTCGCCAAAAAGTGTCCAGAAATATCGGCTAGGATAGGACTCGAAATAGGCAATTCTCCCCTTTTACTGTCTTTTGTATTAAGTACCTGCTTTAATAATTTCTTTAAATTTTTCCTGTATTTGCAGGAAAATTTATAGATTATTTATAAAAGAAACATAACCGAAATTACAACTCTTAGACATTATTTGGTTTTGCACATTAAGAGGCCCAGAAGTTTACCAGCTCTTTACAGCAACCTTTGTGTCATCACGGTCTGTGGGCTTGAGAAAAATCTTTTGTAGTTTAGTATGCTTACTCACCTTCTCACAACATCGTATCTCATACTGATCCCGTTGTGGGTCCTGTCACCTGGACAGTGCATAACAGAATATCACTTACCTTAAAAATAAAAAAAATAGTTTTGAACCTAGTAGGGCAGCAAACGGGCCTAGGGTCTGCTTTATCTTGAAGTGTTTTAAGTGTGATGTCAAAACCACCTTGGATCAACTAAAATGGAGAGCAAGAGGGAGAGTGGAAAGAATTGACTTGGGAGCTTGGAATCCGCCATGGCCCAATCTTTAGTCACCTTCCAATGGCTGGTGGGCTCGCTCTGGATAAAAAGGTTCTGAAGCCTCTGGCCATGTGTGACCTAACCTTTCCCAGGATTCAGGATTCTGGGAGAACGTTAAGAATGAGCTTGTCATTGAAAATAGTCACTTTGAATCCTACTAATTATTCAAAATGTCAGAGGCTGATTTGTCTTTGATCAGAAGTAGGGTTCTGTTTCATGACCTAAATCTATTTCATTCTTCCTTCTAAAAGTTTCTACAGGCCTATGACATCGCTTTACTACATTTAATAGCTGTCCTGTCTCCCTCTCCCCCAAAGCATTTTTCTTTTGTTGCTGGGGCTGAGGAAATAAACATTTTCTGTTACAAATGGCAGCACCACTTTGGATTGACTTTGCTCTCCGGGACATCAACACATGGCCTTGACTGTCTCTACCGCGTCCAAATATGACTCACCCGAAAACACTTAATATTTATGAGTTGGTAATGAAAAGGGACGTTGCATAAAGTATTCTTTACTAGTATATGTGCCTCAAAAGTTATAAACAGACTTTTGTTAAACACATCTTGAAAGATGTAGAGGTCCCTCTGTATTCTAGTATAGTTCACTATAGAGTTGTAAAACAAAAACAAAAACAAAAAAAAAGCAAAACAAAAAAGAACAAAACAAAACAAAACAAAAAAACCAAAAAAATCAAACTCACTATTCCCGTGCTGGAACCCACTAATAGAACCTGCTAGTAGAGTGTCAGGTGGGATTCTGGGCATGCTGATCTGGTAAGATGGAATGGTCCATGAAGTAAGGCTCTCTTAAGCAGTCCTTGGACTTGGACCGGAATCCGGCATTGGTTCTATCTTGACGAAGGGCGTGACATCTTTAAGTCATTTCATTTGCTAAAATATTTATCTGAGCTACTGGGTTGGCCACTTTGACTGAAAGGACTGATGGATTTAGGCATTGTTTTTAGCAGTTTTGTTTTTAACCAAATCAATTGTCTCCCTGAGATCCGTCCGTAGACCCGCTGTTTCAGCATCGCGCTATGTGAGCCCCAGCCCGGACCCCCTGGGCTGCGTCATGCACGCTTCTGTCCTCTTCACCGGCAGATGCTCTCCTTTTTCTTAACAGATAGAGTTTATATATTTACTATATTATTTATACCCAGATGAATATTTTGATAGCTACTTAGGACAATTTCACATCTAAAAGATGGACACCTCAATGGAAAAAAATTAATCATTGTCTGGAAACTTAATTTTTTTTTTACAGTATAAAAACAATGCGTGTTTGCCTTCCCTAAACAAACTGAAAGGGTTGTAATTTTTACATACTGTTTTTGGTAGCTGGATAACAGATATTTTAATGCACTTTGTACACTAACAGGTTTTAAATAAAAGGGTCTAAAACTCAGTTTCTGAGTTTTTAAAATCATGGTCGCCAGGTACCAGTAAACGCTACGGTTTGCCTTATGATGTTGATGTAAAGCATTTACGAGGATGATATTTCCATGAATATAATGTTTTTCAGTATAAAGACGTTACTACTCCGATTTTCACTGCAAGCCATTTAGTTTATGTTTTGGCTATTTTTATAAGGACAAGAGGGATTATGTTATAATTTGGTTGTGGAAGTCTCACTCTTTGCTAACTTAAAAACCTTGTGGATAGTAGCAGTTACTATTTCCATGTTGTCATATTTACAGGAAAATATGTATATGGTGAAAGGCCACAGTGTTTACTTTCATTACTGTAATGATGTAGAAAAGATTTCCGTGGATTTTTTTTTTTGGAAAGTCTAAAAAATATACGCTATAAACACGTGCTGCAGTACAATTCTTTAAGTGGACTGGGGTCACAGTATTTTGTTTTCGAGGTCCTTACTTCACAGGCAGCATTGCGACACGGGAGAAAGAGACGGCAGTGCCAGTTACATTAATACAGCCAAATCGATGCGGCGCCAACCAAGGCTGCCAGGTCTGACGTCGTGGGTGTGTGAAGACGTGCTGTCGCCATCTTGAAGTTCTTAGTAATTTTTGAATAGGGGGCCTGCATCTTCGTTTTGTGCTGGGCCTGAAAAATTCTATAGCCAGTCTTCATAACAGAACTCAGAAACATGGTACCTCCCTTCCTGGTGGATACAAATGAAGAAACCTGGATCCAATGTCAAAAGTGGCTGGCCATATAGTGCAAGTAGGAATCCAAATGGATTAAGAGGAGAATGGGTGTGGGTGAAGATTTTCTTCCCAGCATGAAAAAAAAAAAGACTTCAAAAACTGACTGCAAATATTGATGATTTCTGCTGGAGAAGAGGAAATGGCCTGATTACGAATGGGCAGTTTATCACGGTACTGAGATCATTGACCCTAAACTTCCCAAGGAACTGAACCAGCGCCGTCCAGTGAACGGGGGACTCCGTTTCCACTCCAGGCACATACGCGGTGCCTGAAGAGACACCTGTGTGTATGCTCGCATACCTGTGCTTTTGGTGTTGGGAAGTTGATGATCTGGTCTACCCTTAACAAAATGTTAAAAAGGAGACAAAGACCACAATGATGGGGGCAGGAGGATGTTTTTTGAAATTGTGCTACTCAACAAAGGGGCGATTTGGCAATGTGTGGAGTTGTTTTTGGTTGCCCCAACTTGGGAGAGGGTGCTATTGGTGTCCAGTGGGTAGAGACCAGAGATGTTGCTCAGCATCCCCACGCACAGCACAGCCGCCTCCCGCCCACAACCAAGAACCATCCGGGCCAAATATCAGTGGTGCTGCGGGGGAGAAACTTGTTCTTTGGGGCTCTGTAAAGCAAAACTCTCACGAGTATGTTTTCCCGTTCCTGTAATTGACTCAATGCCGGATATATCAAAAAGCAAAGAAAAGGGGACACTTCACTGCAAAACCTTCACAGCAGTGGCTCCTTCACTTAAAAAACCATTATAAAAACCTGCAGTCTGAAAAGCAGTCCAAGCTTGTGTAAATGGGAATGCAGGGATCGGTGTCACGAAGATCTGGATGTGGCTGGCTCAGTCTGGAAATGCCACGCGGACTCTGTAGGCCGCTCCTCTCACGGGAACAAATGCAGCCCCTGGTACTGGCTTCCGGCGGCCACTCCCGCGGCCCGGACCATTCTCGCCATTGCTGTTGCTTTGTGGTTCAAAATAAAGTCATTTTTGTGGTTCCAAGGCCCTCTGTCTCGCCTGTCTCTGTTGCCTTTTCATCATTGTGTGTTTTCACACTCATTGTTTCCACAAATATTTATTCAACATCTGCTGGGTTTCTGAGCTACTTTGCAACATTGAAAGTTTCCTTTTATTCCTGAAACTCTGACCCACCATCCCGCTTCTCTCCATTCAAAATAGTTACTAAGCCCCAAAACAGTCCCTAGGAAATTTAAAAAACACAATAAAGAAAACCTATACAGGAGTGGAGATCCGGAGCAAGAATGGCCTGATTTCGAGTCTTCTAGAGGGGGTGGAGGAGGTGAGGACAAGGGGGATCGGAGCAGAGGAGTGAGGCTTTTCAGCGTGGGCTGCAGCACGCCCAGCGGTCGGCCCGTAAGTCTATCCCCAGCCCCATTCTGTGGCTCCCAGGACTTGACTTTCTCTGGTTAGAGGGACGAGCCCTTTCGATGGAAGTCAGTGTGCTGCAGAGTGGTCAGTGGTCACGGGTCTGCAGCGTCCGCACCACCTGCGAGCTGGTTAGAAATGCCCGTTCTCCAGGCCTCCCCCCAGGCCTCCTCATCAGCATCTCGGGGCATGGGGCCGGCAGGAAGTTCTAACAGGCCCTCCCGGGCACTCCGGTACTGGCAAAGCTTTGTGCAGCGAAGCTCGGCTTTAGCCAGACCCCTATCCCATATGAAAATGCACTTACAACCTGAAGTGTGCTTCCGACGTAACATGCTTGAGAGGCAGCCTGATGTAATGCAAGGGTTCTTCACTTGGCAGAGCGTGAAAATCGCCTTGTTGTTTACAAATCTGAGTCCCGGACCCCCTTCTGAAAGATTGGGGATGAGAAGGTCTGGAGTGTGGCCAGGACTGGCAGCCAGTGCTAGAGACATGGAGCTCAGCACCTTTTCTATAAAAATCAGAGAGTGCATTATTTGGGGGGTTTGCGGGACCTACTGTCTCTGTGGCAACTACTCCACTCCACGGCTATGGAGTGAAAGCAGCCACAGAGGCTATGTAAATGAATGGGTGAGGCTGGGTACCAATAAAACTTTTTTTACCAGAACAGGTGTGGAGCTGCCTTTGGCCCTTGGCGTCATTTGCCAACTCCTGCTGTAACAGATACAGTACTGGACGCACCACGGGGCGCTCGCCAACGTCTCCTCTCCCTGAGGACTCGGCGGCCCCTCGTGGCTCTGGGCCTCTTGGCTCTCAAGTCCTTTCCACCCTTGAATTACATCAATTCTGAAAGCACAGAACTCGTGGAGAATTAGTCACTGAGGGCTTAAGACAGGGCCATTCAAAGGTTATTAGAAGATTCTTTCATTCAACAGAGTAGGGCGTGTCAGTTCTAATGATTAGCGTTCCCTCTTTCATAATTTTGACTTGAATCAGCCCTTCTCACAAGTGACAGGTGTGGAAAATAGATTCCCTTTAATAAGAGTTTTGAAGTACATTTAATTTGAACTTTTGAAACGGAACAGACACCGCTGTAATTAATCACCTTTCAAAGTCAGCTTGAAGGGCATGCCAGGCGCTGCGGAGAATAGCCCACTTCCTCCTCTTTTTTAAAGTATTATTTTTAAAAATACACAAAATATGTTGAAGAAGATAGCTGCTCGCGATGATAGTAGGAGCATAAAAAGGGAGACGTGCAACTTGCAAAGTCCTTCTCCCTTGAGTATCGTTCTCGCTGTGGGAAGCATATTCAAGAGCAAAATAAAAATGGGGTTGAGGCCTTATGGAAAACCTTTCTTGTAGCTGTCCTGTCTTAACATGGGCAGTTTATGGAGAGGAATTCAGGTCTCCCTTTGGATCCTTTTCAGCCATGTTCTCCTGGGAGAATTATAAAAGCATGATTAAATAGGAAGTATAGCAATTAACAAGCAAATGTGTCATGGCCAAAAACCAATTACTAATTAAGGAGAGACACAGAAAAAATGATTTAGTGAACACTGGTGCTTTTGCACGGTCTATTTATTCTCAAAGCTTAATTTTTGATTATGGTCATTAGAGCTGTTCAATTTCAGTAAAGTATTTCAGTTAATAAAGCCTATAACTTCCCCAGTCTTATTTTCCCTCCAGCTTCCGCCCTCTCTCGCCTCCTGTTTTCTGTCAAGCTTCTCAAAGGGCGGTTCAGATGTTCCATTTCTAAGAAATCAGAGAGGGAGATAAACCATGAGAGACTCTGGACTCCAGGAAACAAGCTGAGGGTTACAGAGGGGAGGGGGGGTGGGGGGACGGGGTAGCTGGGCGAGGGGTATTAAGGAGCGCACATGTCGTGATGAGCACTGGGTGCACATACAACTAATGAGTCGTCGAACACTACATCAAAAACTAATTAGGTACTATATGTTGGCTAACTGAACATAATAAAAAAAATCATTTAAAGATTAAAAAAAAAGAAAAAGATGTTCTGTTTCTGTTTCCTCACCTCTCAGTAGACCTCCCCATGCTCCACCAGGCGTTCAGTGTCTTCACTCCACCACCGAGGTCACTGACGTCAGAGACAGTGTCTGCATCAATACAAATGTCCGCGCACGTTTCATTGGCTCATCTTGACATACGGCAGCTTTTGAGATGTTGACCACTTGTTTTTTAATCCCTCCCTGTGCGACGCCATCCGAGCCACCTCCTCCCGCACCATTTTGTGCAGAAGCCTCCCCAACTTAAATCTCTCCGTCTGATTTCTCTGCTGCCTCAGCCCCTTATCTTGACCTGCTTATTTGGTCGTCTCTTTCATACATCTGAAGGGCACCTCAAACTCCACCTATCCAACACTGCTCTCATGCTCTCTCCCCAAACCTTGCCTCATCCAACCGGTTTCATGAACCCCAAACCACAGGTTCATGTTCGGTGCCCTCCTCACCCTCCATGTCCCATCCATCACCAAATCCTGTTGATTTTATCTCTTACATATCTCTTCACTCCTCTCTCTGTCTGCACACAACCTCCAAGTCCAAGCGTCCTTATCTCTCACTCTACAGCTGACTTAACCTGCTGACTGGTCTACCTGTAAATCCACACTGCAACCCGACCCCCCAGGTGACAGAGCAGCCAAGGTAATCTTGATATTAGGTCACATCACACACACCCTCACCGTTCCCCCCCCACTCCTCCCGTCACCCCCCACTCCTGACCCCCATATGTTGACTTTAAAATTCTCCCTGAAGCTCTTCCCTAATGCCCATAAGATTCTCCATGGTCCCTGTGTATTTCCCCAGTGTGGCCTTGGACCACCCTCCCCTTATTCCCTGCACTCTGGCCACACTGGCTGTTGTAGCCAGGCTCTGGTCTGCCACAGACCTTTACTCCCCTCACCTTCTTCCCTACCACTAACATTTCAGATTACTTCTCAACCCTCGTTTCCCTGCGAGTCTTACCCCGACCTCCCTGCCTGAGCCAAATTCCCCTAATCTCATAAAGCAACTCGTAATGTTTGTCACAGTTGAAAGTTGGTATGTATTTAAGTTTCGTTTACTAATTCTGCTCCTTTCCCCCCACTAGACTGTAATATTCCTGAAGTCTGAGGCCAAGACTGACTTAGTTCAATGTTTGCCACGTAGTATGTGCTCGGTAAACATAGAGTAGAATTCTAATTTCTCATGAGTGTGTTCTTACTTGTAACTTTCTCTTTAACCTACAACATCCACTATTCTCTCTTCTTAAAAAATTTTTATTTAAATTCAATTTAGTCAAAATATAGTATATTACTAGTTTCAGGGGTAGAATTTAGTGATTCATCAATTGCATATAACACCCAGTGCTCATTATATCATGCACCCATCACCCAGTTAGCCCATTCTCCCACCCACCACCCCTCCAGCAACCCTTAGTTGGTTTCCTAGAGTTAAGAGTCTCATGGTTGCCTCCCTCTCTGTTTTTGCCTTATGTTATTTTCCCTTCCTTTCCCCTCTGTTCATCTGTTTTGTTTCTTAAATGCTACATATGAGTGAAGTCATATGATAATTGTCTTTCTCTGACTGACTTATTTCGCTTAGCATAATACCCTCTAGTTCCATCCATGTCGTTGCAAATGGCAAGATTTCATTCTTTTTGATGGCTGAGTAATATTCCATTGTAGAACCGTACCACATCTTCTTTACCCATTCATCTGTTGATTGATATCTGGACTCTTTCCATATTTTGGCTCTTGTGGACATTGCTGCTATAAACACCGGGGTGCACATGCCCCTTTGAGTCACTATTATTGTATCCTTTGGATAAATACCTAGTAGTGCAATTGCTGGGTCATAGGGTAGCTCCATTTTTAACTTTTCGAGGAACCTCCATACTGTTTTCCAGAGTGGCTGCACCAGCTTGCATTCCCACCAACAGTGTAAGAGGGCTCCCCTTTCTCCACATCCTTGCCAACATCTGTTGTTTCCTGAGTTGTTAATTTTAGCCATTCTGACCCATGTGGGGTGGTATCTCATTGTGGTTTTGATGTGTATTTCCCTGATGCCAAGTAATATTGAGCATAAAGGCTAGTGTTCAAAATCTATAAAGAACTTATCAAACTTAACACCCCCCAAAAAACAAAAAATCCAGTTAAGAAATGGGCAGAAGACATGAACAGACATTTCTCCAAAGAAGACATACAAATGGCTAACAGGCACACTGTTCTCTTTTTAAAAGACTTACCTTAAAAAAAACGTCCTTTGTATTTGCAGAAACCACAAATATTACAGAATAAAAAATAATATCAAAATAAAAGGTAGAAAATCTACCTTCTAGCAAACTCCACCCTCTCTTTATAGTGACCGTAGGTCATCAGCAAAAATAAAACCTTAAATTTGGGCAAGTAAATCGCCAACCTGTGTCTTCTATCCCCTCCTGCCCACCTCCTGTCCCTGTGTTGTAAGGCTGGGGCTGTACTCACGTATTTCTCGCTTGCCAGCGCAGCTCATCCCACACCCTAAGATAATCCAGGTGCAAATAAAATGGGCTCCGAGGTATCACCGTCAACCTGGGTCTTGGAGAAGATCCCCTTTGACCTCAGTGCCCCACCTCCTCAGTACTGCCACCAACTTCCCAGAAAGCACACTCCCTATCCTTCTCCACAGTATCGCGGAGTCCCAGCCTCCTTTCTCATTTCTTCCCAGTAGCTGGGCTCTCTGTCCTTGTACTCCCTCTGACTTGATCTCCAGCGCATGCACTGAACTTCCCAGGCAGGCAACAGCCCTCCCCGTGGAGTTTCACCCAATGCCTGTGTCGCCTGCTTGTTCAACTTGGTCTCAGGTCACCACCAACTGGGTGCTCCTGCCTGCTTGCTCCTATGGGCTTATTTCTGGTTTCATTACCTCGGGTTCTGCTCCAGTGTTCCCAGGTCTGCTGCCTTGCAGCCCCTTTAAAGGCACTGGTCACGCTCCTGTTTCCCAAAGACGGTAACTCAAGAACAACTCCAGGCCCATCTTCCCTACGCTACATTCGATCCATAAGAAACTCACATTGGCTAATAAAGACAGAGGTGGGTTAAAAGTAGCAGGATGGCAAACGAGATACCACGGAGCACTAATGAAAAGGAGGCCGGAGTAGCTACTTTAACAGCAGACAAAGTCGGCTTCCAAACAGGGAACATTGCCTGGGAGTCAATTCATTTAATATGCAAAGCATTCTTACTTTCTTTCCCTCCTATTCCCATTTTCTTTCACCCCCCGCCCCCCTCCCCAACCAAAGAATGAGAACAAGAGCAAAGACGGGGGCAGTTGAGGAAAACAAGGCCTGGCGTTGGGAAATTCGGAGCACGCCTGCCCAAAATGGAGGTGGCTATGCAGCCCTGGGGTTGGGCCTACTGCTTTTTGGAGTCTGTTGTCAGCACCCAATAAATAAGTTACCGTAGATGATGACAGAGACGAATATTCTCGGTTTAGATGCCCATGTCAAGCCTCGGGTGAGTCCATCTCGGTGAGGCCAGGTTCAGGAGCAGCGGGAGACACAGACAAGAACGAACGTCCAGCCCAAAGCACGGAACAAAGAGGCCCAGCAAGGCCTCTGACCTTGGCCCCTGGGGAACCGGTGTGCACAGAGAGAGGAGGGGAGGGGGTCCGCGTGGCAGCATCTGTTATCAGTTGCCTCTCGCTCCCTCCCCGCATTCCAGACCTGGAGCTCAGGACATCCTGAAATGGAGAAGCTTGCTGTTGGGGGGACGTTCGAAACCTTCCGATGATTGACTGGAAGCAGAAGTGCCAGGGCGTGAACCCTGAGCCCCAGAGTTCACGGGGCCGACGAGCCCGCAGAGCCCAAGCCCCTGATGCTGCCGGACAGGCACTTCTCATTAAGCAGGGCCGCTGGACCTGCTGCCCAAACCCGACGGCCGCCTGCAGGGAGTCAGGCCCGAGAGGCGCTTCTGGACCATCACGGAACACCACTCGGAGCTCCCGTGTGAATGACTTCGGAGAGCCACGGCACCCGCCGGGGCCGCCGGCTTGCAACGGCAGCTCCTTCTTCTGGAGGCTTCGGCCCTTGAAGCCAGTGTCCTCAGGGGACAGCTCGGACTGCACGAAAACGCACACGGTCGTGACAGCATCCGAGACACAAATGTGAGCAATTTTCCTCCAAGCCGTCAGACACGGCGGCAAAAACATCCCCCACGTGGGATGGCCGGGCCTCATGTCGCAGAACCGTCCCACTGGGGGGCCTGACATCATGACACGGTCCCAGCTCTGGAAGGAAGCAGCGTGGCCGAGCGTGCAAGTGCCCTGGTGAATTAGGGAAAAGCGAGGACTTTGTTCGTTCTTGCTAATTACGGTCTGGCTGTCAAGTTCTCCTTTTCAGTTTAGGCAGGATATTACGAACTTTGTTTGCCTGTGTATTTGGGGTCTAATGAGATCGCCAAGTACAGTCTTCTACCTTCATGGAGACAAAGGACAGGAAAGCCGGTATCTGCTGAATGTATTTTCCACAAACACTTCTTCCTCACCTCACTTGTTCTGTGGACAGAGTCTTCTGATGCCCTGTTTTCATCGTCGTTCAGTCTTTTCTCTAGCTGTCTCTTCTCGAAAGCAGGAGTTCTCCACCTCAGCGCTATGGCCCCGGGGGCGGGACAATTCCTTGTTGGGGGGCTGTCCTGTGCATTGTGGAATGTTCAGTCACATCCATGGTCTTCACTCCTCCCAGCTGTGACAACCAAATATACCTCTGGGCACTGCCAAATGTCCCCTGGGGGGCACAGTCCCTTCTGTTTGAGAACCACTGACCTAGATGAGTGCTTTAATCGTAATATCGACGTTACATCATTATAACATTATAATGTTACGTCTGCTCTTTCATAATACCATTCCTTCTGTCCACAGGATCTTCTCATGTCACCTTCCTACAATTTTCTATCCCCGCCTCTCTGCTCCCAGGTCACTGCATCACTTGCGGGTGACTGTCGATAATGCAGCCATTGTCCCACTTACAGGTCAGTGTCCCCGGTGTGCCCAGTGTGCTATCAGTAAAGTCAGGAGAGAGAGAGGCAGGGTTGTGGGAAGAAGGAACACTTCCAGCTCCTCCCTGGATCTGGAAGCTGCCAAGAGGCAAATACCCAGGAGATCTGATTCGAGATATCTGTGGGATTCAGATAGAAGGAATCTTTGTATACTTGCTGATAACATTATACAGATTTTTATTTGCAAAAAAAAAGAGGGGGTGAAGTTACAATGTTAGTTTTAAAAGCTACCTGAAAGGAATTTACTTAATCCCTCACAGTATTTCTGTGCACTGCAAAAATGCATTCTTTCTGACCAGCCCAGGAAATCCTGGCAATCAGACCTCCAGGGAAGACCCTGCCCCTGGTCGAGGCCACACCATCGCTCTGCTGTCATTACATTAAGCTTCTCTTCCCAAGGCTAACCTGAGAGAATAGCTTTTTGGCTTTTTATTTTGTTTTGGTTTTGCTATCAGCTGGAAATGTGTTCTACAGAGAATATGGGGGGGGGGTTGCTTTTTGAAAGAATATGGTAACCCCAAAATAGAGCTATGATATTTTCTCTTTCCTTCCTTTCTTCCTTCCCTACACAGTTTAGAAGAATCCACAAATTTCTGCCTTCCTTCCCCTGAGGGATTTTTTTTTCCTCTTAGGACATAAGCTCCCTTAAGGTAGGGATTGTGTTTATTATCTTTTCCTACCTCTGCTGCCTAATGCAGTCGCTAGTTCGGTGCATGTCTTCAGGGGATGTTTACTACCGAAAGAAGTAAGGAAGAGAGAGATTGGGGGAGGGAAGGAGCAAAGGAGGGAGGAAGGAAAATCGAAGGAAAGGAAACAAGAAAAGAAGGGAATTTGTTTCAAGATCAAAAGAATCACACAAGGGATGTTTGGCACAACCTGCTCTCATTTGCCGCCATATAGCCCGGAAGTTCGTAGTGCTTCTGGCCTCCAGCATCTCGGGCAGGACAAAAAGAAGCTACGTGTGGGTTTAGGTGATCCTAGAGACCCAGTTGAATGAAAAGTGACAGCAAGAGAAAATAAGCGACTGTAACTAGTCAACAGATGCCCAGCTTTTCGAGTTACACACATTCCCATTAACTTAATATTGGACAGGAGGACAAAGCTTCCACGATGGAGCCATAAAAGATAAACAAAATTAGAATAAAAGAACAGGCTTAAAAGTTCTCCAATCTGTCCCATGCCCTTCAAGCAAAAAACCAAACCAAAACAAAAACCTTTTAATTTTCCTTTTCTACAGACTTTTGACAGCAACTCCACTTCTTGAAAGGCCCTCTTGATACCACATCAATTTTTCAGCTCTCAAATTTAGTCCATTTTCTCCAGTCCAGTCGTGTATATCGATTGAAGAAAATTGTGAAAAATAACAAAGAGCACGAGGGAAAAAGCAAAGCAAAATAAATATCCATGGTGTTCCAGGAATCATTTAATCAATGAAATATTTCATTTCTGAAAAAAATTCGTTTCTACTACATGTTACTGTGTGAATCATTCTGCGATTACATCCTGACTCAAACCCTAATTCTTTATTCACCATTAATGAGAAGTGTTGTATATTTTTTGAAGTGTGTTTAAGTCTTATTTTAGGACATGGGCCAAAAGGCAACATTCTCCAACTCATTAACCTGCTCCATAAACTTTAAACCACTGTTTCCTACGGGAGAAAAACATACCTGGTAATAGAGTTACTATTTTAATTCTTTCCTTCTATTTCAAGACCGGTTTATCCCCATTTCATCTGAATGAAAATTACTTGAGAACGTTTCCTCCCTTGTGCAATAAGGGACTTAACAATTTAATTCTGGTTAAGAAATCCGATTGCTTCCACCGGTCACAGAACCAGAAGCCAAACAAGAATTAAGAACCAAAGGAAATGTGTCCTGATGGCGTAGAGAGGCCCATGGAAGGCGCTGCCAATCAGCGGGACCCACCGACCGATAGACCCTTCCGACCTCGTTAACTCCGAGCTGAGCTCCCTCTGGCTTCTGCCACAGGAGAAGGAAAGAGTGTGGCCCCCGCGCCGTGTTTGTCCGCAACCTTCTCCCAACCATTTCCTTTCCAATGAGGAAAGGGAGCCGTTGGGTTCAGTCTGTATGAGTTTCATTTGTTTTTCCACTTCAGGATTATGTTCTTTGGCTGGGAATTTGGGAATTCTGCTTCTGCAGGCCTCGGCCTGAAAGCCATCACTTCTCCCAACTTCTCTAGGCAGGAGCTGGCGTCCAGGCCACTCAAGGAAACTTCCCGGCTTTCAAGGGGGCCCACAGCCAGGGCTTTCTGCTCTGCTCAGGGAAGCCTGCTTGTGGAGGGGGGCTGCTTTCCCGGGCCTGGGGCTGGGCCCGTGCCCACATTTTAATGACAGGCTGGAGCCAAGTGCCTTTACTGATTGGGAAAGCTATATGCTTGCTTGGGGCTTTTTAGTCATAAACAGCCTTTGCAGGCATCGTTCCTGGGCTGTTTCTACCTCGGCCTTGGGATCCGAGCTAAATAGTCCGTGCGCTGTTATCAATGGTCAAAATACTCCACCAGTGTATTATTATAGGGCTCTCCCGTGTGGTCTGGCCTTGTGCAGAATCAATAAAAAACATAACCTCTGTCTTGAAGACCCTGTGCCCTGAAAGCCTGCTAAGCATATGTAGATAGGAAAGCCGACAATCAATCATTGACGAACATCTGAAACGTAGTAAAGCCTTGTTAATCCACCGTTGCTGATCCCAAATAGCATGTAATTCAAAGCAACTGCTGTTCCTGTCCCCCATTGTTCCGTAATGAAAATATTACATAACTCAGAACTGGCAATGCGATGTTTAGTTTTCCAGGTCCCTGGCATTTCAAATTTTCAGGACATTGCTCTAATTGTATGTGTGCAATTAAGTAACAGATACTATTATCCTATGTCCACCGATCGAGTTCTCTCCGAGAAGTTTCACCGTAGGAGCTACAACGGCACTCGTGTCTGATCAGAAAGCCGAGGCTCAGATTGTCTACAAAAAACTGTTAACACCAGCTAGAAGTCTAAGCATGGGTTAGTGACTCCATTTTTTTAAAGGAATTTGTATCTGATTTAAAAAACGATATATGTTTATTGCAGAAAGTTCCAATTTAAAGAATAGCACAGAGGGAAACAAAAAATATGCCCGCGATCCCACATGGAAATGCTGTTTTATTAACCTGAAGTTTACGGGGATGTTGATCCCAAAGAGATGGAAGGAGGGTGGGAGGGAGGGAGACAGAGAGAGAGACCCCTTCATTATCTGCTCCTTTCATTTATCAGAAACATGGATTCCTCCCTTATACTAATTTGGATCCGGGTAAGGAATCAGTGCAGCCGCCACTGTCAGCATCACAATGAACTCTATTTTCCATGAGGAGGGATTCATGATAAAGCAGGCGCAGCTCCCATTTTAATTCCTGAAGTAAAAAGAAACTCATGACAAGATGGCCTCGCACAGGAAGTGAAGATACAGGCTAAGCCCCAAGGACAACTTTGTGTGCACGATGCTGCCCTGGGGAGATTGAGTTCAACCAGTGGTTCTCAACTTGCCGTGATTTTCTCTTGCAGGGGACATTGGCGGTGTCTAGAGACAGAAAAGTTCTCGTCCCCACTTGGGGGACGTGCTACAGGCACCTAGTGGGCAGGGACCAGGGATGCTGCTATCGTGGGGGGCGCAGGGCGTTAGACTCATCCCACGCTCATCCACAGAGGGTCACAACCTGAGGGGCCACACGGCTGCAGAGAGGACAAGAGACCAAACTGCCTGCCCTCCCGATGATTCGGTGGGTGGAAGAATATTCTGACAGCCTAGCATAATGTTTAAAAGCCCTGCTGTGAGGACAAAGTGAGTGTAGAACGGTCTAGCGCCTGACACATTGTTAGTGGCTCCAGATATGGTGACTATTGCCATCGTGGGCTAACCCCGGTAACTTTGGACGGGCGGCTTCTAACTGAGAGGCAGACTGGAGATGTCCTCTGGCCATGACCAAGCCGACGAAGGGCTCTCAGGAAAAAATGGAGTCATTTCTTTAAGAGTTCATTTGCGATCTAAACAAGAGTAATGCATCATGGGGCTAGGAGCCTTTTTGGGTTACCATTGTTTTGTAATCATGGTATAATCAAATGCTAAATGAATTTGCGGTAAATGTTGTAACGATATTCTATTGAATAGTTTTCCAGCCAAGTAAATCTTTGGCTTTAGAATTCTAGACAGCTATCATCTGGCCGTCCTTCCCAGCATTAACTAATCACCAGTGAAAAATACAAATGTCATTCACAAATCATATCAAAGACGGGAACAGCTGGAATCAAATTCAAGAGACTGCATCATTTTATCATCTTGACATTAATCATTCTACATGGATAGCACAGGCAATCTGGAGCGAAGAATTATTTATGTTGCAATATAAATGTTAACCATTTAGGCCTTGGGAGACTCTCTTCCTATTCCCTCCCTCCAACCCAGAACACCCCTAGAGACTCAAGTCCAGGGGTTACACGAAAATGTTTTATGAAGCGTTATTTATAAAGTAGCCATGAGCGCTGGGGGAAAAAAAATCCTAATATGAACAAGGCTGAGTTGTCTGACCACCTAGATTAGGGGTCGGCAAACTACTGCCTGTACACCAAATCCCGCCTGCTGCCTGTTTTTCTCTGGCTCGTGAGCTCAGAGTGGGTTGGTTGGTGGGGTTTTTTGTGGGGTTTTTTTGGTTTTGTTTTATTTTTATATGGTTGGAAAAAATCAAAAGAATCAAAATGTGGTGGCGAGTAAAATTTATATGAAATTCACATTTCAGTGCCCATAAAGAAAGTGCCACTGGAACCCAGCCGTACCCGTTGGCTTCCATGCTGTCTCTGGGTGCTCCTGTTCCGTAACGGCAGAGTTGGGTAGTTTCAACGGAGCCCATACGGCTCACAAGTCACAAAATCTATATTAGCTGGCCTCTTACAGAAAAATCTTTGCCCACCCTGAGCTGGGAATCTAGGGATTCAACACTCTATTTTGTTTCTATGCAATAATTACGGACTTGACCCAACAGCTGCCAGGTTTTACCTGCCTCACCAGTGCGTCCCAATCGGATAGCACTCCAGAATCCTGGTGCGCAGTTACTTCTCCCCTGTCGTGAGTGGTCTTGGTGGAAAAGTAATTCAAACTTCTCTAGCCAACGCGTCGCTACTTCTGCCTTTGTGTCCTTCGATCTGCACTTAGGATTTCAGAGGGGCTCTGCCTAGAACGGATTCTTCATGTATTCCCTTGACAAACATCTGGGGGAACATGTCCCATTTTCCAGGCACTGCGCTAGGCTCTGCGCAAGGTAGGCGAAGTCTACGCGCCTGTGTGGTGCACCTACCTAGGATGGCTGATGAACAAGCCAACAAATAAATGTGCGAGTACCTTCGGGGAGCAAAAGTGTTACACGGACAAGCGAAATGGATGTTTGACAAGGAGTGGGAGAGGTTGGTTAATGGAAGTTAGTGGTCAGGAATGGCATCCCCGAGGAGGCCATGTGAAACACACACTTCCGTTGACTTGGACCCAGAATTGTCGCAAGGCCGGTTTTTAGCTCAAAGGAGACGTGAAGGCTAGAGATAGAAAATTGCAAGTCCTAAGTCCACGAGGAGAAATTTGAATCCCTGAGCCTCCAAGAGAGAGGGTAGGGGAGTGAGGGAAATGTGATGTCCAGGGAAACCAAAGGAAGAAATGGTTTAAGGATGAAGAACTGACTAATGAGGGAAACGTCAGAGGCAGGCCTAGAAGCCATATGCCGGGCCTGGCTCCATGCGATTGCTGGGCCTTACAGTCTCCATTGCTGGTGGCCCTGACAGACAGTGGACAGAAGAAATCGCCTCAGTGTCCAGTCAAGCACATCTCCTTTCCCCCTTTTCCTGGGATGAGAAGTCAGAAGACCCGAATTGATTTCAATACTGAGGCGTAGGTGGTGGCTAAAGGACTCGCTGGACGGTTCTGGGGTAGAAGAAGCAAGAAAGAGGGAGTTGTCTACGCAGGTGGAAGCCACAGACCTCGTGTATGGGCCTCGCCCATGAAACCTGTCCCTTCACACTCGAACCCGAATCTGTCTACACCACTGCCAAGTGTTCAGTTTCCCAGAAGCAGTGTGGCAGAAAGCATCTCTGTCCACCAAACATTCTTCCACCTTCTCCTCAGTACGGAGTGGTCACTAAGAAATGGCCACTGAGCCAAAGGGCACATTTTCTAGTGTTCTTTGTGGTCACGTGTGAGCAGGTGACAGTGGGCATATTTCTCGTTCTGCCAAACGAGATCTTTTTCAGTGGAAACTTGAGATTTGACGTGGCCTTCTCGATGCTTCTCCCTTTTCCCTTTCCCTGAATTGCCTCGTCAAACAAGCAAAATAGTGAAACTCTAGGCAGAGTGAAGTCACATTCAACATGTGTCATTTATTTGGGATCTATTAGTCTCTATATTTTTCATAATTAAGCAAATAATTTTCAACAACCTAATAAGAAGAATGTTCAAATCCTGAGACTTTTCTACTTTGGGACCAAAGGCAGGCGACCTGGAGCATCTGACAGCATTCTTTTGCCCATGACCTCTTTTGTTTATTATTATTATTATTTTAGTTCTTGGTGCTAAAAAATGTTTAACTAGGCTAAACCATGGGTGGGAGTGGGGAACTGAAATGAGCTTTCTCTAAATTATTTAAAGGTGCCCAGGAGCCATTCTGGAACACCAGTATTTGTGAGGACCAACTGAGGCGAATGTAAATAGTGGCGTGCGCAGCTCACATGGAAAAGCTCTTCAAGTGGCAACTTGAAAGGAGGCTGATACAGAAAACAGATAAAGCCGGAGCCGTCTCATTACCATTTGCATGGGGTGCACGGAGCTCCATGTGCTACAGCCCCCTTCCCTTCCCTTCCCTTCCCTTCCCTTCCCTTCCCTTCGCTTCCCACAAGTGGCAGCCACAGATGTTCTGCAGAGCGGATTTGAAAACCATTAGGCTACACGACTGGAAGGTACTCTCCAAGGTCAGTTTGGTCTGCTTCCTTACCCTGGCAATCCTGGCAGGTCAGGGCTGGTCCAATAAGACCCAGAGGTTGCATTTGGAGAAGGGCATTTGGGAAAAGTCTGGATGTTTTGGAGCTAGAAGTTTGCTCCCTTCTGAGACCCCAACAAAACGGAAGCAGGGACTTCCTTAACCTCTAAGAGGGCTGAGCTGGGAGAGGGATGAGGCATAGAAAGAAATGGTTTATGGGAGATTCTGGAAAACACCATTCAAAATCACTTCTGACCCAGCCTTGGAAGCATGGGGCTCCAGTTTTTTGAGAGCCACTTTCAGAATCTAAAAGAGCAAATTAAATTGAAAAATTCGGGAAACTATGGGAGACTACCCCATTTGGATTTTTATAATGGCGTGTCAGCATGGCCTCTAGCATTTCAGCTTCTCCTTCTCTTTGAATTCACTTTGTTACTTTCAATTTATATACACTTTTAACTTCTGAAGACTTCATATAATCACTGTATTTTGTTCATGTGCCCCAAACTTAAATTAAACCACCGGGACACCAAATTCATGGACTCTTTACACTGCATTTCCTTATTTGTCATACATTTTTGTTGCATTAATGGTCATGACTATAAATTCTTGATAATGTCAAATGAAGCATTATTCAATACAAGAATTTTTCCAAAGAAAAGAACTTTCATAGCTGAGTTTAACTCAAACATTTGTCTGCTATTTTTCCAGCTAATGATATTGACGTTTTACTATATTAGTTCATTAGAGCATGAAACTTCCTGTCTTGTTTTTGAAAAGCTATTTTAGGATTTCATATAAAAGTAACTCTATACCACTGGGACGAAGCAAATGCAGTGGAACGATCAACCACTCGGTGGGAAAGAAGCCCACTGCAAGCCACGAATCGTTATTCTAAATGGAACACATTTTAGCCCACTCACCTCATAGACGCACTCCACACCTGACACCACAATAGGTTCCTCGTGACCTCTCTGAACGGTAGGGGGGGTGAAAAGTCGATCTTTGTTTTACTTGTTTGGTTTTCTTGGACAAGTTTGCTGTCCCTCTCCATAGGTCCGGGTAGATGTGTTAATTTTTCTAGAAGAATGTCTACCTAACCCTAGCAGATTCTACTTTCCTAAATTTGTTCACACCTGTATCTCCTGTCCCTCAAGCTCTTCTTAGAATGTCTTAAGCTCTCCTCCTGTCAGAGCGTGAGTCTAGTTTCCTCTTCTTCCTCTTGAACTTCGCTGAGCTTGTGACTGCAGTGACTTCCAAGGCTGCTTATTTTGCAGACGTTCACGCTTGGAACCCAGCCACCATGCCGGGAGGAAGCCCAAGCAGCTGCGGAGAGAGGCCATGTGTCACAGTCCAGCCCCAGCCTGGATCACCTGCTAGACACGTGAGTGAGCGAGCAGCTGGGTGATTCCAGCCCCAGCTGTTAAGTCACCCCAGGTCTTCGTCTCCCCAGCTGAGGCCCTAGACATGGTAGGGCAGGCACAAGCCATCCCATCTGCCCTATCTAAATTCCTAGCCCCCAGAGCTGTGAACATAATCAAATGGTAGTTTCACAACACTGGGTTTAGGGTGGTTTGTTATGAAGCAACAGTAGCAGGAACACTGATTTTCCGTTCCGTTGTCAATTTAGTGACGTGGATGGTGTTGTTCTTTCAGTCCTCAGATATCTGCCAACGGCCCAAAATGTCCCGACCACTGTGAGGATACCAGAGACATGGAAACACAGGAGAGATGGTTTTTTCATTCCCACGCTTTACATTTGACCAGGGAGCGATGGCTTGTAAACCAGTTAGTTTACAAAACCAAGAATAGTTGCCTTAAAAACCGAGTTTGCAAACCCACAATGAGTTTCAGGTACCATGAGGAGTTTGCAGAGCCCAGGCAAGAGTTTAAATAGAGGCCTGGGGGCGCCTGGGTGGCACAGCGGTTAAGCATCTGCCTTCGGCTCAGGGCGTGATCCCGGCGTTCTGGGATCGAGCCCCACATCAGGCTCCTCCGCTATGAGCCTGCTTCTTCCTCTCCCACTCCCCCTGCTAAGAAAGAAAGAAAGAAAGAAAGAAAGGAAGGAAGAAAGAAAGAAAGAGAGAAAGGCCTGGCCAGAGCACAGTCCCTCTTCCTGTCCCCAGCTCCACTGCAAACCACCAAGGGCCTCGGGTATGTGAGAGCAGATGCCCTAGCTTGCACATCCAAGGGCCATCTGAACATTAGGCAAACAGCCGCCCGCTTGGCCCAACTCTCAGGCCTGGGGGTGCACACGGCAGCACAGTGTGCCCTGTGCTCTTGTGCGAGGAACATCAGGAACAATCCATGGGGGCTCGGAAGCAGGCTTGGGCACTTGAGCAGGGAATTTCTAGCTCTTGGGTACAAGGGGTGTGGTCCAGAAGGGGCTCCACATTCACTTCGCCCAACAGAATTCTGGTACTAGGGAAAGGTATAGACAGGAGGATCTTGAAAGCATGAGGCCTGGGACTGAGGCTGGCCCCTGGGTTTAGGGGAGACACGCTGGGGGTACTAAGTGGAAGCGCCATTCTAACTTAGTCGCTTAGAAAAGGCATCGAGGACTAGATGACAGTGGTCCTGCCTCCTGAAAGATGCACTTGTCTGCAAGTGTGATCGTCGGCATCGATGCACGTTTCGGTACTGGTATTACTCAGGTTAACTGGTACACAGAGAACCGGTTGGTTGACTCAGGATTTTCCTTTTCCATTGGTTTTGGTGCAAGGAAGGAGCTACAATTTCCAACCCAGATGCTCATCACAAGGGGCCTGACTTCGGACTTGTAAACCTGAGCTCTCTTCTGGGCCCCCACTATCATCTGTGTGTGCAACTTTATGAAGGCCAATTAACCTCTCTGAGTCTGGAGAAAGAACTTATAAGCCTTGTACCAGATGTGCAAATCTATGAGCAAACAGACTTAACATTCATTAGAGGGAGGTATCACATAAATGGACTGAAAACCTGCCTGTTGCTCATTGCTCAAAAGGAAATGAGGACCATAAAATAGTAAAATAAAATAAAATAAAAGCTTATACTTTATTAACTGCCCCTTAAGGTGTGGTGTCAGCAGACACTTTCTTTAAAGGGACAGAGAAATAAATACTCTTGGCTTTGCGGGCGTACGGTCTCTGTCACAAATGCTCAGTGCTGCTGTTGGGGTAGCGGAAGGAGCCATAGACAAATGTGAACACGCGGGCACCATGGTGCTCCAGCAAAACTTTATTTACAAATGCTAGCAGAGGGCAAGATTTGGCCTAAAGGCTGTAGTTTGCCAACTGCTGCTCTGTGTTAAAAAATAGTATCTGGGGTCATTCCATTCTGCTCAGCCATGTTAAAATTTTCAGTCCTTATATTAAAAATAGAACTGAGCAACATGACTGTAATCTTGGCTAGCATCTCCAGAATGTGCTAGAAGTAATTAGCAGTATTAATGGACACCTTCGCCTTTTTTGTTTAAGGTGGTGTATTTTTAACTGAAACAAGACCTTCATCATCATGAGACACAGGACGGGTGGTTGGGATTCTGTGCTCATTGACTTAATCATAAAGAATAACTATAAAGGAACAACGTAAAAGGGGAACATTTTTCTAAGAATAAAAGGCTATTTCTGGGGCATCTGGGTGGCTTAGTCAGTTAGCATCAGACTCTTGATTTCAGCTCAGGTCACGATCTCAGGGTTGTAGGATCAAGCCCCGTGTCGGGCTCTGTGCTCAGTGTGGAATCTGCCTCGGATTCTCTCTCCTTCTCCATCCTGCTCTCTCTCTCTCAAATAAATATATAAAATCTTTAATTAAAAAAAGAATAAGAGGTTATTTTTATTTCTGACCTTTTTTTGGAATGTCATTTTTCCTAAATCCACTTTCATCTCCAGCATAAGAACTATCCAGACTATAAGCATCTTACATTTTTTAAGTTAAAAATATTTATGTGTAAGATACATAGATAAAGTCGCAGATCACAGAAAGTTCACGATCTACCAGGAGAGACCGAATAATAAAGGAAACTCCCATAATACAAGACAGAGCAAGGCAAGCAAACGTGGAGGTAGAGCTTTTCAAGACAGGAAGAGCCCTCACAATCCATCCGGTCCAGCCCCCACCCTACGCTTGGGTTGCTTTATCCCTGAAAAGGAGAATTCTCTGTTTTTTGCAGATACACCACGTCCCAGGGACTCTGCTTGGTCAGGAAAACGCAGTTCTCGGCGGGGAAGCCAGGCACTTGCCAGGCACGTTATGCAGCTGGGACAGAGCTGTCCCACCCGGCTAACGGTCTGGCCCTAGCGCACTGGACCTGGCTCAAGGACAGCAAAACCCGTTCCAGATCCCGCTACTGGCACACTTGAGATTGATGAGACACTCTCATTGCTGGTCAGGACGGGGCCAGACACTGCCCAGGTAAGAACATACCGTGGCAGCCCCGGGATGAGGCCGGGATGGGAGGCAGGGCTGCCGATGGGTGGCAATGACCCGTTCTTCCTGCCAGTATTGGGCCAACAAGCTTAGTTGATTCCGAAGACTCCTTGTGTGGCTGCTTAGGACAGATTAGCAGTCTGCATAGAGAAGGTTCCTGTTCAGTGGGGCACCTGCAATCTCCAGACCCTGAAACACATTCCCTGACTACCATGCAAACCTTCCCGAGACTGGAAAGCAGTCACGTGGCACAGTGCCGAACGCTTAAATGTGTTCGGCCAACAGCAGGTTTTACCCTCTCGAGTCTCAGAGCCCTGTTTTGCCTCGAGGTGTGATTTCCAGCAGGTTATTTACTTTCTCTGTGCTTCAGCCTTCTTCCCTTACACAAAAGGGGGGCAAGTGACGTTCGGCCACCTCGCAGCGCTGCCGAGAAAATGGACAAGCTCGTGCCCGTACGGTGCTGCTGGGGGCAGCTGTTGTTCTGGCTGCTCAGACGTCACCTACGTGTATTAGTTATGTGGCGTGTTTTCTGCATTTTCTGATGCTTTGACATCTGGAGCCTTGCCGGTCCTGGAGAGACTGTCCCTCCAGAGCTAATTCAGTCCTAGCGACAGCAGAGCCATCAGCCACAGCCCACACCGGCCAACCACCTCCTTGATCAAGCTCTCCCAGGTTGAGCCACCACTCCTGTCACGGTCAGAACTTTCGTACCCCTCCAAAATTCGTATGTTGAAATCCCAGCCTCCAATATGATGGTATTCGGAGGTGGGGCCTTTGGGAAGTGATCCGGTCCCGAGGGCGGAGCCCTAGGATGCAACCAGTGCCCTAGTAAAAGAAACCGCAGGCAGCTCCCTCGCCCCTTCCTCCAGGAGAGGACACAGCGAGAGTGTGTGACCCAGCAGAGGGCGTTCCCCAGACCCTGATCTCAGACTTCCAGCCTCCAGAACTGCGGGAAATACAGGTCTGATGTCTATAAACCACCAACTCTACAGTGTTCGGTCAGAGAGGCCTGAACAGACTAAGACAATTGCCCTGCCTTGATATCACCCCAAGGCCGGCTACCAGGCAACGAGGGGCAGTCCCTACATCCTGAAGGGCCCTGAAATGATTCAAACTCGCCAATCCCAAGTCTGTCTATCCTGCTTTGTCCCTTTCTTTGCTGTGCAGAGCACTATAAAGGCTTTTCCCATGCTCTTCCATTGCCCCTCTGCCTCCTGACTCTGGTCCTTCCCCGCGTGGCCCTCTGTGCTATGTCGTGACTTCTGTTTCTAGAGATCTGTGACTAGGAACTTCTTCCTTCGTGACCCTCCTTCCCAGGTCTGTGTGTCTGACCATACCTGATGAAAACAAATTCCGGGTCCACCGGAGGCCCTCCAGTGCCTGTACCCCCAATTCCGTCCGGGGCGCTTAGACTGGCTGTCCAGGGTAGCATCGCAGATTACCACAAACTTGGCGACATAAAACAATACACATTTATTCGTACACAGCTTCTTTGAGTCAGGAATCCACACGCAGCCGAGCTGGGTTCTCTGCCCCATGGGCTGTCGCGAGTCTGCAACTGAGGGCACGGCCAAGGCTGGGGCGTCATCTCAAGGCTTGACTGGAGAAGGATCTGCTTCTGGGTTCACGTGCGGACAGGAGTCCGTTCCTAGAGGGTGGTCGTACTGAGGATCTCCGTGCCTCATTTGCTTTTGGCTGGGGGGCGCCCTCAGTTCTTCGCCATATGGGCCCACACCTCCATCAAAGTGTGCAAAGCTCAGAAGGCCATAGAGAGAATGTGACAGCGACAGAAGTCACTATCTTACATAAGCCAATCACAGAAGAGACATCCCGTCGCTTTTGCTGTGTCTGATATGGTAAGAAGCATTCATCTCGTTCATGTTGACGAGGCCAAAGGATGTCCCTATAAGCATACACCTTTCCATGCTCAGCCCTTTTTTTTTTTTAAGATTTTATTTATTTATTTGACAGAGAGAGAGACAGCCAGCGAGAGAGGGAACACAAGCAGGGGGAGTGGGAGAGGAAGCAGGCTCATAGCGGAAGAGCCTGATGGGGGGCTCGATCCCATAACGCCGGGATCACGCCCTGAGCCGAAGGCAGACGCTTAACTGCTGTGCACCCAGGCGCCCCATGCTCAGCCCTTTTTAAAAGCTGAACTGAGCACAAAAGGCCCCTCATTTTCTGATGAAGAAGCATCAGGTCTCCTGTTTAACAAATGAGAAAAGCAATGTGCACTACTTGGCCAAAGTAGACAGAGCATAAGATATTTTAATTTCTAAAAATAAAGTTACATTCAATCATCTGAGGCGTTCGCCAGTTAATACTTAGAACTGAGGATTTAAAAATCATCAGTATCCATGAAAAGCAATCTCCCCCCCTTTTTTCTTAATGCTTTTTTGACCAAACGTGTTTCATAGACTGAACTCTCTAATGAGGGAATATTTATATGACATACGAAAGCAGATGCGAGTCCCATTTTATGAAGCCCGAACCCAGATGGTCTTTTCTTTCCATTGTCTTATGTAATTTATATGAAAGCAGGACATGAAAAAAATTCAAATGTAATTTCTTTTCCACCATTTATGCTTAATGGCCCTGTAATCACTTTCATGGCCTCAGTTTCTCTGCCGAGTCTCCAGAGGGTCTGTGGATTAGCTCATGTCACAGAGGTGCTTTCCAGCAATTGGAAATGCCCAGCGAGAGTGGAAATGTCTGTTATCATGAAACATGCATTTCCAATTTAGGTTATCTACCATGTGTCCTCCGTAGAGAGTCCAAAATACTCTTCTAATTTGAATCAGCCCAGAGGGTAGAAACTAAAAGAAAGACCCGTAGATGAAAAAAAGAAAAGAAAATAATAATAATAAAAAAAAGGCTGACCCTGAACTCAACTTCTTAAAATGAGTTTTCTTGGGGAGCATTCTATTTCGTTTGGTCATCTATAGGGAAATGGAAAAGAGAATCGAGGGATGAAAGAGAGGAGAATACAAAAGGGCTCTGAGAGGTGTCTAGGAATTTCCTTTTGCTTGAGAATTCCTGGAATATGACGAGGAGAGGGTTTAATTTTTCCACTTGGCTTAGTGACAGTCTCTGCCACCTTCCCAGACATTACCTTGACAACCAATTCACGCTACGTTCTTGAGAATTCGTTAGCAGGCTCAGAACAGAATAATAACACCCATTTAGTTATCCTCTATTCAGAATTGTATTTGTAAATGTTGGCTTCAAACACCCTAAAGGGCATTTGGAGCTCCATGGATTGCATTAAATTGGGCCATGTAATGTAGTATATTTCCCAGCACCTCGTAAATTGTACAGTATTCATATATTCACGGTGTAGAGATATCTCGGATTCTCTTTGAAATTAAAAATTATTTTCTTCTCATTTCTCCTTGAGTTGCATTCCCCACATTCCCCAGCGTGTGACTGATTGGCCGAGCAAGGGAGGACTGAGTTCCTCCACCCACGGGGGACCAGAAAGGAGGAGAGTTTCCCAGGGGAGGCGGGAGCCAGCAACTGGGGGGGCCTCAACAACTCTAGGTAGGTGCAGGGAGGGAGGTCTGAGGAGCCGAAGGAAAATTAATATCGGGACCTTGGGCACCTGGGGTCTGGAAATTTCCACAGGCCAAGGAGAGCTAGCCTGTGGACGTTTTTCTGAGCACAAAATTCTCTGGGAATTTCACACAGGGCATTTAGTGCTTTGTATTTTCCTCTTTGTGCTTCTAAAATTCTATACAAAAGAAAAGGGGGGGGGGCTTTCCACATTTGCGGGCAGCAGCTAAGAAGCAACAAGAGAGTTAAAAAAATATTTTACACACCATTAAACTGAGAGTCCCTCATCACACTGAGAGGTTTTATGACAGATGCTGAAAGTATGTGCTGCCCAGGAGCGCCGGAGGACCAGGTCGGGGCCTCCGACATCTCACTCTCTCCTAAGCTCATTTTTTCAGGAGATGGACCCGAAAATGTCTCATACTTCCGTTCACGTCTGTCCTTCCAACAGCCCCTTGATCCCCCCCAGCCCCCCTCCCCGCGTCGGCAAAGAGAAGTCAAGGGCAGCCGGCCCTCCCCAGCGGGCCCCCCCCCGACGGCACCTGATGGGCGCCAGCGGGAGCCGCTCACGTTCCCGGCCTCAGACAGGCCCCCGCCGCCCCCCCGCTCTGAGCACCGAGTCCCAGGGAACCCTCACATGCGGAGGAGGATTAGCAGATCAAAAGGGTCGCTGTGCCAGGGGTCCGGGCTCGGGGCACTGCGGCTGGAAATGGAAAGCACGCAGCGGCGCGGCCGTCCGCGTGGGCTCCTGCGCTTTGTAAACGTCAGTGAGTTAGAAGCAAGCTCTTCATGGGGTTGGCGAACTGTCCGTGTGACAAGGCACAAGTCCCTGCGCTGGCGATTCAAGCACGCACCACCTGTGCCCCCTCGGGCTGTTTCCTTAGCTGCCCCCGCGCTGCAGTTTCCACGTGGATGGCCTGCCGTGGGCATAGCGACACAGCCCGCGACCAGCCCGCCGTTAGAAAGAAACTTCACTTCTTCTAATCAAAGAAGAAACGAGGACGTTTGGCGGTGGAATGATTTATACCTCATAGGCAGCTTCACATAGTTTCAGAGTTATATCAGTGACTGAAACCACACAGTAAATACCTCCAGATTCAGAGAACTCTTAATATTTTTTTTTAAACGCGAACCTTCAAATCTAAGAAATGTTTTGGACATTTCCATAAAACACAATTGATTTTAATAAGTCGGTTACCCCAAAGAGAGCCTTAATGAGTACAACTGCTCCTCCTAAATGGAAATCGTCCTGAATTGCAAGATCTTATGCACATAAAGGTATATTATTTGACCATTTTTAAATGTAAATAACGTCTCCTATGTCTCAGCGGTCTGCCAACCCCTAGCAAACACATTTGGATAGTGAAACCGTATTTTCCCCATTAGACATTTTGTTTTAAATGAAGCCTCACGCACAAAAGCAAAGATAAGCATCTAATTGGACAACCCTGGGAGCTTCAAGTTCGAATTTTGATCATGCAGCTTACTGCCATCTTTGGCTGAAAATGTCTGCATATCCGCACACAAAAGCACGCTGCTCTCTGCTTGTCACGTTTTTTAACTTTAATCTCTGCTATTTAAAAAAAATGGCATTGTTGGCCCTTGAAAAGCTTCCATTGTCAAAAGGAAATATAATAACCTTTCCTGCAAAGAGGCCAGGTGTCCTGTAGTAACAAGCCTGGTGACAGAGCGGCGGGCTGTCTCTGACGGCTATGCCTTGGTGATCTTGCCGGGTTGCAGTGGAGACGCTAACAAGCTCGGGCGAGGGAGCAGCTGGGTACACCACGCCGTCTCCCACAATGGAGCGGTGCTGTGGGGAAACTGCTGGAAGACTTGGGAAATACAATAAGCTTGATCTCTCATGTGGGAAAATCCATGGTGTTTAATAGCTTCATAAAGTGCCGTGCTTTTGTCTCTGTATATAAAGTCCCCAGTAAATTCTTACGTTACCACCATTATAAAACGCAGCAACGGAAACGTTGAGCTGTGCTCTGTGATCCCCAGTGGCAAAGGTTAGGAAGAACCAAAATTCATAATGACTTCCAAGAAAATACTATTAGAGTGTAATTTAAGGAGGCTTCGCGGCCATAATTTTCAGCACGATGCAAAACGTGCTTTCGTGACACACACACCCCACCAAAACGGTAATGCTTCCCGAGGAAAATTGACAAGCACAAAAAAGATGAAAGGTCAGGAGGGAAATGAAGAGTGTAATCATTTGCGACAATTGGCTCTGCTGCAGGAGTGCAAGAAAAGAGACCACATGTTGTTGGATAGGATTCCATGATAATGCGGGAGGTTCTGTTCTCCGTTCTGAAAGGACACCGCTTTCTGCTGTCATTTCAGTGTGTACCCGGAGCCTACGACTGGAGGCTGAGACGGGCGTTTCCATGGAATGATCATGGCTCCTGCTCGCACGCGGTGCCCTCTTGTCTTGATCTGGAGCCCTGCACGTCACTCGGACCTTCATGAGAGTGGGAATCTGCATTCTCCCCAGGTACAGTCCCCGGCTCGGGAGTGTGTCGTCACTGTCACTGCGGGGTGAGGACAGTCAATGAGGACGTGGGCACAGTCTCTAAGGGATACTGGCGTGACGAAACTAACGGAGCAAATGCTCCACGACCCACTCACTTGGGCGGCGGGGTGTTCCGGTAATTTAACTGCTCACCTTAACATACCATTAGCCTCAATGCATCCATTTTCTGGGAAATAGAAGACTATAACATATATTTAATATTGAATTAAAGACTCAATACATTCCACAAATGTCGAAAGTACCTTTTATCCGATAGTCTCAGCACAGGGGTTGACAACGTCTGTGAAGGACCAAATGGCACATACTTGGGGCTTCCCAGGCTGATGATCTCCGTCTCAACTACTCAACTCTGCTGTTGTACAAACGAAAACAAATGGCGTGGCTGTATTCCAATAAAATTTTATTTACACAAACAGGTGGTGCGCTGGATTTGGCCAGTGGGCCACAGTTTGCCAACACCTGGTCTAGAACAGCCCTGCCCGATAAAAATATAATGGAATCCACATAGGCAGTGTTACATTTCTATTGTAATAATGCTGTGTGGTGACAGATGGTGACCCCACTAATTGTGCTGAGCACTGAGTCGTGCCCAGAATTGTTGGATCAGTATGCTGTCCACCTGAAACTAATATAATGCGGTATGTCAACTACGATAATAAAGAAATAATTTTTAAAATGTAAAAGAAACATTTAAAAGGAACAAGTAAAATTAATGTCAATCATATATTTTGTTTAACCCAATATATCAAAAACTGCTGGCAGCCACCTAGTCCCCTGGGGGACACACCGAGAGGGTCCAGCAGAATGGGCACAGCCCCAGAGGGTGCCAAGGAGGTCGTAAGGAGAGATGCAGGTGTAAAGGCAAGCTGCTGCCCCCGCTCCAGGAAAGCGGCCGAGCTCCTGGACCAGATTCCTTCCCAAAACTGAGGGAGGGAGCTCCCTGGAAAAATCTCTCACGCCCCCCCCCCCCGTAAGAGGGGCGTGGAACATGCCGTCCGGTGCGGTAGAAGACTTCCTTAGCTCCTAGGCTGCCGTCCTGCCGCGGGGCCACGGGAGGGGAGGTGGGATGTTCACGTGCACAGGGGGGAGCGGCGGCTCCTGATGCGTTCGGAAGGAGGGTCCCTCCTGTGCCGGCCAGCCCCAGGGCTGGTGCTGCCCCCGCTTTGTTGTCATCAGGATTGCAGGCTTCCCCCGAGGAAGGGGCAAAGAGGCGCGCCCATCAGAGCGACGATGCCCGCGGAGCCTTCGGCTGGAGCCACAGAGTGCTGGGTCTGGCAGGTGGCTGCCCGCAGAGCTGGCTAGAGCCACAACCCTCACCTTGGGTGGCGGGCAACGAGAGCTCTGAACGGCCTGGCACAGTGCTGCCTTAAAAATGCGCAGGATCCGATCTCAACAGCCAGCGCGAGGCCGTCGAAATCACTGCAAGTGACCAAAGTCACGACATTAGCCTGAACAGAATAGTCGAGAGCCCGCTGCCCAGGAAGAGGGCGGTGTGCTGGTTAGCAGTTATCACGAAGAGTAAAAGATTTTGATCTGTACCCTGTGGGTCGAGACTCCTCCAATAACAGGGTGTCCATCAGTAGGATTTTCACTCCTTGAAGACAGGAAATTGGAGGTCTGCTAGAAGTATAAAGGCTTGAGAAACTGAAACCATTATGGAGAAAATTTTCCATATAAATGAAAGCTGTGGCCTGACAGACGAGACAATTTCAGCTTGAATTACTGTTGTGGAAAAGAGAAGGAGCCCCTGACATCAGGAGCGGGCAGGCAGGCCCAGCCAGGCCTGGGTGTTCCCCTCTCGAGCATGCACGGTTTCATAGAACATCGACATCAGACAAGGCCACGCTGTGACCATGATGAATGAAGACGACAAGACTCCTCCGTAAACATATTGGATCATAGACAAAACACGAACATTGTCCAAGCCACAAAATAGAAAGCCCCCCTTCCCCTGGCTACTATGAGTGATTGCTGTTTCTTTATCAGTTGCAACTTGGCCTTGTTCTCGTCTTCCCTCCTCCTAGTTGAGACTTATCGCAATACCCAAGCCCAGAATCAGCCCTGCTTCCTGAGACCGTGGCACCCAGAGCAAAGTCTCGCTTCCTTACACTCCCCCCCCCACCCCAGCGTCACCCAACGGAAGTTCCAGTCCACTGCAGAGGTCAGGGAGGGTCAGGTGCTTTCCCTGCATCAGGGAACAAAGGCGTCGGTACCTGAGAGGAGAAATAATTAAGGATTTACGTGGTCACAATATCTGTGGCAATGACAAAGTCACTGCTAACTGAGGAAGGCGAGCGGGAGCTGGTACCAGTGTCTATGGAGCTGTGTGCCTGACGTCCATTATCTGCCTTGATCCTCAGAGCAACTTCCTGAGGCAGACATGCTGTCCACTTCCTCCTGCGTAACTGGGCAGCCACTTGCCCAAGGTCCGACATGAGGCGGCAGAGCTAGAATTTGATCCCAGAGTCAACTGGCTGGGAGCCCCATGCTCCGGGAGTTTCCATGGCTTTTAGAATATGTGACCCCCATCACCCCGTGTGACAGAGGGAGCTGGGTGATGGGGGCAAAGGCATGAAGGGAGAGAAGGCCAGGGAACTGTGGGAGAATGTCTCGAGCACTGTGTTTGGTTTCAAGCAACAGAAACAACTCTGGGGACTCCTGGTTGGCTCAGCGGGTGAAGCGTCTGTCTTTGGCTTGGGTCATGATCCCAGGGTCCTGGGATCGAGTCTCGCCTCGGGCTCCTGCTCAGCGGGGAGTCTGCTTCTCCTTCTGCCTGCAGCTCCCCCTGCTTCTGCTCTCTTTCTCTCTCTCTCTCTCTGACAAATAAATAAATAAAATCTTAAAAAAAAAGAAACTCAACTCTGGGGATCTTAAAGAGAAGAGGGACGTATTCGGAAGTTTATAGTGTAGCTGAGAGACTCAATGGGACTGTTCTAGAAACAGGTCCAGAAAACTGGGGGATGTGAGGTTAGGAAACAAGAAGGGTTCGGGAACTGAGGGCAAGCCTGGTATGTACAGCCCGCTTATCCGATGTCCTTTAGCCCTCTTCGTGTGCTCGGCTCGGCCTCTTGTAAGCCAAGGCCGCTCCGCTCCGCTCGGGAAGCCTGGGCCAGGGTGCGCAGGGGGCTCTGAGGGCGACGGAGTGTAGTCACTGCCCTCAAGGGCCTCACAAGCTCCCGGGGGAGCAGTAATCATGTCAGGACAACAATAAAAGCAGTAATGGGGTAACAGCGCCCACAAAATGCTAATGCAAATAACAAAAAGTAGCAATTAATTCCACAAGGGGGGCGCGGGAGAGCCTTATGGAAGTGTCCATACTGCCTGGGAAATGTTCTGTTTCCTCACCTTTTGGTATCTCAATTCCTGCACCAGATCAGGGAGTGTAATTTCTAATCTCGTCCCTGAAGTGAACCCCCAGCATGGCGTGGGGGCGCGAGCCGGTGCCCAGGATGATAGCCCTCTTTCCCTGGGCCGGCCTGCGGCCCAGTGCACAGGAATCACCAGGACGGGACGCAACACGCGACGCCCCTCCTTCCCTGCCAGCCCAGGCGCGCGGCAGAAAAGAGAAAGGGCTGCTATTTTGAACCACTGGCATCTCGAGCGTTGTATTGAATACCCCGATGAATGCAATGCAAACGAGCTCTCTTCAAGCCCACTATTTTCGTTGCCAACAGCCAGGTCCATCAGTAGTTTAACAAAATTTCATGGAATTGTTTATCTACACCAAGAAACCAGGGACTTTGGAGTTGTGCCTGTAAGATGATTTAATTAGTACACTTTAATCACTTAAATCGTAATGTCCTTTTTTTAAATTCCTTAAACTCGTACGTAAAGTTCCTTTTGGAAAGCAGATGCCCTGTGCTGTCTCATGGACCATTACCTTTACTGTTGCGGAGGCCGAAGGCCTTGCAGTTAAGTTGGTGAGATGCGTGATTCTCCACAGAGAGAGTCAGCTTCTTCCAAGTAGGAAGGGGGGTCCGCATCACTTGGGGGGCTTTTCCCTGGCACCTGTGTTCCCAGGAAATTCTCACTCCCCTGCTTCCAGTGGGGTGGCCTGCCAGAGTAAATTCCTGTTGCTTTGAGGGGTGTGTGTGTATAGCCCCCCAAAGAAAGGAGGGAACCGTTGGTTTGGGGAGAGAGGCCAGCTGGCAGCTCAGTCCAGGTGCTGGATGTGCACACCTTGATGGCGTGCTTGCAACAAGGTCCAGTTCTCGACCTTTCCGGAAGTAGGATGTCTGATGGATGATGAGAACATCACGCACCCCCAACGCTGATGACACACGGGCAAAATCCTTACATTTTTAATAGATAGTCTCCATGTAGCCCATCCCTTCATTCCGGCAACATCACCTGGCTCTGCCACCACAACAAAAATCTGGTTATTTCCATTTTCTTGAGAGTAGTGGCAACCCCTAGCATATCAGCAGCTTCTCCACAGACACCTTTTTATTTATTTATTTATTTTTTAATGATTTTTTTATTATGTTAGTCACCATACAGTACACCCCCGGTTTCCGATGTAAAGTTCGATGATTCATTAGTTGCGTATAACACCCAGTGCACCATGCAATACGTGCCCTCCTTACTACCCATCACCAGTCTATCTCATTCCCCCACCCCCCCTCCCCTCTGAGGCCCTCAGTTTGTTTCTCAGAGTCCATAGTCTCTCATGCTTCATTCCCCCTTCTGATTACCCCCCGTTTCTTTATCCCTTTCTTCTCCTACCGATCATCCTAGTTCTTATGTTCCATAGATGAGAGAAATCATATGATAGTTGTCTTTCTCTGCTTGACTTATTTCACTTAGCATTATCTCCTCCAGTGCCGTCCATGTTGCAGCAAATGTTGAGAATTCGTTCTTTCTGATGGCTGAGTAATATTCCATTGTACATATGGACCACAACTTCTTAATCCAGTCATCTGTTGAAGGGCATCTCGGCTCCTTCCACGATTTAGCTATTGTGGACAATGCTGCTATGAACATTGGGGTGCATATGGGCCTTCTCTTCACTACGCCACAGAGACCTTTTTAAATCAATACTCCCGTCTAATAAAATTAATGGAATATTTCCCATCCTTGTCATCTTTACTTTTTGTTACGACTTCCTTTTGGACACTTTATATTCATTGTTCTCCTTTTTAGTATTCATCATGGACTCAGCCTTTCATAGACACAACATTCTGGTAAAAACAAATATTTTATATGCCTCTTGTTTTTCCCTGCAGAGGATATGATATCCAATACTCACAAAATGTTCTTTTAATGGAAAATAGAATTAGAATCCCAGATCAGGGCATTGGGGTGTATAGTGAGGACTTCTGATGTGTGCCAGTGGTTGGCTTCCAGGCCACGTTAGTGATAGAGCCAGAACAATTGTTCTATTTAAGGTCACGACTTCATAGGGTTCTTTCCATTATAATACTAATACTAATAAATCCCTTCTAAAATTTGTCTGCATTTAAATGTTTCGTCTTTGTTTTTGGTACAATGTAACAAATCAAGCTGTTAACTCCTTTCCCACACTCTCATCATATCCCTTCTCTCTAGAATTCTCTATACGTCTTTTTGACCAATATTTTGTAATCTCTCTTTTGACCTGTATGTGTCTATTGGGTACAATGCAATGTCTACCTCACTGTGTTGTTTTCAGGACTCAATGAGATGGTATAAGTGAATTTTTCGGGTAAATTGGCTTTTTTCGATGGGAGTACTGATGTATGAAAGTGATCGAATAGCTTTCACAGAAGTAGAACTGGGAAAAAGACATATTCCAGTTGAAGTTAAATACTTTTGAACCTACTTGTGGCTAGTCCTGTATGTAATCCCTTTTCTCTCTCTTCGTATGTATGTATCAAGCTTGAAACACGTAATGAGATGTGAGACCTGGCCCGTCGAAGTACACTGTAATGCAGTAGCACATTTTTTAAACAAAGCACGCTCTGTGTCCTCGCGACAGGTAGACAAAAGAAACTCTGAAGTCATTTTCAGTCGTAACCATCTATGATCGTACGATTGTAGGTTTGCCTCTTTCTCAAGACGTTAATATTGCTTTACTTAAAAATTTTATTTTCAGGAGGAGACCACAAGGAAAAGAAGGAGCAAAAGGTAGTAGCCTAGGAAGTCAAGGAGACTTCTTGGAGAGAAGAGTGGAGAGGTCTCGATTGTGTGCGTAGGTAGCAATGAGATGACACATCAATGGTTCCTTTAGCCTGCATTTTATTTGAGAATATTTGTAACCCTATGTTTTAAAAGATATGGAATCAATGTAATACACCACATCGAAATAATGAAAAAAACCCCACATATGATCATCTCTATTGATGCAGAAAAAGCATTTGCCAAAATTCAGCACATTTTTATGAGAAAAACATTCAAAAAACTAGGAATAAAAGAAAATAACTTCAACATAATAAAGGCCATATGTGAAACACTCACAGTGAACATCATACTCAATGGTGAAAGACTGAAAACTTTTCCCCTAAGATCAGAAACAAGGCAGGGGGGCCCACTTTTACCACTTCTTTTTTTAAAAATATTTTTAAAGATTTTATTTATTTATTTATATGAGAGAGAGAGAGAGAGAGCACAAGAGGAAGGAGGAGCAGAGGGAGAGGGAGAAGCAGACTCCCCCCTGAGCAGGGATCCCTACACAGGGCTTGATCCCAGGACCCTGGGATCATGACCTGAACCAAAGGCAGACCCTTAACCTGCTGAGCCACCTAGGCGCCCCTCGCTCTTACCACTTCTATTTAACATAGTACTGGAAGTCCTAGCCAGAGAGATCAGGTAAGAAAAGGAGATAAAAGACATCCAAATTGGATAAGAACAACACTATCTCTGTTTGCAGATGACATGGTCTTGTATATAGAAAATCCTAAACATTCCTTGAAAAATTGGTAGGACTAATAAATGAATTCAACAAAGTTGTCCAATACAAAGTCAACATGCAAAAACAGTTGTGTTTTTATACACTAACAATGAACAACCTGAAAAGGACATTAAAAAAATAATTCCATTTACGATAGTGTCAAAAAGAATAAAATACTTCAAAAACTAATGATGTACTGTATGGTGACTAACATAACATAATAAAAAATTTTTTAAAAAAAGAATAAAATACTTAGGAATAGACTTCATCAAGGAACTGAAAGATTCTTACACAGAAAACTACAAAACAATGCACAAAGACATTGAGATGGACACAAATAATTGGAGAGACATCCTGTGCTCACAGATTGAAAGACTTAACATTAAGATGGCTACACTTAACGATCCACAGATTCAACGCAATCCCTATCCAAATCCCCCGGATGTTTTTTGAAGAAACAGAGAAATCTATCCTAAAATTAATATAGAATCTCAAGGGACACTAAATAGCCAAAACAGTCTTGAAAAAGGGGAATATATTTGGAAATCATACTTCTTGACTTCAAAATGTATTCCCTAAGCTACAGAAACCAAAACAGTGTGGTCCTAGTGTAAAGGCAGGCAGATAGACCAATGGAATGGAAAAGAGAGCCCAGAAATAAATCCTTGCATAGACAGTCCAATGATTTTTTAAGAGTGCCAAGACCATTCAATGGGGGGGGGAGAGACAGTCTTTTCAACTAATGGTATTGGGAAAATTGGATACCCACATGCAAAAGAATGAAGTTAAGCCTTATATCAAATACAAAAATTAACTCAAAATGGGTCAAAGACTTGTAAGAGCTAGAACTATAAAGTTCTTAGAAGAAAACATGAAAGGAAACCTTCATGGCATTAGATTTGGCAATGATTTTTTTTGGATATGACACTGGAAAAAAAAAGAAAAAAATAGACAAATTGGACTACATCAAAATTCAAAACTTTTGTGCATCAACGTCCACCACCAATGGAGTGAAAAGGCAACCCATGGGATTGGAGGGAATATTTGCAAGTCATCTATCTGATAAAGGGTTAATATCTAGAATTTATGAAGAATTCCTACAAGTCGACAACCAAAAAACCCAATTAAAAATGAGCAAAGGACTAGAGTAGACATTTCTCCAAAAATATAAAAATGGCCAACAAGCACATGAAAAGATGCTCAACATCACTAATCGTTAGGGAAATGTCAATCAAAACCACAATGAGATACCATTTCCCAAGCATTAGGATGATCATTATGAAGAAAGAAAAAAACAGAGAATAACAAATGTTGACAACACATAGAGAAATTGGAACCCTCGTGCATTGCTGGTGGGAATGTAAAATGGTGCAGCTGCTGTGGATAGCAATATGGCAGTTCCTCTGCAAAGTAAAAATAGAATGACCATGGGTTCCAGCAAGTCAAAAGAACTGAAAGCAAGGACTTGAGTATATATTTGTACACCTATGTTTATAGCAGCATTATTCATAATAGCTAAAAGGTCGAGGCAACTAAAGTGCCCATCGGTGGATATATGGATAAAGAAATTGTGGTCTACACACTCAATGGAATATGAGTCACCCTTAAAAAGGAAGGAAATTCTTACATCTGTGACAACGTGGATGAACCTTAACGACATAATGCCGAGTGGAATAAGCCAGTCACAAAAGGACAAATACTGTATGATTCCACTTGTAATGAGGTACCTGGAGTAGTCACTTTCATAGAGACAGAAAGCAGAATGGTGGTTGTCAGAGGCTGGGAGAGGGGAGAAAGAGAAATTAGTATTTAATGGGTACACTTTCAGTTTGGAAAGATGAAGAAAGTTCTGGAAGTGGATGTCAGTGACAGTTACACAATAATGTGAATATACTCGATGTCACTGCAGTATGCACTTAAAAATGATAAATTTTATGTCATATATATTTCACCCAATAAAGATATGGAATTAATGAGTTCTACCATTTGAGATGCTCTTGAAATATTAGCCAATATGTGAAACTATTAAATATAGTGTCCTTTCACATACATCTTGACCAAATACAGAAATAACACAGCTTCAAGAGGCCAAATTCATTCTGGGCAGATTTAGAGAATGACCTGATCAAGATTTCTTCAAACTCCTGCAATTTGATATACACATTAAGTGTGTATGTGAATTTTTTTTCTGGAGTCCATGGTTTAAGTCAGATTCTCAAAGGACTAGAACACCATAACATTTAAGGACGCCTGAAAGCATTGAGACCTTCAGCTGTGACTAAAATGTAATCACTAAGCTGACAGCAGAACTCACAGGGAGATGAGGGATCAGGTGAAGAGAAGAAGGTGAGAGCAGACCGGGGCAGGACAAGCGAACATGGCGTCTCCCAGTTCCCATACTGATATTCAGTCCTGGTCTCAAAGTTCTGCTGTGTATGGAAATGCAAACACAGAACCCTGGCTTCATACTGAACCCATGTGTATGTGATTAGGATATATTCGCTGGGAAAAGCCCCCCGTTGTTTTAGTTTTTATTTCATTTGCCTGATCATAATTAGTTTTAGCTTATTATTGAGTGGTTATGGCGTAGATTTTTCACATTGCTTCTGGATGAAAAGAACGCATAAAACTCTTATCATGAGAACTTCTTGGTATTTGTTTGGGAGTCTTTGGAAATGATTTTCAAACTGTCTTCTGATAAGATTGTGAGAAGGGAAGAAATAGCCAAGCTCGGTCTCCAGATTCCCAACTCATCTCCAAGCGAGATAGTTTTGCTTCTATCTGTCTTACACATGTGGATTTCACTGGAAAATATTATTAACGTTTTTGAATTATACAAACTCCATCAAGTACCAAGTCAGTAGAAACTAGATTATGGTACAGTAAGAAACAGCCCCCACATCTCAGTGCTTCACCCAACCAAAGTGCCATTCTCTTTTTATATTACCTGTCCACCATAAGTTTGCATGGGTTTACGCTCACAAGAGTCACTCGGGAAACCAGGCTGATAGATGTGCCATCTGGACATTCTTCTGCAATAGATAAGCAACGGGTAAATGTTAAATTACATGCGGACTCTTAAAGCATATCCTCTCATTTTCTTCACCAATGCAAGTCATCTGACCACACCTACCTTAGAGCGATTAGAGGAGTGACATCCTATGGCATGCCAGGAAAGAGAGGAGAATAAGAATGTTGGTGGTAGCACTAAAAACCTCCATAATATCTGTATTACTTACAACTGTGTGAGAAATGTTTTATAAAAAGATTAATAGGAGTCTACTTAAAGTCCTGTTTGGGTTTACCTAATCTCAGAGGAAGACGAAAATCCATATCAGGAATTTTCCCACAAAATATCTTATTTTATTTTATCTTATTTTGGGGAAAAGAAAAGTTAAGAAGTCAAACAGATCATATTTAGGGTTCAGGCAGTGAGTATGTTTTGTTGTAAAGCGTATTCCACGTCAGTGGTAACTTTGTACCGGTCAGCATAACCTAGTCAGAAGACTGCTGTAATTTGCTGAATTCGTCTCCCTGAATGAGATAAGGCAGTTGAGCCACAAATAAAGGGACTCACACTTCCACCTTGCACTCCTCTGGGCCAGAAGAGAAAATAGACCAAGGAGAGCCCCGTGAAGAAGTGAAGAACCCCCCCCCCCCACCACCGCCACACACACACATCCCCTTCTTGTGACAGACAGGAGCGGGGGTGGGGCACAGAGAGGAGACAAAGGTCTGGAGCCCTGGCGATATTACATCCACCATATTCTCATGCTTCCCTGAGACCCAATTCTCCTTCTCTGGCTTTTCTCAGACAAGAAAGAGAAGGGCAGACCCTCACGACCCAACCATGGAACACGAGAGGAGATTAATCCCACAACATCCTAAGCCACATCCTAAAGGAAAGAGTGACTCATCTATTAAAGAACCCTATCGTGGAGCCAAAGTGGGAGCCAAGTAATAGGCTTCTTCCCCACGCCCACCTCCCTTTTAAGTGCTTTTTGTGCTAACAGCATAATTTGGTGGAAACATGACATGTTCAGTTAGTCTTGTGAGTACTTAAATAGGCTGCCTTTAAATTACTCGAGGTAGTACTTAAGTATGATGCCAAGTACCCGACATGGTGGGTAGCATTTAAATAGGCCAGGTTGAATGTTCCTTTTAGCCTGGACTGCTTCCTGCAATCCTCGTAGAAGGCAGCTCCCCACCTGCGCCCCACCCCCATTCTATTGTAGATAACATTTCTACAACTTGAAAATGGTTCACTCAGCTTCCCATCAAAGACAGTGAATTAGAATACACATGTGTACCTCTTCCCCTGCCTGAAATCCCGTCCTTAACTCCCATGGCTGTAAATACATTTAAAAACAAAAGGCAGAAACCCAGGACGACAAAGAAAAAGAGAGGAGATAATAGGAGCAAAATTTCAGCAGCTGGTGAGCAGATGGATATGCTAATTGATTTAGCAGGGCCGGGAAAGGGGGGGCCTAAATCAGCAATGGAGAAAGCCAAGGGAGTAACCGGTATTACAGAACCCCCCAAAGGCTCAGGAATTGATTGGCTCAGATACTGCAGCAGAAAAGAGTGCAAATGTGGCGCTAATGATAAAAGGGTTAGTGGCGTGTTTATTTAAGAAACAGTTAAACTTCGAGATCCTCCGAACAACTAAGGAGTTGATGTCCACTAAACCCAGACCAAAAAGTATGCTTATGCTTAGGAAAGAGAGAGAACTAGCCTGGGAAACACCAGGTAGAGTTAAGGCAGTGCTTCTCAGGTTGGGGTGACTGTGCCCCGCAGGGGACACTTGGCAATCCGGGGAGACGTTTCTGTGTATCGCACTGCGGGGAGGGGGTTGAGGCTACTGGCATCGGGTGAGTGGAGACCAAGGATGCAGTTAAACATCCTTCACGGCACAGCGCAGCCTCCACGACAAAGAATTGTCCCGCCCCCAGTGTTAATAGAGCCAAGGTTGAGAAACTCTAGGTTAGGGCAACGAGTCCACATTGGAAACGATGAAATTAATAAACATATATATTCTAAACACTGAGGCACCGACGCTAATCTTCTCCCAGTTTCCCACTCTCGACTCCCGATTGGTAGCTGCGCATGCCCGTACTAGGTAGGAGCCAAGGGCGGGTGTGGGAGTCCTTTCAGAGAAATCTCATCCATCTGCGAGGAAGCTATCTAAAGATACTGACATCAGAAGGTTCCAATCCAATGGGCCAGTCGTCTCTCTAGAATGAAGCCCGTAGCAAACCACTTCTGCCATGCGTTCAGAGCTTCGTGCTGTCCGCGTGTCCCATTCACGCATACACAGTCAAGGGCTGCCAGACATTTGAGGGAAGCAGCCTGCATCATAAGAGGAAGAAAAAGCGATGTGGAGCAGAAGAGGCTACGCAAGGGGCTAGGCAAATTCAAGGATGTTAATATCCTTGGAAAAAGCAGACAGTAACGCATGCGTGAAACAAGGACAGATGTTTTGTAAAAGGACCACTCAGAGACTAAGAATAACGGCCATTAGAAATTACAATATAACAGCTGAAATGAAAGACTGTAAGTATTGGAAGGGCAATTGAGCAGATCTGCCACAAAATTGCCTTAAAAGACTAAGGTAAGGAATATGGGAGAAGAAAGACATGATAAAAGGGAGGGGGAGGGGACACAACAAGGTCCAGAGAGACAAAATTCAAAACCTACGGGCTACAAGGTAGAGAACGATGCAAATGGGGAGTTGAAAATTATCAAATAACTCCCCCAAATTTCCCAGGACCAAGAGGCTTGATGGTCTGACTTGTAAGGGTCCCCCACAGTGTGTCCAGTGCAATGCTCGACAGTTGACTCATACCAAGATATCTCATCATGAAATATAAGGCCACCAAGCACCGAGAGAAGATGGTCAAAGTCCTCAAGAAAGGGAAGAAAAAGGAACAACGTTCACACAAAGCATCAGGAATCAGAACAGCATTAAACTTCTTGGCAGCAACATCAGAAGCTGAGAGCCAAAAAGCAATGCCTTCAAGTTTCTGAGGGAAAACGACCCCCCGGCTTAGAATTCCATAGCAAGGTAACACTATCAATCAAAGGAAAAGACATTTTCTGCCATGCAGTATCTCAAAAAATTATTTCCCATGCATCCATTCTCGGGAACGAACCAAGGGATGTCCGGAGAAAGGAAGAAATCAGAAAGGAGACAGTGGAAACAGGGCATTGGGAGCAGGCGTACAGGGGAACCTGAAGATTCTGGAGAAGGGAGACCCAGGGGCGGTGGAGAAGCAAGGCAGGCAGAAGCTCTGGGAGAGATTTTCCTAAGAACATGAACTGGATAGACTTCCTGGAAGTGTCGGAAAGCATTAAGAGGAGAGATGTAAAGCCAGGGTAGTGTTATGAAAGCAACTGATAGGTGCAGAGAAAACCAAGCCAACTAGGAAAATAAAAAGCTTATTTCTACCTCCAGAGAGAGCAGTTGGGCGGCCGGCATTCCCTCGTCACAATCATGCGAACTCTGAATCTTGGTCTGACCGAAGTTTCAGCATGACTGTTTTTCCGGGATTGGAGGATTGGAGGCTAGGAGGTGTGTGTGTGGGTGGCAGAGGCAATCGTCAGCCTCCAAAATGGAAGCCAATGGGTAATGCAGAAATCAAACAATGAAGAAGTAGCAATAAGAGCACGCAACCTAGAGGCATGAGGATCAACTTCCAAACAGTTTAGGTGGTTGCCTTGGGAAGCAGGAAATAAGAAGTGAGGAGAGGGGGTAGCGGAGTGCTGCTTTTCAAATCAAGCCCGTGGAACTATATAACTTCTTAAACTGTGTGTTTGTGTAACTTGCAGAAAAATAATAACTGGATCTTAAAGGAAAGGCATTTGGTGCCAGACGCTGCGCTAAGCCATTTGGGGACCCCCATGATTAGTAACGCATAGTCCCAAAACGTCCCAGGGGAGGTGAGACACGCAAATAAATAGCCACAAGCGTGACGAACCATAGAAAAGGGAAGAATTACTTCTTACTTGAGATGGGAGCTCGAAAGAAGGGCTATCTGGACAGCCTGTGGAAGAGCTGGAAGGATGCGGCTGGACGTTCTCCAGCCGGGGTGGAGATCCAATGAAGGGTATGCGGGGAGGGGCCAGGGTGGGGGCCGAAGGGCACTCGGACTTGGCAATGAGATGGCTGTGCTTGCCCCTCAGTATTGTGAGGCCTCACCCATCTCATGTTTACGATGAGCACGTTGGACGGTCATCTAGAGGCATTCAGTATGGCAATCTGAACCGAGTTTGTGGGTTCGGGACTGAGTTCATGATTTTCAAACGGGCCATCAGGAAACCAAGAAATAAACGCTGTAGGAGAATCAACAAACATCCCAGTTAAAACCTTGACCTCTGCAGATCAAAGGTGAAAGCAGATCAGGCTCCGGGCAATTGCATTATATACATAGAAGATTCCAGTCCTAAGGCCCCGTCCAACACAGAACCGACACATACACTAAATTCATCGAAACGTTCTTGGGGCTTTTTCTCAATGAGGTAATTTTCTTTTTTTCCTTTTCTTCGTCTTTTCTTTTCTTTCCTGTTTTTTTTTTTCCTTTTTTTTTTTTTTTTTGTAAATCCTTTCTCCTGAAATCATACGTTTTGCTGGAAATCACATTTCCTCAAATTCCTGGTTGTCTTTTTCACATGACACAGATTACGGAGTCCAGGTAAGAGAACTTGCCAAAATTCTAAAGGCTGTTATCTCTGTCCTGTGTGTTGATGCTGAAATTATAAGGAATGGAAAATTTATAGTAACAAAAGCTAAAAACAAACAAACAGCCCTCCTTCCTATATTTTGTCAAGATAAATGTGTGCCTATTCCTTATAGTAAAAGTAACACGAGTATTGGAACACCCAACACTCTAGAAGAGCATAGAAAGGGGAGACAGAGAAGGCTCCTCGTGACCAGCGTCCTAGGGCCCAGCAAGAATGACAGCACGTGACGTATCGTCCCAGGCACTTCTTTATGCACGCACATATATTTTTAAAACAAAATTGGAATCATTTAATATATTCCTTAGGGCGAGCCACTTTTTTCACAGAGCAAACATTGTCCCTGTCAGTTCACTCCTGGTTTCTCGACAAAGAAAATATGTAACAGACTTCTCTTCAGTGAGGGAATCTTAAAAATTTCCCCTTATTTATCAGATTGCTGAATCTTCCATTCCACAAAAAAGGGAAAGATGCCGTCATCGCAACGTTTCTTAGCTGGAAATCAAGAGAGTTCCATCAAAAGGGTCCATCTGCTTGGATGCGAGGTAAAGGCTTGGAGGAGTGTCTCAGAGAGAAGCTTTGGGAAGGGAGAAGGCCAGCCCTGGAGCCAGGGGTGTAGATCTTCAGCTTGCCCTTTACTAGCCAGGGACCCCGTGTCAGCCACTTAATTTCACTAAGTGTCACTGTCCTCCTTAGGATAAAGGGACTGGAACGAACTCCCTTGAACAGGCTGCTCTGGAGCAGTTTCTGGCTGGGGCCCGAAGCTGAAGACGACAGAGGAGCCAGCCTATCCAGGAAGGATTTGCTAAGTGGTTCCAAGTGGACTCTGGGACCCTTGCTCAGTGCCTGCCACCTGCCTGCACGCGGAGGGAGCCGGGCCCTGAGAGAAGGGAGCAGCCCGTAGAAAGAAGAGAGAGGGTCACGAGTTTGCTCTGGTCCCCTTTGGGAGAGCGGTCAGCGGTCAGCGTGCTTTCTCTGCCGGCCGCAAGGGTAGAGGCCAGCCTCGGGGACCCTCATCCTGCCCCTGTCCCAGCATCTGGGCCACAGAGACTGGTGCCTGACTCTTGCCTGGGCAAGTTCAAAGGTGAGAAGACAAGTCCGAAGCTGCGGTGGTTGGCACAGCCTACACCCCAGAGCCTGGCGGGGGAGGGGCTAAGTCTTCCTGACCCTGAAGGTGGCCGGCCAGAGTGAGCCGCCCGAGGACATGCCTGCCAGGGGGAGAAGACACCACCGCAGAGAGGCTGTGAGGTAAGCGAGACAGAGGGCGCTTGGAGTCGGGAAGCTGGGAGGAGCCTGAGGTCCCAGGGGGCGGGTGGCCCACATCCCACGAAAGCAGCCAGGTTTGCACGCTGCTCGATGAGGTTCCCACACCAGAATGTGAGGGCACGGGACCGGGAGAAGGCTCTGCTCCCTGATCTCCAGCCGGACCCTGGAGGAGGCCGAAGCTGCAGGCAGCAGAGTGGGGAAAAGCTGAAAATAGGCTTCACTAAGGTTTCTGTCCTGGGCACACGGAGCAATGGGAAAGCCGAGAGCCTTTGAAATGTGCTTACTATTGAAATATCAGTTTCGGGGGCGCCTGGGTGGCTCAACCGTTAAGCTTCTGCCTTCGGCTCAGGTCATGATCTCAGGGTCCTGGGATCGAGCCCCGCATCGGGCTCCCTGCTCAGCCAGGAGCCTGCTTCTCTGTCTCCTGCTGCCCCCCCCATTTGTGCGGGTACTCTATTAAATAAATAAATAAAATCTTTTAAAAAAAACTTTTAAAAATATCAGTTTCGATTGGACCAGACTGCTTAATAGCTAAAAATGAGACTGTTCTACTGCCCAGAAGAAACAAAAAACAACCAGGTTCTGCCTGAGATATGATCTGGTGGGACAGGGGTGAGGAAGGTAGATTTAGGGGCAGTGAGAGGAGGACATAGAATTGTTTCCTGAGGAAACCCTACGCCATTCAGCTCTGGGCTGCCCGTTAATATGCCCGTGTATCACCTGGGCCTTGTGAAAATGCAGATTCTGATTCCGGAGGTCTAGGACCAGAATTCTGCATTGTTAAGTAGCTGCCGGGTGACACCGGGATCGCTGGTCCACGGAGCACATTTTGAATAGCAAGAGTCTAGACCAAAGGTCTACAAACGCCAGCCGATGGGCCAAAGATTCAGCCCACTGCCTATTTCTGTAAGTAAAGTTTTATTGGCACATAGCCTCGCTCGTCCTTTTATGTATGGTCCATGGCTGGTTTCACGCTACAATGCGGAGTTGAGAGACCGTATAGCCCACAAAGCCGGAAATATTTATAACCTGGCCCTTTATGAAAATGGTTTACGGACTCAGTTATGCGACCTACAAGTCTGTCCAACATCGGAGGTAGTGACGTCATGAAATCTATAAAGAGCCTCACACATATTGCAGGGTAAGGTTCTGCAATCCCAAACATGTTTTTAAAAGGAGATGACAAAAGGGAAGGTAATAAACCAGAGGACTAATAAAAGAAAAAAGATGGTCAAATATGGGACCAATCATCTGCTGGAACAGCCCCCTCACCTCTACCAGAGAGCAAGGGGATTTTTTGTCATACTTCATAATGTTTCTTTTACAAAAACTATGGGGGTTTTGGTGGCCCAACCCAGATGGCAGCCCAAGGATGAAGCCCTCTGCCTGGCTCCTCTTACGAATACCCTTTCCTGAGTTTCCACTCCAGCTTGGCCATTTAGGAAACAAAAGCTCCTTGACTACCGTGTGGGGATTTGAATGGGTCTTGCTTTTTCCCACTGAGCTCAGTGTAACATGCATCAGGCATATGTCTCTGTAAGATCTTTATTTTTTTTATTTTAATGTATTTTTATTATATTATGTTAGTCACCATACAGTACATCCCTGGTTTCTGATGCAAAGTTCGATGATTCATTAGTTGTGTATAACACCCAGTGCACCATGCAATACGTGCCCTCCTTACTACCCATCACCGGTCTATCCCATTCCCCCACCCCCCTCCCCTCCGAAGTCCTCAGTTTGTTTTCTGTAAGATCTTTAAATGGAAGTGCCTTTTCTTTTCTCCAGCTCCACATCAGTTAATCCCTAAATTCACGTATGATTTGGGGAGACGTGGGACTTGGAGAGTCTACAAAAGAATGTGCCAAATTTGGAATGAATTATGATTTAGGCCTAACCAAGACTGAAGAGGTAGACATTCCAATACAAACACTAGAGAAAGGCCATGTATTCGTCAACAATTGCTTCAGAGTGGCAATTCCCCCAAAATGAAAGGGGCCCTTCCCAGTGGAATGTGGCTACGGCGCTCTGCAGTTAACACCCTGTTGTTATTACATCCAACAGATATGCCCTTCCTGGACATCGGAAAGTTCTCCGGTCATGTGACGTTTTGTAGGATGACTTTCAAAGACCCGTTGAAGGTGTCAACCATGGGCTCCCCTGATTTTAAAGGCTTGTGTTTGACCAGAACCAGGTGGGGTACGATTTCAGTTGGAGTTCTCTAAATGATACTCCCCTCCACGTCCATACACTTGGGCATGGTATATGGGTTGTATGGTATATACTATATATGTTGTATATGGACCATATTGTATATACCATGCATACCAGATAGATAGATAGATAGATATAGAGATGATAGAGAGAGAGATAGACAGACGATAGATTATAGATAGAGGTAGATATCGATATAGATCATATATACTACTTTATTCCACAGATAAGAAGGTGGTCCTTTCCAGTCTCATTCTGGCATCAGTAAGTAGCAGGCTGGAAAGTGCCCATGCCTTTAGGACATTATCATGCCCCTTGCCCCAGTCTGGCCCCTGCTGAAACCCGCAGGGACTCCTCATTGTCCTGATGCTAATGGTATTATCCTACACACCTCTGGCCGTTCTCTTTGAAGCATCCGTGTTTTCAGGTCCTCTGCCTCCCCTTTATGTTTCAGTGTCTGAGGGTGCTCTGAATGTGCTCGTAATCCTGTTTTATAGTCGTTGGAAATAAGAGACAGAGCTCCAGTGACTTGCTCTAAGTCACACATCAAAGCAGATACTCAATTAGAACACAGATCTCCAGGGTGTTTTGTTAAACTCTTCCCTTTATTAAATGTTACACATAATAAATTTCCAAGGCAGCACCATTCCTGGAATGTACAGTATACATTACCCAGGGCCCAGTGGAGTTAACTTTGCCACAGACGCCTTCAGACTCATTTCTGTGTTTGCTTCTCTGTTGGTGGGTTTTTAGAAGAAACATTAAGTTTTTCACCAACATAAGAGAGAACATCATTTCCCAAAAACCATCTTTGAATGTGCCAGCATCTTTTCCAAGTTTACCATCTTTGAGATGATTCTTTTCCAAAGAGCGGGTGAGCCCACTGGAAACAGTAGAACAAATTATCCAAATACAGAGATCATTTATTTAAATAAGCAAATGAGGTTTTTTTGCCCACAAATCCTTTTGGTTTCTATGGGCCATTTTTGTTATTAATAAAAACAGATGAAATTTGTTTAGTGGGCACCCTTTGACAAGCAATGTGCTTCATACATTGTAGGAATTTATTCGTGTCTCGCAGCGCCATTCAAACACACTATTGTCATCACCCACATTTCACAAATCAGAAGCGAAGGCTTTGAGAGGGCAAGTAAGTATCCAAAGTGGTGGAGCCAGGATTTGAACCCATGGAGTCAATCCCAGGCAGCCTGGTGGCAAAGCCGTGGCTCTCAGCCACCTCTTCATCTTTTTTCCTGTGCTCATCACCAGATTTGCAAGCTGACGTTACTTTCAGGGACTGCTGCAAAGATCTATTTCCCCACAACAATCACCCAACACTTAGTGGCTTTAAAAACACGTATTATTATCTCTATGGTTCTGTGAGTAGACTGGGCTCAGCTGATGGTTCTTGCTCAGAGTCTCATCTCAGTGATGTCTATCGGATAGAGGTTGGGCCTGATGTCATCTGAAGGCTCGGCACTCACACGTATGGTGCCTGGAACGGCTGGGATTATTGGAGCTGGTTGGGTATCCCTCTCTCTCCATGCAGCTTCTCCACACGCTAGTTTGGGCTTCCTCACAGCATGGTGGCAGTCTTTCCCACCAGCCAGCATTCCAAGAGAACCTGGCAAGGCTTCTTATGCCCTAGCCTTGGAAATTCCAGAATGTCAATTCCACCGTATGAAGTAGAAATGCTCTCTTTCGACTATCGTTTTATTTTGAGGGAAACAACTAATGATTTTCCAATAATTTGGGTGTTTTTTCTTTTTAATGGAAATGAAATAGAAACCAACCCTAAAAAGAGATTCACTTCTTAAGATGATTCATTCCATTTTTATTGCTCTTTGTAGATGTAGATTTTCATTCCATCTCTCTTTTTAATCTTCCTCGTCTATCGTAGAGCAAGTCAAAGACATCCAAACGGAGCTCGAAATTTCATCCTATCTCCAGAAACACCACCACCATCCCCATCACCAACAGTGAAACAACAGAAAGTTCTAAACCGAATCCACTGCAAAAAACATGCCACGCTATCTTTGATTTTATTGTGTAGAGACATTTGTCACTGATCCCTCAGCTCCACCCTGGCCATCAGCTCAGTGCCTGGGGCTTGGCCATCTAAAGGCCACTCTACCATTTATCTGACAGAAGGATTTTTTTGCAATGGAACATTTCAAACAGCAATGGAAATGCAGGAACCAGAGGACTTTGGTTTCCCCAACTTTTCCTGAAAAAGCAGACAAAGGACTCTTAGCCAAAGTTCAAACCCTTTGGTGACAATTAGGTTAATTTATCCCACTCCTCGTACTCAAGACTCTTTGCGGTGGTAGAGATGGTATCAGACATTTTTGTGCCTCTACCTTTGTTTTTTCTCCTTTTCATAAAGCAGGTTTTCTCTAAAGGAACCCAGAGGGTTAATCTGAGAACAAAGATGCTTTTAAACCCCAAACCATGTCTCCCTAAAAACACCTGTGACCAGAGACTCCAGGCCACAATCCGTGGCTGTGCTGGAGCATTGTGTTAGCAGTGTTCTTTCGTGTCTGGCCACGAAAGAAGAGAGGGGAGATCCGTCTGCTCTAGAAAAAATATCCATGGAATAAAATGCATCCGAATGAGAAAATACGCTTTTTATTAAAGCAAAACTTCTAGAGAGGTGAAGTCGACTGAAAGAGGGATTTCGCTTGTCTATTTGTTTGCTTCAATGAGACTTCAAAATGTTGTTGACCCATTTGGGAAATAAGACTTGGCCCAACAATAAAAATCACTCACTTCAGTAGATGAGTCAGCCATGCCCACCTTCTTCCGGTGGTTGGGGATTAAGTCCTCAGTGACTTGATTATTTTCTCAAGAGTGCGAGAGCGGACATTCTTCTTCTGGTTTGTTGTTTTAATGTTGACTAAACAAGAGTGGCAGTGACTTATCCCCAAACGAAGCTCTCCTGGCTCGCTGGAGGAGTGGAAGCTATTAAGAAGGTGAAACGTAAGACCTGACTTTGTTAACCTAAATTGAATCATCGCGCTGAATTTAATTCTAATTGTTGAAACAGCTGCCATTAACGAGCCTCCTCTGCCTCCACTAGGCTTCCCCGAAGCCCATATCATCTTCTCCCCCGTCTTATCTGGGACTGATTTCAGAGAGTCATTTGTGTTTAAGAAATTGTTTTTTCAGTGAGTGTCAAACATTCCAACCCGGCCATCTAAATCTGCGTTTAAGTGATAGACCCATGCCGGTGCCCTTAAATAGACAGTTACCGCCTGCAGGATGTGACCCTAAGTCTGAGCCTTGGAATCTAGGCCATTCCCTTCTGCCCCTTGTTTACCTTCGAATTTTACCCCTGATCGTTCTCTTGCTTAAACCTTCCACCATGGTTTGCCGGGTCTAACCACGGCAGCGGTCTCATCCTTGTCCTTTTGCACATGTGACTTTCTCCATCCAAAAAAGCCCTTCCTTCTTCCTAGCTATCCATCCAGGCTCCATTCTAGTTCCAAATCTTCTGTGAGGTCATGCTTGTAAGTTCCAGCCTCCCTTTCATCTCGTTTTATCTTCAACCTCTATTACTCATTGCCCATACTTGTTAAAAGACACATCCATACCCTGTATGAATTCGACTGGAGAAGAGGCTACAGCAGGAAGGAGCGGAGGCAGGAAGATCAGGCAGGGGCTGTGGTGGTCAACTTCTGAGAGTAATGCCTGTCTTCTCTTAAAGCCCCATGCCCTCGGAGAGTCTATGGGTTGCCATTTCTCCAGGCTCTGCAAGTGGTGAGGGTGCGCAGCAGGAAGGGAGGGGCGGGCTTCCTGAGTAAATAACCCAACCGTGAGATTTTGCTATGATTATGAGACTTGCTCCCCTTGCTACAGACCCTTGCCTGCCCCATTTGTTTCTTAGGTGTGTTCTGTTGTTGCTCTTGGTTCCTTGGCTTCTCTTTCAACAGGACAGGGATTTTTTTTTAAAGATTTTATTTATTTATTCGACAAAGATAGAGACAGCCAGCGAGAGAGGGAACACAAGCAGGGGGAGTGGGAGAGGAAGAAGCAGGCTCATAGTGGAGGAGCCTGATGTGGGGCTCGATCCCATAACGCCGGGATCACGCCCTGAGCTGAAGGCAGACACTTAACCGCTGTGCCACCCAGGTGCCCCAGGATAGGGATTTATTAACCTAAGGCAATGTTGCCTCCCAGGGGACATTTGGCAATGGCTAGAGATATTTTTGGTTGTTGAGACTGGACAGGGAGGGGTGCTGCTGGCATCGAGTGGACAGGGGCCAGGGATGCTGCTCAACAGGACAGCCCCCACAACAGTGATCCAGTCCAAAACGTTAATAGAGCCTAGGTTTTAAAAATGTGCCATAGGGCGCCCATCCAGTGCCCCGTCCTCCCCCAGGCATCTCCCAAGGGCCGCTTCCTGTCTCTGGGCTCCGATCCATGGGGACTTATTCTCAGCTCACCCTATACCCTCTGCCTGCTCCAGCTTCTTCAGCCTGGGCTGGGGACAGGGCTCTTCACCCCCCACTGGAAAGTCTTCCTTTGGGTTGTAAAGGACTGGCTTCTGGGCAGTGCCACCAACAAGGCCAGTCCCTTCTGGGAAACCAATCATTTCTTTCCATGGTGCTTCTTGACTCTTTATTTAACACACTCCTTAGACCAGGAGCAAAGGGCAGGACCACATGAGTCATAATTAACTGGCTGTTCTAGCTCAGAACATCTTGGATAGTGGGCCTTTGGATGGCAGTTTCTAGACAGAAAGCCAATCATGGATACACACAAATGATTTTTTTAAAAGATTTTATTTATTTATTAGAGAGAGAGAGTGAGAGAGAGCAGAGAGAGCGGGGTGAAGGGCAGAGGGAGAAGCAGACTCCCTACTGAGCGGGGAGCCTGATGTGGGACTCAATCCCAGGACTCCAGGATCATGACCTGAGCCGAAGGCAGATGCTTAACCACCCAGACGCCCCACACAAATGATTTTAAAAACACTTCTTCACTTTTACAATGAGTGGCTCTTTAGTTAGAGTCACCAGATAAAACACGGTCCCACTTAAATCTGAATTTCAGACAAACAATGAACAGGTTTTTAGTTGAAGTATGTCGCATGCAACTGAATTATTTAGAATTCAAGTTTAACCGGGTATCCTATGTTTTGTTATTGTCATTTTTTTTTTGGTGACTTTTCACTGTTTCTTAACCAAATCTGGCAACTCTATTTTCTGTGTTCCCAGGGAGTATCAGGTGTGCGTCTCTGTGTTCCTTCGTGCTCTGGTGGCTTCTTCCCACTTCTCTCTCCCCTCCCTCTGACTTTCCAACTCCTTCTCCTTAGATGGGTGCAAACTGCCCCTTGCAGTGCTCAGACCACTCTCTTGAGTTACTCTGACACATTGTTGAATCTCTCCACCAAGTCGGGCAGCTGTTGTGGGGTAGGCATCAGAAACCTCATTCTGAAAAGTTCTACATTAAAAAGATGAAATGAATTGCAACTGAATGTAAACATATTACTATTTTAATCAAATCTGATTTTTAAAAAGTTCTGCTTTACAATGGATAGTAAATGCAATCAAATGATTGAATTCTCAGGACAATTCCTTTATAGAGGGAATTTCAGTTGAACAGACATTTGATTTAATTTATTAATTGAATGATGTAATTTTTCAAAAATAGGGACTCAAATGTTGGGGAAGGAAGTATGGAAGAAAAGATGAAAAAAAGAAATCTGAGACAAGTAAAATCTTATGTGGCAAAAAAGACTTGAGCAGTAAACGCTTCAAAGAAAGCCCAGTTCTCGACAGGGATTATTTGTAAGGAGTATTGAATGAATTTAGAGGGGTCTGCAATCTTTTTTCCCCCAAAGGAATTAAACAGATCATTGTGTTCAATAACTGTTTGTTGAACTGAATTAAAGACTTAGTCTCCATCCTCAAGGAGCTCTCGAACATTTAAGAGAAGGAAAAAATGTAAGTGGAGAAATTAAATTAGAAGTCATGGGTGACCTCTGTAATCAGATAATAAAATCCTTGCAAATGTACAGTAGAAGATAGGATGCGAGCAATTATATGGATACCCTATTTATAGCTTCTAGAATTCCAGGGGCTCCTACTGTTTGCTTGGTCTCTACGTTTGCCCAAAAGAAATCCACTATGTTTCATACACTGTTCAACATCCCCATGATTTACGCTAAGGAAAGTTGCTTTTCAAAAAATGTTAATGGTTCAAAAAATAGACTCCTGAAGGCGAGGACCTGATCAGTCATTCTCACCTCCTTTCCCCTGGTGCCTAGAACAGCGCTCAGGCAAAGACGGATGCATAGAGAACAAATGGTTATATAAGCCCCGTCACTACATTGTGTAAACTTGCCTTTATTTACGCTCCCTGTGGAGTGAACGATGACAAAGCATTCGGTGTGTAATAAAGAGCGTAGAGGATGGTGTTGAAGGGCGTGTGGCTAATTGTCCCCACATCTTTGGTTTTCACCAAGCCCACTCCATCCCCGAAGGCTGCAGTGACTGAAGTTGCCCCAGTTGTGATGGCTTCTTCTCAAGGAAGAGCGACATCTCCCAAGATTCACTGAGGGTCCTTCTGCTCTGTGCCAGGCACCATAGGAAGCACTAGAATACGAAGTTACTGTGTGTAAAGAAGAAGGGCTAGAGGTAAAATATTCATTTCAACTCATACGACAGAATAAGCTGTGAGTCCTTCCGGCAAAGCAAGGCGCTCTAGACGCCCACAGAAGACGGATCTCGTAGAGGAGACGACGGTCGAGCTGAATTTGAAGGTCACGGACAGCATCACGGCAATAGTCAACACGGGCAAACTGCCCTAACAGACGGCCCGAAATCTCAGGTGCTTAACGCAATCGAAGCTTCTGAGCTGACACGAAGTGCAGAGCAGATGTCCCCCATCACGCAGCTGTCCCGGGCAGCTCTCTTTCAACCAGGCTCCTTCTCTTTGGGGCTTCCACCAACGCAACAACTTCAGAGACTTCCAGAGCCTGGAACCATCCTGTCCAGTTCTCTCTCACCGGCCCATCCATGAAGGGAGGATGGAAGGGAGGTGAAAGATTCTGCAGGCCATTCAGGAGGCCCAGAAGAGGCAAACGTCACCATGGCCCCCAATCCGTCCTGCGTGCATCACCTCATGGCCCACCCCACGCAAGAGTCTTCCCGTGGACCCAGGAGGGAATGGAAACAATTTTGTGAACCTCGTGTTGTTGCCTCCACAAGCACCAGTAATGGGAGAGTACATCAGCCAGAGAAAAGTGGTGAGTCCCGATCAGGAGAATGGGACAGTTGGCAGGGGGCGGGACTAGGGGGGTTCAAGAGGGAAGTTGAACGTAAGAGAAGCCGAGGGCTCTGATGGAAGGCGACGAGGAGTCATGTGTGATATGATATCAGGAGGGAAACTGTCTCCTAAAAATCAAGGAAGAGGGAAGAGGTGTGTAATGACCAGAGAAGGGGAAGTGACCTATGGATATTTTCCAGAAAGAGAGACAGAGAAGGCTACTCTTGCCCCAACTGCCTTCTGGAGTTCAGCTATGAATTTACTGATTAAATCTTCAGAAGATTATATGAACACAGCCCTGATTTATACAAATCTAAGACTTCTTTATATTTCCGACTTTCTCTTCTCTGTGAGTTACAACAAGAAGCTTTGAAAGTGGCTAATAAATATACAGGAATGCGGTCCTTCTGGAAAAGCCACAGGGAAGAGACTGAGTGTACCTAATATTTATGTAAATTTTAACCACATAATGGGCAACTCAAGAAGTAATGATCTGACTGCTGGGACCAATCTCCTGAACAGCAAAAGCATTTGATTCACCAGGAAGCGTGGGGTTACTGCCGCCCTCAGCCCGCTGCTCTGTCGATAGGGCAGGTCCCGCCTTGAGATCGGTTTGGGTGGAAACTGCAAACAGCAGACTTACACTTAATGGACTTACTGATGTTTGTGAGAAACGAGCGGTTTCGAAGTGGATATATAGCGTGGAGAATTGTGAGCCGCACGGAATTAATAAGAACATAAAATAATAAGAATATAATTTTATAATGTAATAAGAATATGTTAGGGGAACATGACAGCAGTTGACCTTTGAGATGCCAGCTTTACACGATTTCCTTTGCTCTCGTGCCCTTTGTGTTGCACCAAAGAGCTGGAGAAATGGATATGAAAATATAAAATCCCTCTCCTCACCGGATCGCTCTTTGGGAAATGAAAGACTTTGCGAGAACGTATGTAGAAGGGCTGCTTGGCATGTGGTGCGGCCTGGGAGGGCCACGAGCCGAGGGTTCCCTCCCTTCCTTTTCCTCCCTGTTTACTCTTCTGTGTATATAGTGGTTTTGCATCTGTTCTAATTACGCTCCTAGATTTCAATATTTAAATAGTGCCCCTTCGGTTTCCCCCTTCTGTCCGGAACTGAGAATGTGTTTGCATCGTTCTAATGTGCTCCTCAATTTATTACCCTCAGCGGCTCTTCCGCAAATGGCCTGTAGATCTTCTCCTAGCCTAAGTGCCGTTTAAAATTTAAATTCTCATGAGGATCACTCGTATATTTCAAACCACCCCTAATTCATAATTCATCATCTGTGTTTCCTCAGAGGACGCACATGTATCATTTCCAGAGTAGAGGCTGGTAGATACACGAGTTCTCGGGAGCCCTGGGCTCCCGGTTTGGGTGGGTGCCCGCCCCACAGTCAGCTCGATCCCTGCCATGGAGAACTGGAAACTGCAAGTAGGAAAGAAAGTACTCCCCGGCGTCTCGCCCCAACAATTAGTCAGTCAGTCCTGTTTGATTTTAAAACAGCAATGTTGGGGCGCCTGGGTGGCACAGCGGTTAAGCGTCTGCCTTCAGCTCAGGGCGTGATCCCGGCGTTATGGGATCGAGCCCCACGTCAGGCTCCTCCGCTATGAGCCTGCTTCTTCCTCTCCCACTCCCCCTGCTTGTGTTCCCTCTCTCGCTGGCTGTCTCTATCTCTGTAGAATAAATAAATAAAATCTTTAAAAAAAAATAAATAAAACAGCAATGTTTATTTCTGCAAATGAATATGATCTAAGAGAAAAACCTTAAAAAACATAATGTATTTTTTAATGGCACATTTATTACCACTCTACTGCTCTCATTACCAATATAAAAGGTCATTAAAATGTAGAAGACTTTTGTCAGGTTATTAATAAGCATTTCGTAGCCGGTGGAAATTAACAACTTGATCCCTTACCAGGAAGCACGTCAGTTCCTCTCCATAATTCCTCTTAAACATCATAACTAGTCAGAGTAGATTTACACATGAGAAGGTCACACATTCTCCCCTGGGAAACACTCTCCCGTTCAACTGCATTTTGATGCATGACTTTACGAAGAGCAGTACATTTCACAGCACATTCTGACTTCCCTTTCTCGACTTGGGAACTGAAAGACACGAACAACAATGGGAGATGTGTTTTTAGTCATCTAAAGCAAAGACAGTTGAGTTTGGTTTCGTTTAGAGTTAATTGTACATTTTGAGTGATTCGGTTTTGGCAAAATCCAAAGCATATTTTGCAAATCGCTTTTCCCATTAAATGCTAAAACCCTTTATTTTTAAAAGGAAATGTGATCCATATGTTTGGAATTTGTTTACACTGAAATTATAAAAAATATATATATTTTATTCATGTTCCAGAAGCTTTCTGCACCATTTTGTACCTCTTTCAAAAATCAAGAAGTCATGTATTGCCAAAAACTAATGAGAGCAAATCCATAAATGTTAGAAATATTGATTTTATGATTCCTTATGGTCTGACCTTAGAAAAACATGTCTTTGGTTTTCAATCATCCATTGTAGAGAAAATGCCCTTTCTTTGGAGAAACCTGTACCAAACAGGCCTTTTAGGGCAATGTGTTCTCCTTGTCTAAGACGGTTTTCTTTTGCCTACACTTATCAAGCTACTCAACCAAATTAAATTTGGAAAATTATTTAATTCAGTAAAAAAAGAAATTAAGAACTTATGAAATGCTGGTGTATTAAAAACCGTATCCAAAATTGTCCAGTTCAGTTCTGGGGGCTCATTAAACATGAGGAGGTTTCACACAGTCAAAAACCTCCCCCCACACCTGAAACTAATATAACATATGTCAACTCTACTTCAATAATAAAAAAGAATGTTTAAATCTCCCACCTGAAAATAAAGAAGGCCAAGAGGAGATAAAGACCCCAGATGTTCCTTTATAATGAGGTTGACTATGAAGATGAATTTATCTTTGCCTGGAATCATGAAGTTGTCATTGGCTTAGAGCAGAGATCGGCCAACTGCTTGTGAACGGGCATTTAGTAAATATTTTTGGCTTTGCAGATCATGCAGTTTCTGTCCGACCGCTCAATTCTCTCACTGTAGTGCAAAAGCGGTCATAGGTGATATGTATGTGAATGGATGTGGTTGTGTACCAATAAAACTTTATTAACAGAAATGTAAGGCAGGAGAAATTTGGCCCTTGGGTCTTAGTTTGCCAAGTGCCTGGCTTACAACTACTTAAAAAAACAAAAAACAAACAAAAAAACAATCAAAACAAAAAAAAAAAACCACGACTCTGTTTGGTATATATCTAAAGTCACATTTGAAAAAAATTGACTTTGGATGCTAAAAGACAAGAATCAACTTTTCATCTCTTCTCCTACTAGCGTTCTCGGGACTCTGATTTTGAGACACAAAGACTTAGCTCATGGAGAGACTGACACCTTGTCTTTCGTGCTCAGGAACATTAATCAGATGCCTAGAGCTGCCAATGCAAACTTAAGCCTCCTGAAGTTGGGGTGTTTGCAGCCTGTTGTGCACTTTAATTTATTTGAGGGAGAGAGCACGAGCAGTGGGGAGAGGGAGAAGCAGGCTCCCCACTGAGCAGGGAGTCTGATGTGGGACTCGATCCCAGGACCCCGGGATCATGACCCGAGCCGAAGGCAGACGCTTCACCGACTGAGCCCCCCAGGCGCCCCTGGGCAGCGTATTCTTAATGAATATAAACAACACCAAAATGTTTGAGAAGTGCTAGTTTTTTACTAGCGTGATCTTGGTCTGGTTATCCTGGTTCCAACCTGTCTTTAATAGTCCTTTGGCTTAATTAATATACTCTGTTGACTTGTGGTCAGTGGCTGCAACCCAAGCGTTGGACTATATAGTCTTATGCTGGTACGGCGAACAACCGAGCGCACAGGCTATGGAGCCGGGCCATGCTGAAGCAAGTAGGCCACCTGCCACTCGGGAGCTGTGTGACCTGGGAAAGATGTCAATGTCAATGTTGATGCCTCTCTTCTCTCTCATGATAATAAACTCGCAGTGTTTGTAAGAGCATAGACATCTGAATAAACAACAGAGTAAACCCCACATTTTCCACCTTTTCCTGCAGGTAGTTGTAGCTACATGACCAAGATCTGAACGATGAGAACAAAAGGGGTAGGATTGATTAGTTCTGTTCCTAAAGTTCAGTAAGATGTCTTACATGTGGGTTTTTAAAAATTCTGTTTGGGATGCACTGGGTCTCTGTGTTTTGATGTCTTCCATCATTTCTACAGTTTCTCAGCCTTCATCACTTCAAAATTGCTTCTCTCCCAATCTCACTCCCTCTCTCTCTCCTCTATTAATGAGACTCCAATTAAACATATATAAAGCTTTATCACTATCTTCTGTCTCTTCTCTTCTGAGTTTCATCCTTTGGCTTGTGCTTAATTTTGAACTGTTTCTTTGGACTTATTCTCAATCTGTCGTTACTCTTACTATCTTCTATTGTTGTATTTTTCAAATGTAGAATTTCTATTTGGCTCTTTTACACAATTTTTATATCTTCCAGTTCCCTGTCAATTTCTTAAGATTTTGTTTTCATATTCTTTGTTGTTTAATGATAATAATCTTTGCTGTTTTATAGTCTGTATCTGATAATTCCAGTCATTCCAGTCTACAGATCTGTTTCTATTGTCTGTTGTTTTGCTAGTTCTTGCCCGGTTGGGCTTGTCTCCTTGCTGTCTAGGTAACTTTGATCATGTGTTGGGTATTATATTGGAAGTATTATTTGTAGGAATAATTTGAAGACTAAGCTGACATTTTCTTAGTTATATTTAGCTCTGTCCGGTACCTGGGGCTATTGCTTGCAGTTTAGCAACACCTCGATCGAAGGTTTAGATGTGAGATTTTCTGAGGGAAAATCATAGTTTTACAAAGCTGGGATTCAGATGAGGCAAGGGTTGGTTTACCTCCAGTTTACCCTTAATTCTAGGGCACGATCCTTTGCTGCCCAGCCTAAACAGGATCTAGGTCTTTGTTCTCCTAGTCCTTCTGGTGACCCCTAAAGCATCCTTTAGGACAAAGGCAGCTCTAAGTGCTTTGCTCATCTCTTCTGAGTCAGTAGCCTCTCTAGGGTGCCAGACAATAATTTCTCAATATCTTGTTGATATTGATGCTTCTTGGGTTTTATCTTTTTTAATTGTAGGAGGATTGGTCCATATCACCTGGCTCATATCACCTAGCTCATATCACCTGGCTCATATCACCTGGCTCATATCACCTAGCTCATATTACCAGAAGTAGAAAGCCTGAGGTTTCTACTCCTATCTGTAAGGCGGAGGGAAGGCATATTTTCCTCCCTCCCTGATAGTCATCTTTACTTTGGAACATGGCTGAAGTGATGACAAGCCTTAGACCCTGCAGAAAGTACACGATTTGAGAGGAAGGCAGAGAAACTAGATCAAAGAAACCTGGAGGCCTTGTCGAGCACAGCAAACATACAAGCCTGGACTGCCTGTCTTTGGACTACGACACGGAATAGGAGCAATCCACTGTTGTTTTGGACCTCTGTGACACACAGGCGAGCACGTATCCTGATCAAAAGAACAAGTTACTTAACGTCTGTGGTAGATGTTTGTAGTGATGATCCCAGTGCTTCCCTTGACTTCCAGCAAGTACGACGCAAGCAGGCTTCAAAAGTGCTTGTGCTTTTCTTCTTGTCCTATCGAATGCTCATGCACCCCAGCCTCTACCGTGGGAAAATGCCTGAGCTAGCCTGCTGGAGGGATCTGAGAGACATATGGGGGAGGGTTACCATGTAGTGGAGTCAACCCAGCTGAGGCCAGCCCAGACCTGCTGCCCGGGTGAACTGCAGCTGACTGTAGAGGAATGAGCAAGCCCAGCCAAGACCAGCAGAACCACCAGCTGACTCATACGCTCAAGAGAAGTAACAGGTGGTGGTTGTTATAAGCCACCGAGTTTGGGGGAGGCTTGTTACACAGCACTAAGTAAGTGCGGCAAGAGCACTTACATGGAGATAATTATATTTATCTCATCGTTTTATTTTTAGACTTAAATGGTTATTTCAAATATGCCCCTTACAACAGTCAATGGTACATAGTAAGCACTCAAAAAGTATTATCTACTCGTATTGTGGCTACTGTTGTTATTACTATAACTATTGCTGAGACCCACAATTCCTCCGAAACAGGAAATTCAGTGATTATCAGATATGACTGACTCCAATGTCTGAATCACCAAAATTTTCTAAGGCATTGTCATTCCCTTTGTCCTTCCTCCCCTCTCCGTTCTTATAAACTCTCACCCCTCAAATTCAGCACCTCATTTTGCTGCTTTCTTTTGAGCATTGCGTAGACGAAACGTAAGACTACCCGGGTGAGTTCTCTGATGCTTCCTCTGATTTGGCACAGGGAAGCAATAGCTTGTGCGGCCCATTGCTGAATCAGGAGGCCTGAGGCAGGAGTGTCAGTCCTGCTTTCCCCGCCGACTAGTTGTAGGACTTACATAAGTCACTTCGGATCTCCAGGTTAAGTTTCTTCACATGAGAACTGGGATACTTGCTGGTAGACCGGATCTTGTCGTTGCATCCCCAAAGCTGATACACTATAGATGCCGGGTGAATGTTTGTTGATTTTATTGAATGGAATTGAGCCAATTCAATTGAGTGAATTGAATTGAGGAAATTGGCTAAACCTCGGAAAATTCCTTTTCAGCTTAGTCTTTCTATAGTTTTTACCACATTTTTCCTTTTACATCTCCTCTTTTAAACAACACCTCTCTGTTATAAACAAACAAAATAAAATAAAATTGGCTTCCAGTAGAAACCACTTTCATCCTTCCTTTTCAATGGATGTTGTTCTTTGAAGCAAACCGTGTGGAAAAGATGCTAGTATTAGCCATTTTCTGGGTATCCATAGACTTTGTGTTCCTCCCTTCTCTCCTCAACCTTACACCAGTGACTGCCGTGGGAACAAGATGAGCAGGGCTCCTGTATCAGGAGAAGGATTTACTTTCTATTATTATTTCAGTGCAAAAATAAATTTTAATAATCATAGAGAAATTGTGGCATATGAAAGCATGAGAGCCCTCTGTTTTCCACTTTGGAAATTCAAACCACAGCAAGCTAGCCTGCAATTTGAATTTTAAACTGGCCTCCTTGAAACTGTTTCTCTTCAATATGTCAACTTCGGCTTTTCAGTAGTGTTTCCTACTCATTGTTTTGTCTGGATTAAAAATTTTTTAAATAGTTCCTGTAAATATATCTGTACGTATGTTATTTTTACAAATAAAATGAAATTTTCTGTCACCACAAGAACTAAGATATACTATCTTAAGTTTGTCAGGAAGGTGGGCACAAAGTTAATGGGGAAAGTTAATAGTATAACAACTATTAAGACTGCAGCTTGGGGCGCCTGGGTGGCACAGCGGTTAAGCGTCTGCCTTCGGCTCAGGGTGTGATCCTGGCGTTGTGGGATCGAGCCCCACATCGGGCTCCTCTGCTATGAGCCTGCTTCTTCCTCTCCCACTCCCCCTGCTTGTGTTCCCTCTCTTGCTGGCTGTCTCTATCTCTGTCGAATGGATAAATAAAATGTTTAAAAAAAAAAAAAGACTGCAGCTTTGGTTTTGAGTGGAGAAGAACTCTATACAACTCTGTTTCTTTGTATTTCCCGATACCAACACTGGGAAATGCCAGGCCTGAATTGCCAGAATTGTTGAAATGTCAGGTCTGATTTTGCGGGGGAGAGTTTTTGATACTAACCTGATGGGGTTTTGAAACTAACATAACAAGATGCATCAGTCAAGCAATGAGATTGCGATTCCTCAGGGCTACCACATTGTGCCACTTACAGGAAGAGAACCAGGATCGTGTTCCATCCACCAGAAGGAAAATGAGAGAAAAAGCTATGAAGAGCTATGGCAGATAACGTGCTGTATCCTCTTCCTGGGAATACAGGACTACTACATTTCCCAGCCTCCCTTGCAGTTAAATGGGGCCATAGGACGAAGTGCTTGCCAATAGAATGTGATAGAAAGTAATGTAAGCCATTTTGTTTCCTCCTCCTTGGAAACATCTCACAAAACCCTTCAGTCTTCTTTTTTTTTTTTTTAAGATTTTATGTATTTATTTATTTGACAGAGAGAGAGAGGCAGCGAGAGAGGGAACACAAGCAGGGTGAGTGGGAGAGGAAGAAGCAGGCTCCCAGCGGAGGAGCCCGACGCGGGGCTCGATCCCAGAGCGCCAGGATCACGCCCTGAGCCGAAGGCAGATGCTTAATGACTGAGCCACCCAGGTGCCCCAACCCTTCAGTCTTCTATGCCTTGCTAGGAATATAGAATTTCTCAGAAGCTCTATGAGTCCATCTATGTTACATAACAAGTTACCCCAAAACTTAGTGCCTTAAAGCAAAAGCAAGTATTTTATTTGTGCATGATTCTGTAGTTCAGCATTTTGAGAAGGGCTCTGCTGAATCGTTCTTCTGTAGACCTTGTTTGGGATCACTCATGTGGCTGGTGGGTTTGCCAAGGGGCCCTCAGCTGGAGTCGTTCATCTATGCTCCGTGTGGTCTCTAACTAATACAAGGAGAGTGACACTTCTCTCAAGTACGAGAAATATTTCTATTACAACGACATTCGGAATATAATTCTAATATAAAGCCATAAACTGCTCTTCTGCAAACCCCTCTTAGTTGATAACTAACATAGAGTTTTACCATTTATACAGTTGTTACACATATATTAACTCATTTCATTCGGGTACCAACCAAAAGAAATAGATGAGAGGATCAGATGTTCTTCGGAGACAAAAACCATCAGGCTTAGTGTGAAACGGTGCACAAAGACCACAAAGGTAGAATGAGCAGGGACGACACCGACGTCTGGATCCACTACCCTTTATTCCAGCAGGTTCAGGAAAATCTTGGCTCAGTCGCTGTGCTTAGGGCGGCTCAGGCATCAACACAGACTGGCGTCATCTTGCAAAGTAACATTCCTTGGAGAGGAAACAGTGACTTAACGAGGGCTCCTTTGGCCAAATAGGAAGTCTGTTTGTGACGGCACTGATGCCAAGAGAAGTGGGACGTATTGAGAGTCTGTCTGTCTGTCTGTTTACCACTGAGGCTGGTAGATTCAAAACCTGAAAGCTGACTAGGGTGTCACCAAAGACAGGAACTAAGTCTAATACTAGCTGGACGAAGTTCTTCAGGCACGAAAAGCCCATGGGGAGAAAGGAGGCCCCGTGAGGTCAGCTCCAAAGCCTACAAAGCATGATGGGAGAATTTTAGTGTAGGCAAAGCCTCCTTCCCAGCTTGGAGAACCAGAACCAGGCCAGGACCTAAGAGAGGCCGTGCAGCTGTAGAGATAAAATGGGGGGGATTGGCTGGAGTCGGACCAGGTGGCTATGATGTCTGCTCACAAGTCTCAGAAGTGGGTTCCGGGCCGAGTTGGAGAGTTCATCGACTATCAAAGTGGGCTCCGAGTCGGGGAGAGCAGGCCCTAGCACACCATGACCCTTGGGCCGCCTCCAGCAGCTGCCTGGTTTTCTTGGGTTTGTTTTTAACCTTTTTTTATTGAGGTATAACTCAAAATCCGCATAATATCAAATGAACCATTTTAAAGTAACATTGTCGTACAACCACCACCACCTCTACTGAGTTCCAGAACATTTACATCACTTCAAAATACAATTCTTTACCCATTAAGCTGTTAGTCCCCATTTTGCCTCCAACCCCAGCCCCTGGCAACCACCAATCTACTTCCTGTTTCCATGGATTTACCCATTCTGGATATTTAATACAGACGGAATCATACAATGGGTGATGTTGTGCGTCTGGCTCCTTTCACTTAGCATCGTGATTTTGAGGTCCACCCACAGTGTAGCACGCGTCAGTACTTCATTCCTTTTTATAGTAACAATTCGATCTTTCTATGGCTGAATAATATTTCATTGTATGGATAGACCACAAGTTTTTTATTCGTTCATCCATTGATGGGCATTTGGGTTATTTCCACCCTTTGGCTATTGTGAAGTGTGCCGCCATGAGCACTTGTGTACAGGATTTGGCTGAGTACCTGTTTCCAACTCTTTTTGGTTTATACCCCTAAATGGAAGAGCTGCCTGTTTTTGAAGATAAATTTTATTGGAACACGGTCATGCCCGTTCATTTACGTGTTGCCTATGGCTTCTTTCACACTGTAGTGCCAGAATTGAATAGTAGCGACAGAAAACATAGCCCTAAAGCCAAAAATATTGACTATCTGGCTTTTCATAGAAAATTCTTCCTGACCCCTGGGATAAAGGAAATGCAACTCCCATCCTTCAGACCTTGGTACGGAGCATACCCTAAGCTACTTTTCTCCTGGTCGTTGGTGAGAGGAACTGGAGTTTTCCTCTCATTTGAGACAGTCAAGACCTGATGTGGGAGGTTTCCAATTAAAATAGGAAATACGTGTTGGTGACCATGCCTCTCATTCTCTTCGCTTCTCTTCCTTCCTTCCCTCTTTCTTTCCCCTCCCTTTGAGAAATGCCGATCTTTGCTCGGTAACTAAGGGAGAGGAACATTCTGCGTTTGTCGAGACAGGTGAGGGGGTCAGCCCCGTGCTTGCTGCCAGGTGCAGAGATGGCAGCAAGATCTACTTTGCTTGGAAGTCACGAAAGGGTCCGCACAGCTGGGGCCATCGGTGGGTGGAAGGCTGCTGCTGTCCCGTGTGACTTTTCTCCACCCTTTACTGTGCAAGCAACTCATCTGGGTGGGGAGGGGGGTCTTGCTAAAAAGTGGATTCTGATTCAGTACGTCTGGGGTGGAGCCTGAGACCCTGCGTATCTCATGAACTCCCAGGAGTTGGCAATATTTTTCGGTCAAGCACCGCTTTGAATAGCAAGGTGAGCACTGGTTCTCAAACAAGGCTGTGCTTTGCAATCCCCTGCGGAGTTACAAAAAAACGCTAATGCCTGAGTTCTATCCCCAGATTCTGATGAACTTGGTCTAGGATATGGCCTGGACTCCCGGATGTACAAAATCCCCCAGTCTGACTCTAACATGCGGCAAAGCTTGAGAGGCAGTGTACTAGAGTTTGGGGGGTGAGGACCGGAGTTGGGTCAGCAATGTCTGTCTTCAAAAAAGGTAAATATGAATAAGGATAATATTAATTCAGAATCAAATTGACTGTCTACCCATCACCTATCAGGGGACTTCTATAAACTGTCCTCCATTGTATAACTAATTTGGGCTCTCAGGGGAATCCATGTAATTCAAAGCTGGATGCATTTTACAAATAAGTGATCTGATTTCATTACTCTTTTTCCTGGGAATTGTGCCTGGCCAAGCTGTGATCGGCTTCCTGCCTCTCATTGTATCAATAAATACGTCAGCATCAGGCCACTGGGACCTCATCTACACTGAGAGCAGAACGTGCAAGACGATCCAACAGTTAATGTTTTAGACTTGTCTCTTCCCATTTCCAAATTACACACTTCTTGTATTCAGGCAAAATCAACATGAGGCCAAGTCTGCAGATGTTTGAAAACTTCCAGATGATTCCTTAAGTTGTTCGTTTTTCATCCCGATGTAAAGATGCCTACATTCATGGTCTTTATTGTACATTTTTAAAATGTTCCAGTGAACCCAAGTGTTCCAGCCCTACCTTCCATGTCTCCAGACCAGGATAGAAGGCAAAGACATGTTTATTAATAAGACTAAACTGCTAGTTGGTGAACCTCCACTCCCCACCCGGCCTCTTAGGGCCTTGGTCTATCCGGGCTACTCCTCACAGATTATTATCTTCAGAGCCTTGTATTCCATGCAAAATCCATTATTAAGACAAGTCCCCCTCGCCCCACCCCACCGCCAAGGCTACCTGCGTTCTCTTCACTGCAGCCTATTCTCTGGACAAGGGATCCTGTTCCCAGCTTAGGGCACATCACCAAATGGCTCCGTCCGAAGAACTCAACTTTTTCTATCTGTGCGGCACAACCTGCCAAACATGGTTCATCCTATTAGTAATCAGCGGTTTACACCAGTGGCTCCCAAAGTGGGTCCTTAGACCGGCAGCGCCAGCAGCACCAAGAAGCTTGATACAAATGCAGACTCTTGGGCTCCAACCCAGCCCAGACTGGGGCACTCGGGCCGTGGGGGGCGGGAATCTGATCCACAAGCCCTCTGGGTGGCTCTGACACGGGCTCAAGTCTGAGAAGGGCTGGGGTAGACCAGTGCAGTCATCCTATGATTTCTGCGGTCCCGCTGCGGTCAGGTGTATTGCATTAGCTATGAAATACGCCGCCCCCAAATGTCAGGGGCATGCGAGAACCAGGCCCTTCTCGCTCGCGGCTCGCTCACTGCTCCTGCAGCCTGGCTGAGGCGCGCTGCTTCAGACAGCAGGTCGAGCCCAGGTTGAGCCATACATCTTACTCAGGCCGGAGGAGTGGCAGCTACCCGGGCTTATCATTCTCCTGGCGGAAGTCAGAAGCTCCCACGGGGCTAATCTTCCGAAGGCCTAGCCTCAGAGCCAAGACATCATCTCCTCTGCCCTCACGCCACCGGCCCAGGCTGGTCACCTAGCCAAGCGCCCATGCGGGTAACTGCCGGGGGGTGGGGGGCTTGGCAAGGGGAGTGAATATTTGCTGAGCAAAAACCTAGCAGACCACATTGGGACAGTGAGTAAAGAAACCCCGTGTAGACCTTGCCAGCTATTAAATGCAACTGCATTCTGCTAGGCTGACAAAGGTAATCAAATGAGAACAGCAGATATTTCAAAAGGGTAGCCGTCAGCCTATAGACAGTTTCTGTCACTCTTTCATATTCATGTGAGAAACCTAGACAAAGAATTTCCATCCACATTTCCTTTCTGCTTCTACTTCTAAAGAACATATGCAGCATGAACTTGAAAAAAAAAAAAAACAAGGGAAATAGCTGCTACAGCATTTTCCCCCATGGTTATTTCCACTTTGAAAAGCTGACCAAATATTTTTCTCTCCTACTGTGTTTTTTAAAAAGAAAACTCTCTTAAATTCCCATCATTGACTCTCTAACCACATTCAACTTGCAAGAGCCAAAAAGAAAATATCTTCCCTGAAGATACAGTGAAGTCTGCCGCTACGAACAGAATCAATCCTGGGGCAGTCACGGAATCATGACAGGACTGGGGACAACACCGTTGTGACGGGGAGGTTGAGAAGGCAACTCAACCCCACTGATGACAGGTCTGAGAGAGCCTTCATTTCTTTAGTTCAGTGGCTGGGACCCTGAGCCCAGTGAACATTTGCTGGACTGAAAACGCATGGATTCTACTCAAGAGGCCAAGCAACTGGCAAATTCTGAGCTTAATGTCCTTTTGAAAGGAGAGCAAAAGGAAGCCCATTCCAGAAAGACCATTGTCCACCTCCCTTCAATAGGCCAGACACTCAAAGGTGAATGTGTTGCCATGTAATGGACAGGTGGAACGAGCAGAAGCTCTCCATCCAAGAAGATGGGGCAGTTTTCCAAGGCTTTTTTTGATTAGGGTGAGTTGAAGAATTTCTAACGGGGTGAGAGATTCTAACACCAGTGCTGGCTGGGCGCATAACCCTAACTGATCTGGAGAAGAGCTATGAGCAGCACAGAAGAAAACAAACAAACAAAAACAGATCTATAAGGAGGAAAGTGGGACTTATTGGGGAAAGTGAGATGTTTTGTTAAAATTCCCAGTCTTGAGTTCCAGCCCTGGCTGTCCCTTACACTGTTAGACACCAGGCAACTTACGTAAACCCGCTCCGCCTCGGCTTCCTCGTCTGTAAAATCAGGATCATATAATGAGCGGCCTGGATTTGTATGTAAATGGTCCATCGCTCTGTGGAATATTCTTACTAAGAATAATATTGACACTGGGAAGAAGTGAGTGATGGACCCCCTTCCCTCAGAGGGACTGGTTGAAACAGACATTGTGGCCCATGTAAATGGCACCCCCGGGGGTCCTACAGTGCACACCTTCAACTACCGTATGCTAGGCCGCGGCGCTTCCCATGCCCCGGCCATGGTGGCGTCTAAAAGCCAACGTAACAAACAGATTTTGAAAGATGGCACACACATACCAAGTGAATACCACCCTATTCACCAAGTGAGTTCTTGATTGAGATTGATAAAAGAAAAAGAAATACTATGTGTCACATTTAATGGTAATTTTTTAGAAACTCTTCAGACACCAGTAAAATGATTCCCCTAATCACCGAGGCAGCAGAGTTGGCTTTTTTTCATGATTTTGAATTTTCCGTATAACTTTATATTGTCATGTTTCAGGGTCTCATTTGGGAGGCAGCCTGAGAAGTACCTTCCCTTCAACTCTCTTCCTGTTTGCCTCCAGCATCACCTCTCAGAGAGGGGAGAAAGAGGAAGTCCATTCCAGAAAGATTGCTGTCCCACAGTTCATTACACACCCGCTCTGAGCCAGGCCCTCAAAGGTAAATAAAGGCACCATGTCGAGTGAAGCAGAGCCCTCAAACAGAGACAGTAACACAGTGTCCCAAATCTTGCCTCATTTCTCACTATTTCTGGTGGACACACCCTAAGGTGACCCCCAGCGCGCCATGCCCTTGTAGAATTCCCTCCTTCTGAGTATGAGTAGAAGCTGCGATTTGTTTCTAACCAACAGAATACGGCAGAGGGGATAGGATGTCACTTCTCTGTCTAAACTGTTCCATGACAAAGGTGACAGGATGTCACTCCTGTGGTTACGTTATAGAAGATTCCATCTTAGCAGACTGGAGAGGGATACTTTCCTGTGGGCACACAGACGTGTTGTGAACTACCCAAGGGAAGACCGCATGGCAGGGAACTGCTGGGCCTCTAGGAAGATGCCAGGACCTCAGTCCTACAACCACAAAATTCTTCTGACAAGCTGGAGGAGCTTGGAAGCAGAATTTTGGCCTGTCCAGCCTCTGATGAAAATACAACCCAGCTGGCACCTTGACCTCAGCCTCATGAAGCCTCTAAGTTTGTTATGCAGCGATAGGAAACTAACACATACAATACTGTATAGGTATGATACATATGATACTATATTGACTTCTATTATTAGTACTAGTCATCAGTTTAATTCTCTAATAGATTACAACCTGGGGTATGTCCTAATCGGAGAGAGAAGCCCATAGTGGGCTTTTAATGTTGAATGGAACATTCACAGCTCTTGTCCTATAGGTCAAGTGCACACTGCTCAGGGGCTGCCTTAGCAGAACAAGAATCCCTCAGGGTGTCTCCCTCACTCATATCCCATGGCCAGAAGCCCCCCGATCCTCTGGGTAACATAAATTCACACAGACTTCTATAGGATTGTCCAATGTGATTATTGTGGCATTAAAGTTACCCGCAGGTAGCAGGTCCCGGGTAGGAGAGGGACTCTGCAGGTGTGAATTTTGATGAATTGTGACCTTCAGCGTGTTTTGTGGCATTTGACTTGTTTTTTAACATAAATTCCAGGTTCCGTGATTTCGCAGGTTAACAGCTTACGGAAAATAGAAATGTTGCGTACGGTTTTAAAAGTTTGGTCCTTTAGAATAAATCGCACATAAACACAAAAATATTTATAGTCGCTCTGGCATAAAATTGTTCTTTTATTCCTCAACTGAAATCACATTTTATACCATGGGTAGCAGTTTCTATTTTGAATCTCACGAGCTGTTCTTAGTTGAACTTTCAATCTAGCTTTGAAATCCGAAAATAACAGGAAGATCAATTCTTTTGATCACATTGAGAACTGATTTGATTTATAAATATCACCACAAATACCCTTTTTTTCCTATTTGCTCTACTGTCACAGGGTCTTGGATTCCATAAATAAATGGTCGCTGAGTATTATCAAAGTGCACGAAAGTCTCCGAAATGTCAGATTGGGTCCTAATACAGAATAATGCGTTCTGTCTCATATTTTATCCTTAATGTGGCGTGTGACGGTGGAGGATATTTTCAACTCTGATTTTCAACAGACCCATAAAAATTTCCAACATCTCTCAAGTCCCATGGGGTCTTGACTCTCCATAAATCCTCATTTACTTCTTTTCCAGGAACTTAGCGTCTGAGCTTAAATGCTCATAATTGGTTGTCCAAATCTATTTTTTTAAAAGATTTTATTTATTTATTCGACGGAGATAGAGACAGCCAGCGAGAGAGGGAACACAAGCACGGGGAGTGGGAGAGGAAGAAGCAGGCTCACAGCGGAGGAGCCTGATGTGGGGCTCGATCCCATAACGCTGGGATCATGCCCTGAGCCGAAGGCAGACGCTTAACCGCTGTGCCACCCAGGCACCCCTCATATCTATTATTTTTGGATAATATTTCACAGTTTTCAGAGGCCATCCGTATGTGAAGAGAATTATATATGCCCGTGATGCAAATCCATGTTACAAGAAAAACAACGTCACTCTGAATCGATTTGATTCTGGTCTTGAGGTCAGCACCACCGGCGACAAGCACGGCATTGGGACCCATGAAACAGTCTTCACGGCCTTGCCACTTAAAGTGTGGTCTGTGGACGGCAGCATGAGCACGGCTGGAAGCTCGTTAGAAATGCAGACTCTCCGCCCCCACCCAAGACCAGCTGAATCCGAATCTGCATCCGAGCAAAAGCCTCTCGTGTGCGCAGTAGTGCTAACGAGAAGCGGCAAGGGCAGAACGAGATCTACGCAGAGCAAAGTCCTCTGGCAGCAGAGGCTTCCATGTAAAAATATACAGCAAGACAGAGTGAAAAGAATTTAAAAAGGCATTGTAAAAATCCAAATGCCCTCTATTTATGAGGGGCTGCTCTCAAGGTATGGCTAGTATGTGATATTTAAGGTCCGACATTTCTTTGTGACTTCAGTGTCATAGAAAATTAAGAGCAATGCCATGATTACATAAGATGTTAACATTAGGGGAAGCTGGGTGAAGGGTAGGCGGGAACTCTCTACTATCTTTGCAACCTTTCCGCAAATCAGAAACTATTCCAAAATTAAAAGTTTGTTTATTAAAAATGCAAGATTTGGTTTGCGATTTAGGAAAATGCACCCCTCTCAAAAAAACTTTTCAGATGATATTTTGCAGAGAGTTGAATACATAAAAAGTAAAGAAAAAATAGAGCAATGGAAATAAACACACTTCTCACATATTCACCACATTTTTTCACCCATAACAGCATACACCTATATGCTTAGCAAACCCACTGGAGCACAAGGGTATGAAAAAGCCAAAAGTAGAACGAAAGGAGAATGAGTAATCAGTACTACGGTGCCAGAAATTTGATAAATATATATTTGGAATCTGAAATTACAGCAGAATCTCCCTTAGGCGGTTTGTCTCGCCTCTCCCTCCAAATATCTACAAAAAAAACTTTTTCGTGAACAAAGTATACACTTAAAAGGAGCTGTATCCATCATCCCATATATGAAGTACTCAAGTTTTATTTTATTGGTCAGGATTCTGTCTGGCAAGTGCTGGAATCCATTCTCTCGTGAGTTTAAGCAGGAAAGGGTTTATTGAAAGATATTCAGTAGCTCCGGAATCATAGAAGGGCTGGAGAAACAAACCCAAGGCGTAGCTTCCAGGAACAATGCCAAAACCATGCTGCACATTAGCCGGGTTTGGGGGGAGACGCCACTGCCGCTGTACTGTTGCCGCCCCCGGGCCCCCGCTGCCAAGGACCTCGGCTCGATGGCAAAGGATAGCGCTTCTAGCCTCCGGCTCTTGTGCGCCAGGAACTCCACTTACAGCCACTGCCCCCGCCGAGAGGCGGACCCCCGTCCCTGCCAGCACGACGGAAGCTCACTGCAAGCCTGTTTCCTTCCTAGCTCAGCTCCGACTCTGGGTCTTGGGTGGTTTTTAAACACTACACGGCAGAGTCTTGGTTGCATGCTACACCCTAACTCCAAAAGGGCCTGCGGGTTTTAGCTCGGATGCTGCGTCTGGGAGATAAAACCTAGGGTGACCGACTAAGCCCAGCTTGGCCCGCATTTTCCTGGTTTTCCCACATCCCGGGAAACCCTTGGGTCCCAGGCAAACCAGGACAATTGGTCAGTGACCGGGAACTCATAATCGGTGTGTTTCCCCCAAGCAGAGAAAGGCTTTGCAAAAGATGCTGGGTAGACAGTGATGACGCAGAGCCCCTACAGTGATCAATACGTGTTGATGAAAAGATCGATTTGAGGCACTTGCATCTGTAGTCAGATCGGCCATTAGAGCCCCGTGGCCCGTCTGATGAACTGACTCATCTCCCTTCCCGTTGTCCTCACCCTTCCACAACTCGTGTGTCATAGTCTGCCCCTGGTCACACATGGTCATTTGCATAAAGTACAAACGATTTTCCTGGTCGCCTTGTGTTTCTTATGTGAGCTATTCGTATCTGCCAATTATTAAATTGGATTTAAAGTGGCTGTTTCTCGATGCCCACAATACCCACACTGTGGAAAGAGCTGAGATAGCCGTCGGCAGAAGAATGGATACCGAAGATGCGGTGTATACAGCCCCTGCTTCTCCCTCTCCCTCTTTCCTCACCTAAAAGGTAATGTCCTCTAGGGCACTATTTTTTGTTCTGTTTTGTTCGCTGTTCCACCCCTGCACCCAGAACACTGCAGACACCCAGCAGCTGCACAATAAATGTCGAATCATTGTTGAACTAAAGATGTCAGGTCGCCCCGGACTCAGCTTGAAATATAAAACTACCTCGATAAAAATGCCGATACTTTCTAATAAAAGAGTAAAAGTTGATATGGAAAATGAAATAAGAGAAAATAGCCAGAAAATATCTTGGGTAAACAAACAGACTAATACAGGGGGACCCTCCCTATGACATAGTAAAACACACGATGACCTTGCCACACCTTCAACAGGTGTCGTAGACGTTTGCGGGTGGCAGGCGATCACGGAACCAGCACAGCCCTCAGTGACAGCAGCGTGTCCCTGCCCGCTTCCCTGGTCTTCACTCCTGCTGTTTCGTTATTATTATCACCCTTCTGCCTTTATAATTTTCCTTCCCTTTCCTGGCTCCTCAGCTTTGCAGTAAAAAGCATGTTGTAATTTCCCCCAAATCTGGATGTGTTATACCAACGGGACTTTTTCAGGTTTCTAGTACCTAAAAAGCAAATGTCCCATGTCAAAAATGACTTTTAACAGGTGAAAAGGCAGGAAGAGAAAGGTCAATTAAATGCATTTGAAGAAATAAG
>NW_024423319.1:117905557-117906159 GCF_017311325.1 Ursus maritimus
GCACGCTGCTGGTGGGGGGTGAGCGGGTATCACTTTTAGGGAGAGCATTGTTGCCATTTCGGTCATAATTAGGAATACATAGAGGGGCGCCTGGGGGGCGCAGTTGGTTAAGCCTCTGCCCCTGGCTCAGGTCGTGATCCCCGGGGTCCTGGGGTTCCCTGTTCAGTGGGGAGTCCGCTTCTTCCTCTCCCTCTGCCCCTCCCCCCTGCTTCTGTCTGCTCTCTCTTTGTCAAATGAGTAAATAAAATCTCAAAAAACAGTAACATAAAAAAATAATGAATACATAGAACTTTTGACCCAAGAATTCTACTTTCAGAAATTTATTCTACAACTACTAATGTATGTGGGGCTTACTCACTGCAGTATGACTTGTAATAGCCAAATATTTTATTTTTTTCTCTTAAGATTTTATTTATTTATTTTGACAGAGAGAGACAGCCAGCGAGAGAGGGAACACAAGCAGGGGGAGTGGGAGAGGAAGAAGCAGGCTCCCAGCAGAGCAGGGAGCCTGATGCGGGGCTCGATCCCAGGACCCCGGGATCACGCCCTGAGCCGAAGGCAGACGCTTAACGACTGCGCCACCCAGGCGCCCCATAGCCAAA
>NW_024423319.1:117906169-117937480 GCF_017311325.1 Ursus maritimus
CTGCGCCACCCAGGCGCCCCATAGCCAAATATTTTAAAGCACTTGTATGTGGGGCGCCTGGGTGGCACAGTGGTTAAGCGTCTGCCTTCGGCTCAGGGCGTGATCCCAGCATTCTGGGATCGAGCCCCACATCAGGCTCCTCCGCTATGAGCCTGCTTCTTCCTCTCCCACCCCCCTGCTTGTGTTCCCTCTCTCGCTGGCTGTCTCTATCTCTGTCGAATAAATAAATAAAATCTTTAAAAAAAATAAATAAATAAATAAATAAATAAAAAAGCACTTGTATGACTATTAAGAAGGAACTGTTTCAACAAATGATGGCACATCCGTACGATAGAATATTGTTGCATTATTTTTGCAAATGAAAACATCTTAATACACTGGTATGATGCAATTAGCCAAGCTAAACGTTCCATGGTAAGCGTGAAGTGTAGAACTATGTGCATTTTGGGCTGATTTTTTTTTAAATGTGTATTCACGTGTTTGTTTGGATAGCCCTAAAATATGATTGGAATGGTGCATAAAACATTCTGCCAGTGTTGGCTGCCTCCAGTTTGGGGGAGCGGGTGCCTGGAGAAGGAAGGTAAGAAGGAGGCTTAACGCCGTAAACCCTTTTGGACGTTTTGCATTCTCAACCGTGTGAATGTATTCTCTATTTTTAAAAGGGTTTGCCAGCTCACGGTTGGCCTCACACGGAAGTACTGAAGAGGGAGTGCCGAACACAAACTTTGCTTTTCTTCTCCCTTTTGCCCGCGGCTGTTCTCACCGCGAGCAGAGACGGAGTGTGGAGAAATCAGGAAGCCAGGTTGTCCAACAAAGACTAGGCGAGCTGATGCTGATTCATCGTCCGTCTGTGCCCTCTGCCTCCGGGCCTCGCCAGGTAACTAATAAGAAAGTTTCATTTATTGCTTTTCACCTAGAAATCTGGAATGTCACAGATGGCTGGGTTTTGACAGGAATTTAATGCACACTCAAACGCACAAAAGTCCAGAATCAAAGTCTTTTTAAGCAGCAATTCTCTCTCTTTCTCTTGCTCGGAGCAAGACAAGGGATCGGTCCTAAGGTACGGCTGTGCTTCGTGTTTGGCTCCACATGGTACCGCAAGCACTGCCGGATGTCTCGCTGGAGGAGCTTCCTTTCTGGGCCCAAAACCTTGGGAAGGGAAAGGAAATAATTCGGTTTCTTGAGTACAGTCACACAGCACACACGACTTTGGAACTGGGAAGTAGAACTAGAAAATTCAAAATAGAAGCCGCCAAGTGCAGCATTGAAACTGAAATTCCACTGTGGGGGGAAAAATCCCAATTCCATCACTCGATCGCGTAACCCTGTTTCCAAAAAATGGCAAAGCTATGAATGCCGCAAACAACGTAATCTTCTGGTTTTACTTTTTTCTTAGTACGAAATGTCTCGGGTGTGCAGAGAAGGCGAGGGAGTATTCTAAACAACATCCAGGGGCGCCTGGGTGGCGCAGTCGTTAAGAGTCTGCCTTCGGCTCAGGGCGTGATCCCGGCGTTCCGGGATCGAGTCCCACATCGGGCTCCTCTGCTGGGAGCCTGCTTCTTCCTCTCCCACTCCCCCTGCTGTGTTCCCTCTCTCACTGGCTGTCTCTCACTCTCTCTGTCACATAAATAAATAAAATCTTTAAAATAAATAAATAAATAAACAACATCCAGGCACCTACAAAAGTCTTTGTCAAATCTTAATCTTTTGCTATTTCTGCTTCAGATAATTGTTCTTTAAAAAGCACAATTTTGGATGGGGTTCAAGGCTCCCGTGTCCCTCTTCCTCATCCCACTGGCTTCCCGAGAGCTAACTGGCTCTCAGAATTTGGTGTTTATCACTCCCATGCATGCTTGCTGCCTTTACAGCATGTGTAGTGATTCATAAACAATGTATGATCGTATTTGTCGTATTTAAGCATTACAGACGTGATATTCTGGGTCCACCATTCAATAGCTTCCGTTTTGCTTTCAGCTTTTTCTGTTGAAGGACACATTGGTTATTTCCATTTTTCCCCTTTACCAGAAATGCTGCAAAAGAAATTTTGTACTTTCTCTGGGCACCCAGGTGAGGCACTTTCTCTAAACTAGGAGACAATTGATTGGTCCTAGTTTCAAAGTTTCCGGAGAACAAGTTACTCTTAAGCCTGATCATACCATCTTACCTCGTTTAAATAGCCCCCAAGTTTTCTAGGTATGCTTCCTAGCTTCACGGTGCCACAGGAAAAAAAAAAATACATTTTGGATTCAAATACTAATTTGGCAAACGAATCAGTCATGGACATTGTCGGCACCCCACCCACATCCCCTCGCTCAGACCCCTTCAGTGTATACAAGCCAACCTCCAGCTGCCGGCACCTGCGTTGCCTTTTGCCTGGGAACATTCTCTGGCTGCCAGAGATAGCATCGCTGATGGGGCAGCGATAGCAACTGGGAGGAGCTGGGGAATTTCCATCCCCTGGGAGCTGTTTCAACCAAAGACCGAGGGGAGCTGGCATATCAATACCTCAGCTCCCTTGTCCTTCAGGCAGGATAACTCTGAGGTACGTGTTTTATCCAGATTTTTGGAGTGCCCAGCAGAATTGAGCCACAGTTATCCCCAGTGATCATCGGTGTGATGTTAAACCCTATATTCAGTGAGCCTCTGTCTCACTTCCCCTCTCCCCCACCAGTGTCCTCGGACCACTTCCCAAATAAATTACTTGTGCTCAAACCCTTGGCTCAGAGTTGGCTCCTGGAGGAAGCTGACTGGACTCCCGTGGCTCTCATGAGGGTGCATTCGGATGCTGGGCACGGTCGGACGTGGGGGGAAATTGTCACCAGCTGTAGAGTTTGCCCAGAATCACACCACAAAAAAAGGAAGAGAAAAGAGTTTGCATGTTATTCAGAGACAGGACACAATAAACACTTTGCTGTTTGGTTCTTGTCCCTTTGTTAGCCGTACCTGTAGTTTCTCTTCCAGATTTCTTCAAATGCACTAGAGAGAAATGCTTGTAAACCTTTTGAGTTGCTTTGCATAGTTTCGAGATGATTGCAGTCAGAATTTTGAGTTTTTATAGTTGAAAGTATGAAATAAAAATTGGGAAAAGAAGAAAAAAGAAAGAAAGAACTATCTTCAAGAGCAAAAGGGCAGTGGTTTCCATATAAAAATCACCTCGTTGGCCTGAGTTTGAAGAAAAGTGCTTTTTAAAGCCTAGGTTTTGAGATAGCTTTCTGTGACATTTTCCTCTTTGTTGTTCTATTTTATTTTTTTCCCAAACAACAGTAGCTCTATGTACAAACATTAGGCAGGAATTTTATAATGTCATGGAGTTGTTGGGATAGTAAATGATGCTTCCATGGAATTCTATACCTTATCCCATGGCCTCGAGAATGGGCAGGCTACTGCCGACTGCTCTAATTTGTGAATCTTATAACCCAAAGCAAAGAGGCAAAGTTAAGTTTTGAAAGACTTTTTTTTCTAACAGCCTGATCAATTCGGGTTAATGTAAAAATCCCCAAACTGGGGGATATACGAGAGTACAAAAAATAAAAATGAATCACTCTCCTGTCACCTAGACGGAAGCACCAATAATCACATTATCTATGCATATGTTGTGCCCCCCAATTTTTACACAAAACTTGAAATGGATGAAGTACCCCATTTTATAAGCTATGTCATCACTAAAAGAATCATGAAAAGTACCTCACATCATTACCTGGTCTTCAAAAGGCATTCGTTCATATGGCTAAGCAGGCATTACGTTAATGAAGGTACATCACTTATTTAACCAATTCAGCCAATCTCCTCGGCCTTTGGATTGTCTCTTCCCGACGCTTCCATGACACACTCTTTGATGATACACCTTTACGTACGTACATCTTCCTTTCCTTTGTTCGAATGATAAGAGCACTTTTATTATTTTTTTTTAAAGATTTTATTTATTTATTCGACAGAGATAGAAACAGCCAGCGAGAGAGGGAGCACAAGCAGGGGGAGTGGGAGAGGAAGAAGCAGGCTCATAGAGGAGGAGCCTGATGTGGGGCTCGATCCCATAACGCCAGGATCACGCCCTGAGCCGAAGGCAGATGCTTAACCGCTGTGCCACCCAGGCGCCCCGATAAGAGCACTTTTAAAGCTTCTCATACCTGTGCCAAATTGTCCTCTTGAAAGGTTGTTCCGGTTTGCACACTGATTTGTGGTGTGAGGGGGTGTTTGAGGACACAAAATATTTTATCACATGACAAGAGTTACCGCATTTGCTATGAGAGAAGCGGAGCTTCCAGGTGTGTTCACACACCCAGCCTTATTTTCAGTTTGGTTTAAATCTGCACTTCAACGCACTTAGAAATCCCAACATGTCTTGGTTCTCTGGAGGCTAATGGACAAAATGGGAATGCTAAGTCCTGAATACCAAGCTCGTCTTTGCAATTATTGTCTAAAATCTGTGACAACCGCTAGATTCTAGAGGGTGCGTCAGGCAACTCTGCTCTGTGTCTTCATCTTAAGGCCCGCCCCCATCTGATGTGTTTTATGTCCTTGCTTCGCTGAAAGAATTCCTCTGCGAAACCCCTCCGTTGCACTGCTCCCCCGTCTGGTTATGAGATGTGATGGAAGGGGCTGAATTAACTCCCATAAGATGTTCACAGACAACAATGGGCTTTCTTTCCTTCGACACTTCATAGGCGCCTATTCTGCACCAAAGAACTCTGCTAGGGGTAAAGATGCAAAGTCCAGAGGCCTTCTCAATGAAGGTAACTTGTAAATTGCTTGGAAATGAAGCCTTCCAACGTTTAACTCAGAAACTGTCATATCACAAAGGAAGAAATACAAATGGCAAAACAACAACAAAAAAGGTCCAAAAGGCTGTGTATTTTTGAAAATGCTGGTGCGCTGATCGCCTGCACCAAACGGTCAGCTCTCCTAACCCATGTCCTTCCACGCAAGCCAAGCCGGAAGCAAGAAGGCTAATCCTGCCCCTCCAGGCTCCTCCCACTCCTCCAGGCCTTCCAGAAACTCCTGAAAGCGCTGCTTTCAGAGAGGGCAGGCCCGTGGTTGCCTAGGCAGCAGAAGCCCTTCTGTTTCCTGCAAGATGCCGGATGCCTCTCTGGGCCGCTATGCCCTCCTCTCCTGCTGCTCACTGGCCCCCAGGCCGGGTCAGGGAGACTTCTGAGAACCTCACACTTCCGTCCGAGGCTCGGCCCAGCTAGAACACCCCTGCTTCCGTCTTCCAGCCCGCCAATCTTTCATCTTATTTCTGCTTGCCTGTGTTGAGCCACATTTTTCTTTTCTTCTAACCCGTAAAAGCACCTACAGAAAAATCCAGAGAGAAGCTATGAGTCACTGAGTTTCAGGAAGACCTCAAATGGAGACTATAGTTGTTGCATATTGAAATCTTATCTGGGCTTTAAAAAGATCACAGACACGTTCTCTTACATAAGGCCCTGATTTTTCAGCTGTGGTACGTTTAACGTGAAGATGTTTGTCATTGATTCGGGGGCCACACGTGCATGTGGCCATTTTCATCTCCAGAGAAGTTAAAAGTCATGAGCCCAAGGCTGTTGGTCATGTGCTCTCCCTATCCCTCCTGAAGCAGCTTCTTGGAGAAACGGACTACCTTAATTTCCATAGAGGAAGGGAACTGTCAGGTTCCTAATTTAATGATTTTTTTTTTTTGGTCATCTGCAAATTATAAAATGCCTCTCCACTCTGATCCTTCCATATTTCTCTTCTCCCTTCTTACTAGCACAGACTTGTATTTCCTACCAGGTAAGTTGACTGATATGGAAGAGTCCATTTATTGACACGGATAACATGGTGGGGGGGGGCTGATAACAGCTTCTGTGTTATACTAGAGCCTACATGCATAACAATCGCGTGACTGATGGCAGGGCTTACCCACCTCAGCACTACTGACGTCCTGAGCTGGGCAAGTCTTTGTTGGGGGGGCTGTGCTGTACATTGGAAGACATGGGGCAGCATCCTTGGCCTCTGTCTACTAGATGCCACTCGCGCCTCCCCCACAGTCATGACGATACGGAATACCTCCAGACTCCGAATATTCCTGGGGGACAAAATCATCCGAAGTAGAAAACTGTTGGTCTACACTACATGGAGCATGAATGTTCCGAAAGCAACATGAGCTTGGATAAAACCACATTTTGTGTACTCTCCAAGAGCTATCTGGGCACCAATTATCTTAACCATAAAAATGAGATTCATCAGGCTAAGATATCTGTGTAGGGCAATCTTCTAAATATAAGGCTATTTCTAACCATATCGATAACTTGGGACTTGGAGAACTAAGTGATTGTTGGAGAATGACTGACCTCACCAAAAATGGAATGACAGAAAAAATTAGAAGTAGTACGCGGAGGAGGATAACATTGGCTGTCTGGGTGTTTGAACTCGTGGGACCTCACTAGTCCCAGAGGGAAAAGGAAATGTTGATCGATGAATTGGGCCAGGACAGGCTACATAGGTTGGCCATCGTGGTCAGGACACTGACATCAGGTAGAACATTCAAGGGAATGTGATTGCTGCTGGTGTACCAGGCTCCCTCCGACTCCTGTATGAAAATGGATTGGGGCAATATGGTAGACATGGAGACAGCAGTCAGGAGGCCGCTATGGTAGCTCCGATAAGGGACGACGGGGCCCTGGGCTGGGGTGCTCTCAGTATATGGCATCCCCTAATGGGCGTAGCCGAGGAATCAATATGAGCAGAAGCTCTAGCGTTACTTAACCCTACAGTCACTTGGGGTAAGACATTTCATCTCTCTAGGCATTGGCTGAGGCTTTGTTAGACGAAGGGGCCAGAGTCAGTATTGCCTGAGGGCCTTTCCAATCTTCTTACCTACCCTCCTCCTCTCCCAAGAAAAGCTGTGGGTCCAAACATGGTCCGGTGCAGGAGCTACAAGCAGGAAGCCAGTGTTTCCGAGGCTGATGAAGTTTCAAGAGAAGGTTCTGATGGTCTCTGACAGCCAAGCCCAGAGCAGGCGGGCAAACATACTCCCAGACACACTGACAGCTCGCTTACACCAGAACTACCCACATCATCTTTCAGGATCATCTGCAAAACTCTTCAGCTGCCGTCTGAGAGGGCAATTCCAGAATCAGTCTCTGTGGTCAGGAATTGCCACGATCTGATGGGCTTAGGCGTGAGTTACCTAAACGAATGGCTGAGGCCAGGGGGTGGGATTGGTTTGATCTAATCAGAGCCTCATATTGAAGCTCAGAGTGGAATCAATGTTGCAAACCGCATGGCTCCTACCCAGCGGAGTAAGGTAGACTGGCTACTGGGGGGTCCACCACGATGCCCTGTGCAGTGGACCTAAACATCTAACATACAGAGTAAAAGCGAAGACTGCCGGAAGACACAGCACAATAAGGCGTTCTGTGCATTGGAGAGCAGAAAAGGTACATTTTTAATTTGAATCCAGTGTTCTTTCCGTTGTGCTGGTGTGGCTCACGTGGTCATACGCTTGCAGTAAGTATCCAAATGGAATTACTCCATGTGTTAGCCCACAATACTGAACCCTCCAGGATCTACAAGCACGTGATTTATTTCACCTACACGGATGGTGCAAACACCACTGTAATGTTAGCACCGAGCCCAACACTCAGAGGGTGAGGCTGTGCCTCTCAGGGGGAACCTCACTGGATTAAATATCTTACTGATCAACTATTTTATGCCTATCTCATCCATTACCTATGGGTGTTCTGTGCTTTATAACCAGAGGGTGCTCTTCTCTTCAAATAAATCACAGTGCTCTGTTAAGCAAACATCAACTTTGAGACTATTTTATACTTCCATATTAAGATTGTCTGTCTTATCAGAAAAGGATTTTTGAAACTTAAAAAAAAAAAAAACTTCTAGAAGTGCCTGGGTGGCTCAGTCGGTTAAGCATCAGACTCTCGATTTTGGCTCAGGTCATGATCTCAGGGTTGGGAGATCAAGCCCCACATCGGGCTCCATTCTTAGCGTGGAGCCTGCTTAAGATTCTCTGTCTCCCTCTCCCTCTGCCCCGCCCCGCCAAAAAACAAAATCAAAACAAAAAAAACCTTCTAACCCCCCTAATTCTCCTAATTATTTAAAGATATGACCGTAGAGGAATAAAACATGCGTTAATCAGATTTCTTAGATAACAAATGTGAGAACAAGCCCTCCTCCCTGCAGTGGCCAAACAGATTTTCTTCATGCAAGTCAGTGTCTCTTAACCTCCTTACTCATCATACTTGCTAGGGAACTTGTAAAAATACAGTTCCCCAGGTCCCATCCTACAATTCTCGCTGAATAGATCTGACGTCAAAAGGCATTTGCATCCCTGAAATATCTCTGTGAGGGATTCACAAAGATTGGCTGTGGCTCCCTGGGGAGACGCGTACTTCACAGAGCGGCTATTGTGACGCGCCCTGTGACTCGTCCTGGCCCATGAGCTTGAGCATTGGTGGCCGGACCGAGCTGGCAGTTTTTGCCAGGCTCTCTCTTTCCTCTCTGTCATGACAACCAGCAGTGATCCAGCTAGAGGCTACTCTGTCACCTTGGTGTCACAGTGAACACAAGAGGGAGCAGAGCCATGGGTGAGCCCCAGTGAATACATACGGTGAGTGAGGAGGAAGTCTTTGCTGTAATAAGCCGTGAGATCTGGGGACCATTTGTTACCGGAGCCTAGCGGATCCTGTCCGACTCGGCCATTCCCGGAAGTGCCTCTGCTGCACAACCAAGATGGAGACTCACAGAGTAAGCGTGCTGGAGCGTCACATGTGTGTACCCGTCCGCGCGGCTTGCGTTCATAAGACAAAATACGTGAGTCCTGAGTTGGTGATCTTTCTCCAGGCTTGGGGATTGCTGGATGATACCTGAAATTCTCATGAATGAACTTTCTATGAAAACCTCTACTCATCACTGCTAAAGAGTTACCTCTCCCCCTCCCCCCCAAATCTGTGAAAACACAATGGCTTTCTCTGAGGCTTTGTTCAGTTCTCTTTGAATATGAATTAATTCCTCATGGCTTTATAAGGAATTTTAAAATGAATGGAACCAATTATTCCCCGTATTTTCTCCATCACACCCCTGCGGAAATGGGTCTTTCTAGACTCCAAATTCCCCTGGAAGGAGGATAGAGTCGAATTCAGCCCTGTTTTGACTAATATGCTGGTTGTAGGAGCAGGCTGCAAGTGATTTTTAAAAAGGTAACCTCTTTTTAGTTATTTAAGAACTGTGTTTTAAAGTCATTGAAAAATTGAACTGCCTGTGGTGAAATCAAGAATAGACTTGTATCTCTTTAACAGAACAGAAACACTTTACCCTTACAATAGTTTTGGCCAAAGACAAATGTATTGATAAAAAGTCACCAGGCTGCTTGGAAGTGCAGGAATTTGAGCCTCTGCCATAGCGCACTGGGCAGGGTGTCAGGGCTAACGCACCAGCAGAGGCCAAAGGAAGAAAAGGGGCTTCCCGCAAAACCACAGCTCGGGTCAGCATGAATCATACCACCACACCAGCTTCCTTCCTCCCCACCAGCGACTCTGACTGGCAAGTTCCTTCTTTCGCTCTTGTGGGACCTCCCGGACACATTCACCCTGAGACGAATAGCTTTGGCAGTTGATGTTTACGGATGTCGAGCCCCGGATGTGAGGCTCGACCTCACAACCCTGAGATCATGACCTGAGCTGAAATCAAGAGTCGGATGCTTAATCGGCCGAGCCACCCAGGCGCCCGAGAATGGATCTGCTTCTTCACAACAGAAGGGCAGGCTGGGGCTGTAGTGGGCTGGGGAGCTGAGAAGACCAGTGGGGGCCAAGAGATGATTAATTCTGGGCTGCAGAGAAGGGTCCCCAATCCAATACTTGATTCTAGCAAATCCTAAAGAAGGCGCCAAATGACTCATTGGATCCTAAGTGGACTTAGGTTTTTACAGCAAATAATATAGCAGAGGATTTCTTTGGTAAATCAAACAACTTTTATGTTTTCTCATAGGACTAGTATTTCCCTTAAATGTGTAGATTTAAAATCCTGAAAGATGGAGTCAGACACACCTATTGTTAGAACACAAGCTGGGAAGTGGCCATTTTTCAGCCCGGTAAACATAAAACTACCCACTTGCATTCATCTCATGAATTCCAGAACCTTCTATGTTGTGCAGTCTAAACTACACTTCATGTCAACCTATTGCACAAATTGTGAATCCCGTTCAATATGAGAAAATATATATAAGAATTCTTTATGGATTTTGTGTACCTTTCAGCCTGAAAACAACTCTTATTTGTTCCGATTTCAATAATTCCCTGCCTCTCTCTCACCCTAATCTGGGCTGGATGAATAACTGACATGCTCAAGATAAAATCAAACATAAATTGCCTGATAGGGCCTCTTGCTTGCGCTTCACTTAACACAGCAAAGACTATTCCACCTTTTCAAAGGTCAGAGATTCCCTGATCATTTAAGCAGAGAAAAGACCATCATAAATTCATTATTTGAAGCTTTTACGGAAAATGCATGTTTCTAGGTTCATTTAAACATAATTTAAATATTAAAGGAAAAAAGAAATGGGGAAAGGGTGGGGAGCAATGTATCACTTGTGCCAAAAAACAGCAACTTTCAAAAATTCCAAAAGAAGTGCTCGGAAGCGACCAGAAAAGGCAATTACTTTTATTTATGCTTGTACGCGTTGTTTCTTTTTTTTTTCTTTTTTTAAAGATTTCATTTATTTATTCGACAGAGATAGAGACAGCCAGCGAGAGAGGGAACACAAGCAGGGGGAGTGGGAGAGGAAGAAGCAGGCTCATAGCAGAGGAGCCTGATGTGGGGCTCAATCCCATAACGCCAGGATCACGCCCTGAGCCGAAGGCAGACGCTTAACCGCTGTGCCACCCAGGCGCCCCGTACGCATTGTTTCTAAAATAGTATTTGATGCTGTACCCCTTTGCTGTTCTCTCAGATCCAAATCTGATGGTTTTAAATAAGTGTGTGTTTTTATTCTCAAGATTCCTTCCAGGGACTTCGCAAATTGGTGAGACTTAAATATTAGTGGCGAACAGGGCCTTTCTCATCTTTCTTCTCTGGAGCAAGTCACGAGGCAGAGAGAATCCTACAGTTATTTCCAGACATTTATTCAAGGAATTACAATTAAATGGAATTTAAACCAATGTAAAAACGCAGGCTAGCAGGACTGGTATTTGTCTTTACCTTTCTTGGACTTAAATTACAGGCTAATGGGGTCCATTTTATCAGAGCCGGGGTGCCTTTTCCTCATTAAATAGTAAGAGTTCTGTTTCTACCCACATGCTACATTTGTATACTAATGTACGTAGAAATTTCTATCATCAAAGGCTTACCGAGACATGCAGGACTCATAAAGGAGGAAATATGGGCCATAAATATTAGCGTTTTCACACTTGAAACAAATTTGAGTGATGGATTTCCAGCTCTGGGGCAGGAACGTGAGAGATGCGGTGTCTGAGTGATTTTTCCTGCACAACACGCAAAGCGTTGTTTCGTGTCTTGTAACCCGGCGCCAGGGGTAGCAAGCAGAGTCAAAACTGAGACGTCGTGTTCCTGCAAAGAAATAGAATCATAAGAGACATTGTATGCTAAACACATCATCCTTCAAGCGCTCCTAATATAATACATCAGACAAAATACATCAATTAAAATAATGTAACAAAACACGGAGGAAAGTAGGAAAGAGAAAATTGCCTGTGGTGCTTCAAAGGAACCACATGCCCCCCGAATTCCCCGGAGGATTTCCTGGATGGTAAAAACGCAACATGAGCAAACATGCTTTCCAGCTGCAAAGGCCAAACGCAGAGACTGATGAAGAGGGCTCAGGTTCTAGCTCTTCAAATAAAACACCAGGTGTTTACCTCAAAGATCGCCTGGAAGAGACAAGTACGACTGGACGCCTGGAAAGGAGACGAAAGCAGCTTAAACACGAAGTAGAAACCGTCCATCCAGAATTGACTGGAGGCCTCAGCCCAGGGGAACGCAAGCGTGACGGGGCGGCCAGCCCCGATCCCCCCGCGAGGACTGGGCGAGAGGAGGGCCCCAATCCATACTAAGGGCACCCCTCCATCTCACCCCACCCTGCACCTCCAAAACCGACTCTTCGGAAATTCCATTACACATGCTTCAGAAAAAAACGGGAACCCTAAGTCACATTCGATGGTGATGAAATTTTCTTCCACAGAAGAGACTTCTCTCGGCGTGCTACTAATTTAAAGGGCATCTGGCCAAGCCATTTATAAAGGTGCAGCCTCCAAGAAAAAAAAAAATGAAGAAGAGGCATTCACTTTTCTGGAACCTTTTCTACTAAGGAAATGGTTTCTATTTGCGTGCATCGTTCGGGAGTTGAGTCTTCAATAACACCGCTCCGCCGGTTTTCAAGCGAATCCGAGAGAACGGGCTAAAAAAGAACACGCATGGTGGGCTTTATCAAAGCTGTGGGGGTGACAATGTTCTGGAAATAAGAACTGCCAACACTGCGACTTGCCGCCCGCTGGCCACGAATACTGTAGTAACTTCATGGAGCGATGAGAGGCTATGGAGATACAACCAAGGCAGCGCAGGGGACACGTGGACGCTCAGGCTTCCGAGCGGGATAGTTAATTCAGGGGTGGGATCCCCGCCGAGTCGGGCTGGTGGGGGTGTGGAAACACATCCTTATTTATTTGCACAAGCACAGTACTTGACCGAGGCTCTGTGAATCCAGTGGCTGCATTATAGACCGTAGTGGGCTCATCATTTATTCCAAATGAAAAAATGGCCTTTCTCTGGATGAGCGAACACGGTCAGGATCATAATTCAGATTAGGGATGTGACGGTGGATATACCAATGGAACTTTCCGAGAGAACAGCCGTTAGGTCCGACTCTCTGCCTCATGGAAGTAAATGTCTGAGTTTGCAACATCTTCCCTTCCTGCTGTTTTTTCGTCTCCTTCGTGCTTCCTTGGGGCCCATTTTCCAAACTTTTAGACTGTTATTTTGGTGGTATCTTTATATTTGACAATTTTTGGTCCACTCAAGCCTGACTTGTAAGGACATTCTCGTCATATCGAACAGCCGTTGCTAGAGATCCCCATGGTGCTCAAGGGTATTTCTATTTCCGACTCCCCTAATGGATAAGAAAGTGCTAGAAGAAAGGGACAGTGTTGTACTCCTCTCTCAGAACCCGACTGCTGATGCAATCCCTGCCTTAGAACCTCAGCAAAGTCTTTCCAATAATTTTGCAAATAAAAGTTTTCAAAGAGTTTCTGCAGGAACGAATAAAGGATGCACCACTGTGTAATTCATTGCCGAGTGAAACACTTTGGAAACTGCTCGCTTCACTATTTCATTTCTCTTAGTCAGAAATTCTAAAAACATTGTTTAACGTCATCTATGTAAAAAAAGTTTATTTTCTAGCAGACGAAACTGAGGTCATATAAGCTACTTGTAATCCACAGCAGCGTGCTTGAAACGTGGAAAATTCAGCGACCGCAGTACCCTGGGTAGAGACAGAGGGGGCCCTTAAGGGGAATGATTTTAAAATATGTGAATGAAGTCCCCTGAGCAACAACGCTCTTCACAGGTGACCACTGAAGACGTGTAAAAACAGGAAGCAAACACGTGAAACACAGGGAGAGAAAGCCCAGATCTGAGCCCCCCCAGGGGAGCTGGGCACAGAAGAGCAGGGGCTCTGAGCACCTGGACGCGGAGCCCTCCCTGCCCCCACTCCAGGGCCAATGCCCCCCCCCACCCCGGCAAACGCAGCCTTCTCTCTGTATGGCCTGCATGGGCTTTGGCTGGTCATGTTTTCGAGAGGATTACACTGGGCTCCAAAATTGTTTGGTGTCTTTTATGCCTTCGTGTTTTTTATAGTCATTTTGAAACCTTTGGAGGCATTACAAGAAGACACTAGAAGAGTTAGCTAGAGAACCTCCAGCTCTGTTCTCGCCAGCGCTGCAGTGATGAGAACCCGTCACTTCCCGGATGCATGTGGGAGGCGGGGTAGTTTGGGCTGAAACTACACGCAGGTGTTTGACTGATCGCAGCTTCCCCTCCCCCCACCCCACCTTCACCAAACAGGTAAGTTTGCCTTTTGTCTTAGTTTGCTGAAATCTGTGATCTTAGCATGCTGTGGGCACAACTGTAAACATCCAGTTCAGAGAAACAAAATTAATCTTGTCAAATAAGAGGATAAGAATGTCAAATGGGGAAGAGGAAGAAGAAGGGAAGGAGGGAGAGAGGAAGAAAAAAAGAAAAGTAAGAATTTCATCCACTTCTAGTCACAGGAAGCACTGTTGTTGGAAGTGGGAATTATGAAGGAAATTCATTAAGTAATTCTGCGATTTACAAAGCTGCAGAGCTTAGATGCTGATTTACAACACATCTCTACTGTCGAAAGAATACGGAAGATTTGGAAGATTGTAATACACATAAAAATTCACATTCTACTCTACTTGGCCAGAGAAAAGCATGGATCTCAACTTTGGTCTTATAGGAGTGGCCAATCTTATGTGTCGCCTGTGAGGCTGAAATGTCTCCAAGTTGCCACGTCTCCTTCCTCTATCTGCAGGGGCTTTACATGGCAGGAAGAGGCAGAGACCACAGTGAAATTCCTCATAATTATAGACTGGAGTGAAGAAGCCCACGCTCTGCGTTATCTTTAAACGACTGCTGTTTCTAGTTGTCAGCATAGAGGCAGCCGGGGGGCTCCCTTCCAGGCATCCACCATCTGGCAACGTCTAGAGACACTGTGGGTTGTCACACGGGAGAGGGGGTGCTCCTGGAATCTAGTGGGAAAAGAGGCCAGGGAGTCTGCTAAACATTTTATAATGTTCTTTGGGGTTCCTGGGCCCAATTCCAATTCCAGGGTGTGTGTGTGTGTGTGTGTGTGTGTGTGTGTGTGTGTGTGTGTAGCCTTCAACAAGCAATTCTCAGACACCAGTAGGGTATCTGAGAATTCAACCCAATTCTGGCACTATCTACCCAGAGACAGTAACAGCTCCACAGGCAAGGGGCCCAGTCCCACAAGACCACCCTCCACTTCAGATTCCACTCAAAACCCAGGTGGTTACCCATACTCCCAGCCAACTGGCTATAAATCAGAGGTTTCCATGACCCCTTCCTTGGGTTCCATCTATTTGCTAGAATGGCTCACAGAACTCAGGAAACCCATTTACTCGCCAGATTACCGATTTATTATGAAGGAGACTAAAGGATAGGAATCAATAGCTATATTAAGAGTTACATAGGGTGAGGCCTTGAGCAAAAGAGTTTCTTTCTTTGTGGAGCTTGGGGCCAGGCACAGTGGCACATAAATTGTTCTGGTTCCCCAATCTGGAAGCTCTCTGAGCCCCCTCCTTTTGGTTTTTATGGAAGTTTCATTACACAGGCATGACTGATTAAATCATTGGCCATAGGTGATTTCGAGACCCTGCAGCCCCTCTCCCTGCCCTGGAAGTCAGGGGGTGGGACTGAAAGGTCCTCTAATCACGTGGTTGGCTCCCCTGATAACCAACCCTTATCCTTAGGTGCTTTCCAAAAGTCACCTCACTAACATAAACACAGTTGGGGTGGAAAGGGGCCTGTTATGAATAGCAAGACACTCATTACAGCTCTGTGGTTCTGGAGAGATTTCCAGAACTGTGGACAAGAGAGAAAATATTATAACAAAAGATGCTCCCTTTGCTCTTATCGCTCAGGAAATGCCAAGGATTTTGGGAGCCATGAGCAGGAACCAAAGATAAAGACCAAATATACAAGAAATACATTGTGGTCACCTGAGTGACCAAATATATGCATTTCTTATAAATCACAATATCACAAATGCACGGAACAGTCCCCACCACAAAGAATTATCTGGCCCCAAATGTCAACGGTGCTGAGGTTGGTCTAAAGAATAAGCTAGAACTCATACATAGGGGAATTTTAAAGACAGCTTTGGAGTGATAAGCAAAATTGGGCAATTAATTTTTAGACAGGTATCGGTCAGAGTTCAGGCAGAAAACAGAAAGCCAACTGAAATACTGAAATTCGAGATTTTATCAGGGCAATGCTACCAGCGCTCGGCCCATCTCTGCTGGGACTTCTGCAGCAAGCTTTGTACTCACCAGTTCTCCAAGGCTTTTTACTCGCAAGTAGCACGCTTTGTCGAAGCGTTGGAAAGCAGCTCTAAGACCGCGGAAGCTGCTCAGTCTGCAGAAAGGAGAGAGGGGGTTGTGGGAGAATCCGCATCACCTTGGGGCAGCCCTTCCCCGATGACTCACGGGTGCAGGAATAGAACGTCCTGGGTCCCTTCCTCTGATTGTAACTCCTCAGAGGTGTCAAGGCTCCAGAGCTTTCCTCCAGGGAGCCTGTCGGAATACTACTCCCTCGCTGGTCCCCCCAGCTGAGGCCCACGTCCCCTCTGCTCTATGATGCACATTTCTGCAAAATCACCCCCAGATGAATGCTCATCTCCAGCTCCACTTGTGGGGATCCTAACCCAAGACAGGGGTGACTCACAAGGGTGGACTGGGTCTAGAGAAGTCTCAAAAGCCAATGTGTTGGCCCCAGCCGCCCCCCTACCCCACGACCGCCCCAGCAGAGGTTCTGGAAGAGTGACGAGAAAGCAGCTGGATAGACTCCAGGGAGGGCTCTCTGGCTGCCAGGATGGAAGTCAGCACTGAGCAGAAGCAGCCAGCCTCAGGTGGCAAACAGGGGGAGCTGTGAGCTTGGGAGGTCACCGGGAGACCATGCTCTGAGGCCAGGGCACCCCCAGACAGCCCGGAAGCCCCGGGTGGAGGGGAGCACCGAACCCAGGCTCAGCTCCAGCTCCCTGTGCCAGGACGAAGAGCCACGTGCAGGAGAGCAGGACCGAACTGGGGGAGGAAGCCAGCACCCCCACTCTTGTGAGACCATGGCTTTGTTGTTTTGACTTTGGTTTGGTTTGGCTTTTGCATGTGCCGGTGCCCAGCACAGGGTCAAGTTATGGTAAATGCCCAGTCACGTGAATGAATTAATTAATGAGGCCAACCCAGGGGTGGCTGGCATGGCAGACATACTCCAGGGCGGCCCGCATGATCCCCACCTCCCGGTGTTCACTCTGCGTAATTCCCTCTGCTTGAGTGTGGGCGGGACCTGTGACCCGCAGAGGTGACAAGAGGAACGTGATTATGTGTACGTGACTATGTAACTGGGGCACCCAACTCGCTGGAGTCTCCTTCTCTCTTCTTCTCGGCTTTGAGGGGGCCCTCTGCCCTGTGGAGAGCTGCTTGACAAAAGGCCCAATTGGCTTGGTGTCCACCTGCCCGGGAGAAACCGCAGCCTCAGTCTGACACCTGCCCGGAACCCGATGCAGAAGCCTCTTGCTGGGAACCCCTGGGAAGGGGACCCTGAGGCTCAGCTAAGACAGCGACCCTGGCCAACGCCCTACAGCAGCCTTGCACAGGCCCCAGCTAAGCTGCGCCGTGAGACAGTAAACGAGCACCGTTTTAGGCTGCCGAGCGCGTGGCAGTACTGTCGCGTGGTGGTAGCCCACTAGTACAATGGAGTGCAGAGGCAGGAAAGTTTTCCTTTCTTCCCTTCTGGGTTCTCTGGCTGGTCTAATGAAATTGACAGAAGACAGATTCACGGGAGAACAACAAATTTAATTTTGTACGTATGGGAGCCCATAGAAATAGGAGACACAAAGAAGTGACCAAAGCAAGCAGCTTTTATACCTTTTAGACAAAGAAACCATAAATCCGTGAAGAATTGGCAGAAGCTGGGGCTTGGGGTAGCGAATTGAAGAAGTAGCCGGTTGGCTTACCCAGCCTTCTCGGCCTTGACTTTCCCGTCTCTGGCAAGAAGGATGTCTCCCTTCCTCCCGGTACAGGGCGGGGACCTTCACAGGGGACACTGAGATCCTGCTTCCAGGCCCCAAAGGAGGTCAGAGCGTCCCTGCGCCCGCTGTTTCTCATGTAACTTAAATCCAAAACCATCGGTACGTCAAGGTGGCGTATTTGGGGGCGGCCTGCCCTGCACCCCATCGTGAGCAATGATGCAGTTCATCTGGGCCTGCTGGACACGAACCGCAAACACGCGCGGAGCAGGTGTGCCCTCCCGTGCCAGCACAGGGCACGCCGGCTCTCGTCTCTCCCCGAGAAGCCCGGGACACACCATCCTGCTCAGCCACCATTTCCCGTGAGCGCTGACCTGTCCTCAAACCCGAAAGAGGGACAGACTGGCCCCCCTCCCGCACCTGCACCACGGCTTCCGGTCTGGGAGTGCCCTGCCCCGCGCCGAGCCGAGCCCCGGCTCATTCCAGCATCTCACGCACACTGGCCTAACTGGGCACCCTTCCTAGGCAGTGAGCTTGATAGATACGATGTGTGCGGTTTCACAGGGACCTTAAAATACAGAAGAAGTGGGAGAGAGAATATTCTGGCAGATGACACATCCTTAGCTGTTAGAATCATAGAGTGCTGGCCAGGGAAGGTATCCCAGAGATTCCGGGGCTGAAAGTCTCATCTCACAAACGAGGAGACCGGATGGAGAGAAAGGAGGAGAAAGGTCCGGGAGTACACGGGGAGATAACTGAGGAGAAAGAATCCTCCCGACACCAGTGTTCCCTTCCGTCACGTTCCTGTCGTTCAGATCCAGGGTGGAGACCTCTCGACTTTCCATCATTCTACGACCCAAGAATTCTCCCAAGGTTTATGGCTGCCTCCGAAAAAAATCCTTCCCTCTTTTTCATCTTTTATATATTTATAAAATATGTATAAACCTTTTATATATTTGGCTTTCCAAAACCCTGCTGAAATCCTGGAGAAGAATCACGAAAGATGCAGGCCGCAGCTGCTGGCAATGGCGGGGGTCTAAGGCTGGAGTCGTGCTGAGCTAACGCCAGCTTTGTTGAGCTGGTTTTGGCTCAACCTTTGGGCTTACAACATATCATCCTTCTGTGCCCAAAGCTAGCACTGGGCCATTAAAAAAATAAAAATAAAAAAGAGGGCCCTCTCAGATTGGACAGCATTTCAAATTTCCGTAATGGGGGTCATTACACACTTTTAAGACTCGAATAGTCCCACTACCTCCTGGTTGGCTCTTTAAAAACACAAAGGGTTGGCAGAGTTTAGGTGAATTGCTCACATTTGGGGTTTTTATGTATAATTTTTAGACGTAGCAAAGACAAAATAAGGTGCAAACCCCCTTTCATAAAAGGCCCCATCTGCTGCAAGGAAAAATATTGTTATCATGTGTGAAATTCAACTACATGGTTAAGGGGAAAATCAGAGCATAATCTAAAAGTAAAAAAGATCACATGTTTCCTTAAATTCCATCTCTTATTCTGTCTCCTCCAGTTCATTCCGGTATAAGATACACATAGCAGGCTTCAGCTCTCTGCAACCGTGGCCCCAAATATAGCATTTGTTTTTAATCACGGAAGACTTGATTTTCATTCATTTAAAGCCGAGGGTAACCACGAACTTATGTGGGAGTTCAGAATGAGGCTAGAGATGCCCTAGGCCCGCCCCCTTGAGAATCGGATTGGTCTGGGCTGTGGGCTCGCAGTGAATTGCTTTCACCTGCCCGGTGTCCCCTGGTTGATGCTGACTCATTCTGCCTGGGAGCTCTGGGAGGGCGCCGAAGTCAGCTAATGGGGCGCCTTCGCTGCCACATCTCGGAGGCCTCTGCCCCCTTGCTGTTTCCAGGGCTAAAAGGTCTCTGCCTCACTGCTGGACCGACTCTTCTGAGCCTCCCTGTGAGGAGGTGGAAGAATGGCTTATGGCCAGCGGGATCTGAAGAGACGAACAGTGACTTACAACTCACCAAGTTAAGAGCTTGGTCAGGGTTCGCAAATGCAGTCTGCATTTAAGGTCATCTTCACAATATAATTAATGTTGAGGAGCTGTTTTCCTTCTCGAGAAAATGCCAAGAGTCTAGGGGATGCTCTGGGCAGGCTTTTATCTTAGGGAAAAGAAAACACGTAGCCTTATATGGTGTCGCCATTTATCCGATGAAGTTCAGCCCTAGCCATCCAGGTCCAATGAGTCCAAAGGTCTGTTGATTCAACAATTTTTCTTCTTTACTGTGTTTATTAATTACAGAGAAAACGCAAAAGAACATTTATGCTATTTATGTCTCTTAAATCATTATAAAATATATTCTGTGTTTGCATCACCGAAAGAATTCCAGAAAATGAACATTACTATGACTTTGTCTCCTACGTGTCCCATCCCCAACCCCCTCCCTTTCCTGAGGCTTCCCAACCTTAGCACTACTGATATTCAGAACCAGACCATTCTTTCCTGCAGGAGCCTGTCCTGTGCACTGTAGAATGCTCGTTAGCGCCCCTGGCTTCTGTCTGCTGGAATGTCAGTAGAACCACCCCAGACATGAAAACCAAAAATATCTCCAGATATTGCCAAATGTCCCCTGGGAGCCAAAATTGCCCCTGGTTGAGAACCACTGCTCTGGAGGTAAATCTTATCCTGAACTTTGTATCATTTCTTGCTTATAGTTTCTAATCACCTATATTTGTAGAAATGTTCTTTTGTTTTGCTAAATATTAAATTTTTTATGATTCTTATATAGTATAACATTGTGTGTCAACTATACTTTAAAAATTCTTATAAATCTAATTGTTAAGAAAAATATATACAAAAACAAGGCAAAAGGATCCATTCAATCTTTTGGTCAAATGGTAGACACCTGATATCTTTATAATATTGAGTACTGGGCTTTAAAACATGTCCGAAAACTCTTTGGCATTCCCTTCAAAAGATAGAAATGAATTCTCCTCCTCTTGAGTGTGGGCTTGACTTAGTGACTTGTTTCCAATAAATAGAAAAAAGCAGAAGTGACAGTGCATGACTTCGGCAACTCTCTTTTTTCAATCTCTCACTCTAGGGGAGGCCATGTGGAAAGACCCACGTGGTGAGGAACTGAAGCCTTCAGCCAGCAGCCATGTGAGTGAGCTTGGAAGTGGGTCTTCCAGCCCCAGTCAAGCTCTCAGATCACTGCATCCCCAGCTGACTTCTTGACAGCAACCTCACGAAGCCCTTAAGCCAGAACCACCCAGCTAAGCTGTGCCTGCAGACCTGACCTACAGGAACTGTGAGATACAAATGTTTGTCATTTGGTGCCACGAAGTGTGGGGTAATGGGTTGTGCAGCAAGAGATAACTAATACATGTGTTCATTTCTATGAATATGGTATGACTCTCCATTTTAGTAATCTTCAATGACAGTCAACAAATCTTTGTCATTATTTCCAGAAAACTCGGTGGAAATTATTCCTCAATACTTTAAAGTTTTGATGCTGTTGTAGTATTTTCTTTTCTTTCCTTTTCTGTTTGTGACTGGTGACATGAGACGGTTGATTTTGTATGTTTATTTCTTTAAATTTTTTTAAGTATTCTGTACACACAACGTGGGGCTCAAACTCACAACCCCAAGATCGAGAGTCGTGTGCTCTATCAAGTGAGCCAGCCAGATGCCTCTGTGTGTTTATTTTGTATTCAGCAATTCCAAACATTTATCCACAATGATATGGAGTTTTCTACATAGATTATCATATTATACGTGAATAATAAGAGTTCTTTTTTCTTCCCTTTCAATTCCTCTGATAATTTTGCTGGCTAGTATTTCTAATACATGATGAATAGAACTACTGACAGCAAGAAACTTTCTTACATGTGATTTTAAAAGGAATATATTTAACGTATCATCATGTGTGAAATTTACTATAATCTCTTTATAAATATTCTTTACAAAACAGTAAAGAAATTTTGTTCTAATCTTTGTTTACCAAGATTTTTTACTGTGAATACTGAATTTTATTAAGAAGGCTTTTTATGCATCTATTGACATGATTATATAATATTTCTCCTTCAAACTCTTAATTTAATAACATTAATTGATTTTTCCCTTATTGAAAAATCTTATTCCTAAACTAGACATTCGTTTCCAAACCAATTTGGTCTCGATTTTGGAAGCAAAAATGAGGGTTTAAGACTTAATACCCCTCCCTAAAAACGTGGCTAACCCCTCCCATATGATTGTAACTTTTAGCAAGTGGAGAAGTAGAAATGATTTTTGGTTTTATATGTACTCATAAAACAATTGTATTTATTATCAACAACCCTGATGTACTTTTAAAGGGAATTTGCTCTAACCATAAGACATTCTTGAAAAGGCAAAACTAGGGAGACAGTAAAAAGATCAGTGGATTCTGGGGGCTAGTGGGAGAGGGAGGGATAATAGTTGGAGCGCAGGGGATCTTTAGGGCAGTGAAACTAGTCTGTATGTTATTATAAAGGTGGATACATGTCATTATATATTTGTCAAAATCATAGCATGTACAACACCAAGCGTGAACCCTAATGTAAACTGTGGACTCTGGGTGATAATGATGTGTCAGTGTAGATTCATCAATTGTAACAAATGTCCCACTCTGGATGGGGGATGTTGATAATAGGGGAGGCCGTGCACGTGTAGAAGCAGGGAGATATGGGAACTCTCTGTACTTTCCACCCAATTTTGCTGTGAACCTAAAACTGCTCTGAAAAATTAAGTAAGTCTATTTAAAAAAAAAAAAAAGGAAGAGGATTCGGTTCTTGTTTCATGTTAGAACTGCATATTGGAGTGATTAATGGACCCTTGGTTTAGCCTCAGAATCGACGCATACTGAAGCATGCTTGGAATATGCTTTTATACTTTTTGATTTTGCGAAGGATGGAATGGGATAGAGCGGAAGGGGAAGGAAAGAGAGAGATGTAAACCATTTTAAATATTACATTTCTAATTCGCAACTTTAACACCACATTATTATTGGAAAATATTTATGATTGCAAAAGCCTGCTATGGGTGAGGATTGTTTTGATTCGATTTGTTTTGCTTTGTTTTTCAAGAAACCAGAAACAGTTGTAAATAACAACCCACTCAATGCCACAGATGAGTTCATGTTGCCACATCTTGTGATACTGTGTGCTTGAAATTATACCTTGGGATTGCATTCATCATGGAAGTCTTTCTGATGCATCTCTCTGTTAGTTTTTCTCTATCTGAACCCACAATTTACTGGAGTCTCCCTTGTTTCTTTATTGAGTGGGTCATACATGGAAGGCACCATGCTAAACACTGTGTTCAGCCCTTCCGGAATAAACTAGAAGACCTCCTCCGAGGTTTAACAAGCTATGCTGTCATCTGAAGAATGTTTCACTCACAGTCTCAAGTCAGACTATCTGGCAACGCTAACAACAATGGTAGATTATGCTTTTTGTGTAGATATTACTTATGAAAACAAGAAGACTATAGCTTTGTTGTGAGGTAATATATACGATTTTTTTTCTCCTAGAGGAAAAACATGAAAGAACTATTTTTAAAGACATGCTGGCTCACAGGAGAATGAATTACTCATTTTTTTTTAGAAACCCAGCTAGATTAAAAGTAACTTCTTTCTGGTTTAAGAGTGGGAACATAATTTAGATATCTTATTGTGAAACTTACTGCTTTAGGATTCCAGGGGTTTCATGAAGGTATCACAATGGTTGTTGTCTCCTTTCCAGCTGAGTCAAAAAGACTTTTGGTTAAAAAAACAAAAACAAACAAATAACAAACCCAAAACTCTGAAATGGAAACCTAGTTTGTCTAATGTGAAAGTTAGTCAAAGTGGGGCACCTGGGTGGCTCAGTCCGTTACGCATCTGCCTTCAGCTCAGGTCATGATCCGAGTCCCAGGACTGAGCCCCATGTAGGGCTCCCTGCTCACTGGGGAGTCTGCTTCTCCCTCTCCCTCTGCCCCTTACCCTGCTCCTTCTCTCTCTCTCTCTCTCTCGCTCACTCTCTCTCAAATAAATAAATAAAATCTTTTTTTTTTTAAAGACAGTTCAAAGTGCTTTCATGGGACAGCTGTGAAGTGCTGTCCTTGGGCTGCACAAATGTCTACGCCCAGGGCCGCTTCTGTACCACAATACTGCGGCAGTGAATGCCTAGTGACCTTATAGTTTTCCAGGGAGTGTTTACTGTCTGCGTCCATTGAGGCTTCCCTTCACACTATTAGGTAAATATTATATTGTATCTAAAGAAAGGACAGAAACTATGGTAAATTTAAGATTGTTTCATTCTTTTCTAGCACATTTCCTTGAGTGTAAAGAAACCAACCAACCAACCATGTCGAATGGTTGGTACATTTCCACCACAATTTTTATAAAGTAGAACCAAAAATAAACAACGCTCTTTGTCAAGGAAAAAGTTCCTCATCAAAGTGCATCTAGAGAGGTGTGAGAGAAAGAACATGTGATTTGGTGGTAGACATTCCAAGGTTCATTAAAACACATTGGACCTCAGTTGCCTTATCTGAGTATTAGGTGTAATAAGGACTTCTTTGAGAGGCAGAATTAAATAAAATAGCATATATAAAACTAGGGTGGTGTTTGCCTTACAACAGATGTTTTAAAAATATTAATTTTGGAAATACCTGCTGTCATTCCCATTGCCATTGGGAGAGGAGGCAGGGGAAACTCTGGGCTGTCTTGGATTTTTACCTTTAATACCATCGTACCCAGTTAGTCTATGTCAGATTTCCTCAAAGCAATAAGGACTTGCTGCATTTACTGGAGCCTTTTCCATGGCAAGTGGGAGAACCCCGGCACCATCATAGTTAAGTAAAAGGAGATAACTGGAAGGTGCATGGATGCTTCTGGCTTCAGGCACTCGGTCTCAAATGTGGTCAGTGCTTTGCCTCCCCATCTCTCAGCTCTGATGAGTTCTGTTAACCCCTGTTAAGGAAAAGAATTATTCTGACGCTTGTTAAAGTGTCGAAATGCAATGGGGTCAACACTATCATAATCAGGGAGAGAGATTGGGCTCAATTCCAAATACAAGGAGAGTGGGGATTTATAGCCAAAGAGCAGGGTGAGGGGGCAGTGGCTGGAAAACTACTCAGAGAAGACATCAAGGGTAGAGGGATTCTTGCTCAAGGCAGGCCAAGGACTTCGACATCCACATGGGGGATGAGGAACTTGATCAGATACCAGGTGGAAGCAGGGATTCTCCTTAAACCGACTTGGCAGGATTCTTGCTAAACCTGGGCTGAGCAGGTCTGGCAAGGACAGGATGGACACGGAAGGCCAAGGTTGAGGCCTAGTTAAGAAGAGGGCTCAGGGGAGCCTAACTACAGTTTGGTCGGGAGAGAATCTCTGTCACCCTCTAAGTGCCGGTCAAGATTTACACCCTCCTGTTCTAGCAAACTCGAGGGCAAACGTTGATCTTTCTGAAGATCTCTGTTTGCAAATGACTCTATCGTTCTGGTTTGGTCCCCATGTTCATCTTGAAACCAACCACCATGTCTAATGTAATGTACCATGGTTGGTCAAACTTGGCTTACGCTTCCTCCCCTGTGAGGGACCACTTAGAAGAGAGGAGAGATTTCTCAAAGGAACCAGGAAAAAGAAGATAGACAAAAATGTCAGGCACTCAAAATTCGTGGCTATTTGTGGCAGTCTACCACGGTCGTAATATACATTTTCTAAAAGACTTTAAAAGTGTAATAGCAAATACAAATAGTGATAACACAAAGTATCTTCGATGTGGCTCACCCATCAAGACTATTTGATGGAATATGCTTTGAATTACTGTGTTTATTTTCCTTACCTCCAAGAATGCCCCGGGAAAAACCCAGCTGCTCTGCTTGCTCTCCCCAGCCAGGCAACACTTCCGTCTGCAGGTGATGGACCACTCTCCCCTGTCAGCTCTCATGGCGAAAGCCCCGCTGGTCCTCCAAGGCCTCATTGAAGGAGGGGACCTATGACATTAAAAGACATTAGTGTGGTGCTCACTTTGGCAGCACATATACTAAAATTGGAAGGATACAGAGATTAGCATGGCCCGTACGCAAGGATAACACGCAAATTCGTGAAGCAGTCCATATTTAAAAAAAAAAAAGTAATTAGTGTGGAGAGAGTCCCTAAGATGACAAAGGAACAGGTATCCTCTTAATATATCTACAGATGGTCATATAAGCGATCCCTTTAATAAATAACCACTCATTTTAAGGTAAAGTTTTGGAAAAAGACAAGAGCTAAGGGGTTGTACACTCAGAAGGCATTCCTAAGAAATGGGAACCAATAGATTAGTTCATTGAGCAAATTTTACTTGGATTCCAGCTTTAATCGTGGAACTGCGTTGAAGCTGTCTAAGGTGGACACCATGTCCAGTAGACACACTTCTTAGGGAACTCACAGTCTAAGGGGTTGTGAGGTTGTGAATAATGAGGAGGCATGAGATGTTCACCGAATCAATTAGAAAAGCAACATGGTACAGATGATCATCTGTAGGTATATTAAGAAGATAGTTTAAGGCATTTTTTGTTCATCCTTTGGAACTCTGTCTTATCACAGAGCAAGCATTCTACTGGGAATCAGAGGACCTGGCTTCTAGAATCAGTGTTGTCACCCATGGTGTGTTGGACCTGATAAAATCTAGTGCCTCAATCTTCTTACCTGCAACTCGTGGGATAGCTCTGAGGTTTTTTATGGATCTACAATAATTCTATGGTTTCTTATTGTTGTTCCTTTGTCATCTTAGGGACTGTCTCCACACTAATTACTTGTAATAGTGTAGGTCCCCAAAACTGCCTAGTTCCTTCCTGAAGTAATAATAAATATTTATATCTGTATTTCCCTAAATACTTTATCAAGAGCCTTCGCACCAGTTACATTTGATTTTCATAACAATGCTTCCTGGTAGATCTTATTTTCACCATTTTAATGATGAGGGTACTAAGGTTCAGGGATGTTCATGACCAGGAAGTAGAATGTCATGTGTTGAACCCACATAATTGGACGCCAAGTCCAGTGCTCTTTTTTCTGCAAATGACCTAGGAGGACATTTTGTCTGTGTGTGTGTGTTTGAACAGGATGAACAAGAATATAAATTAGTATTTGAAGATTCATTATAAGATTTTGGCCTAATCTTCAGAGAAAGGTAAGTAGGACTTGGAGATCACATGACTTCAGTTCTCATGGTGACTTGGACTAAGAGTTGGTCTCTGGAAGTGAACAGGAGATGATGTGTAGACCCTCCTAGCCCAAATTTGGTTGTATTTTAAATGAAATTAGAGCTAATGCGCAAATATGCCAAAGGTCAAACAACAGTGCACTCGAAGGACTGTGCAGGCAGGAGGACACTGATGACAGACACACAGGCCCGTTTATGATGAACTTGGAATGCTGATCCAACACCTAAGAGCTTTTTCCTTTATTTTTTTTTAAAGATTTTATTTATTTATGTGACAGAGAGACAGCCAGCGAGAGAGGGAACACAAGCAGGGGGAGTGGAGAGAGGAAGAAGCAGGGTCCCAGCAGAGGAGCCCGATGTGGGACTCAATCCCGGAACGCCGGGATCACGCCCTGAGCCGAAGACAGACGCCTAACGACTGTGCTACCCAGGCGCCCCGAGCTTTTTCCTTTAAACCAGCACCCCTACTCCACCTCTCCTTCCTCCATCTCGAGCTTCTTCCCCACTTCCCCCGACAGCCTATCTGAATGCAAGCCTGGAAACTTCTCTCAGAATTGCCCTCCATGGGGGCACTCCCCTAGGGATTATCAGTTCATTTTCCTGGGGCTTTGAAACCAGTCATCCAACAGGCCCTACCCGTTTGTCCCCCCCAATGCTCTGAGGCCATTTTATCCTCATGATTGTTATTGACAACCCCTGGGATTTGAGTTGAATAAGACCTAAGGCCACAAACCCAGCCCTGGTGCTAACCAGCAGAGCCCCCACTCACCACTGCTCACTGTCCCCCAACTGCTGTGACCTTCCAGCTATTTCTTTCAAATCAGTATGCTTAATATGGGCCAGTGGCATGATGTTCTGAGAGAGTGCTTTTCTCAGTAGGTTGAAAAGGGAAAGGCAATGAGGAGAGGTCACCGCCATCTGTGAAGAATAACTGAAGGAATAAATTCAGTAAAAAATGTACACACCAGCGACGACCATTAAGCCATTTCAGCTATAAGAACTGAGCTAACTCGAAAATGAAATGAAATAAAAATGAAATAAAGGGGAGAATGATGAAGACGAACTAGGTTTCCAGTATCTCATGTTCAGATGCATCCTATTTTCAAAATTCTGCTGGTTAGCTCTCATTCTGATCTGGTCTTGCACATGCCTCTAAAAAAATGAGGGAAATTCGAATCGCCCAAATATCTACAAATGTGTCAGCCAAATGAAAATACTCAAGAATCTGTGTTGTGTGTGTGCGTGCGTGTGTGTATGTGTGTGTGTGTGTTGGGAATGGGGAGCTCCTCACATTCACCACCTCTCTCAAGAGTGCAACTAACTAGTTTTTCACATCTTGAGCAAGTTCCTTACTCTTTCTAATCCTCAGTTGCCGCATATGCAAAATCAATGTAGTTAGCCTTCAGAAAGTTCTGGTAAGTAATAAATGAGATATGTGGAAAACACCCAATCCAGTTCCAAGCAAAATGGGGGACCACTCAATTTTTATTGCTATTATGGAAAGTTCTGCATGTCAATATCTAGATGCATGTTAATACCTAGAACCAAGCTCTGCATGTCAATATTTGAATATCTGCATGTTAATACTCAGATATCTGCAGGTCAATAAGGAGAACCGAGGATGTTGCCACCATTCTTCCTTCCAGGTACATGAACTGAGAAGGATTTCTTAGCTAATAAATTGCAGGTCAAGAAATTAGGAAAATATAGTATATAGCAACTCTGTTTTCTGGACCACGTATTACTTTCAGCTGGAGAACCAAGGCCCCCATGATGTTAAAACAGTTATAATAAGTGCTAAAGAAGAGATATGTTTTTGCATCAAGTATGTGGAACATTAATACATATATATGGTTTTAATTAGTAAATATACTCATATGCCTTACATTCTAATATGCTGCTGCTATGTCCAGACTGTATATGGCAGGCTGAATAATGACCCCAAAGATATTCCACGCCCTAATCGTCTGAGCCTCTATCTTACTCTACATGGCAAAAGGGATTTTGGAGCTGTGACGAAGAAGTGAAGGATCTTGACTCAACATAGGGAGATTGATCTGGTTTATTCATATGTGCCCAAAATAACCATGAGGGTCCTTGCAGGAGAGGGGGGAGAGGGGGGAAGGTACAAGGATAGAAGCAGAGATCAGAGAGGAAAGAAGATGAAGGAAGGGGCCATGAGCCAAGGAATGTGAGCCACGTCTAGAAGCTGGGAAAGGTAAAGAAAAATTCTCCCATACGACTTCCAGAAGGAATGCAGCCCTGTGGACCTATGTTAGACTTCTGACCTCCGGAACTGTAAGGTAATATATCTGTGTTGTATTGAGCCGCTAAGACGATATTATTTGTTTCAGCAGCAGTAAGAAACTCAGACACTGCCGAAAGGAAACATGGTAAGACCTCTCACTAAGAAACATAAGGGGCCACGCCTTGCCTTTCGGACAAGGGGAGGAGGTCTCTCGCCCATTCATACCTTGACAGTTTGAAAGCTGTGGCGAGGTCCTGGGGAGATACCTAGCCAACACCACCAACCACGGCCCCACCCCCGTCATTATTTGTACCATACTATATGCAAATAAAGGTATCCTGAAACCCAGACTCCATGTTAATACGAGGGGAGTTTGAGATGCTTATCGTCATCTGCAGAATCTCTTGTTTGCAATTCAGATGAGCTGTTTAACAGAGCAGATCTCCTCACAATGGACGAGAAACACAGAGACAATTGGGATCAGCCCCTCCTACTGCTCCAGGTCCCCAAGGCAATGTGGGAATGCAAAACAAACAAGCGAAAACCAGCTGCCTTCTTTCTCATGATCGTTTCCTTTTAAACCTCAAACATTAAAAGCCATCGGTTCCCCGTAACTGCCAGTCACTCGGTGTTTTTCCCTGCTCGGCTTATTTCTCAAGAACTTCTACCCACTTTTCTTCCCCCTAGCACCCATTTTCTCTTCATACTGGTTGTTATTTGACCAAAGAAGAATCTTCTGGCAAACTAGGAGCCTAGAAGAAATCCTGCCCGGTGCTACGGGTAACACCTTGTCGATTTCTTTGGGGGTAAATGTGATCTTAAAAGAAAACTTCTCAGGCTTTTCTGCAGCTTCTTTGAAACATTTTCTGGCACTGAAAGTAAACTTATGGATTCCAGGCCCTTGTGTGGGATCTTTGATCTAGGACTGCTCCAGAAAGTACCTTCTCTGTGCATTACGCACTTCCTAATTTGCTGTCCCTGGTCCATTTCCTCAAATCCTCAATCAATCCAAAATTTCCCTGCCTCTGCTAATTTACTCTCTTGTCACTCCCTCCCTGCATCCTTCCTGCCTGCCTATCTTTCTTTTTCTTTCTTTCCTTTCCTTTCCCTTCCTAGGCACTCTCCCTCTCTCTCTTCCTTTCTGTTTCGTGTTCTTTTTCTTTTTTCTTTTTTTCCACTGTATCTGTCTCTCTCCCTCCCACCTTTGACCCAGGCCATTTAAACCATGTTTTCCTAACCCTCAAGTACAGGGGCTTATTATACCACTTCGTCGGAGCAAGTCGATTTTGCAAGGGCACACGGTCGGTCAGGAGCGCTGGTCCTTGGCGAGGGCCCTGGGGAATGTTTAACAGACTCCCCTTGCAATTAGCCATTACCATGTTAATGCATCATGCAGTAGGGAGGCGGCAGATGGTGATTCGGAGGGATTTACACCCCCATTAACTTCATAGATTGGATTCGAGGTAAGGAAATGCCCATGCGAACAAAAGAAAATAAATGACTCCATGAGGCGGCATGGAACAGTTAGTCCGGTTCTTTTGCAATCTTGCGCTTGTCAGACCCCGTGCTACCAACACTCGGGCAAATCGGGGGTCCGCGGAGCCCCGGGGGGGGGGGGCTGCCTTCCCAGAGCCCAAGGTGAATTCCTGGTTTGCCGCTGACAAGCCCGGTGACCCAATGAGCTGGTTCAACTCTCTGAACCTTAGTGTCCCCATCTAGGAAAAAAGCTGGGTCGCGGTTCGCTGGCCTGGCGGTGTTGCTCTGACAACCGGAGGAGAGAGGGGGCGCCTGCCGGGACTCAAACCCAGCCGCAGGCAGCCACTGTTTGTCCCCGGGGGTCCCGCAAAGTACCACCCACTGCCGGGCTCATCCGCAGCGGGCAGCGTCCCTCATGGGCCTGGGGGCTGCAGGTCCAGTATCAGGGTGCCGGTCCCCGCCGGTCAGGGTTAGTGACATCTCTGCTGGGCTGCAGAGGCCCCTTCTCGGTGTCCTCGCGCGGGAAGGGGCGGGGGAGCTCTCCGGGGTCCCTTGTACAAGAACACCCAAGCACCTCCCAAAGCTGCCCCCTTCTAATATCCCCCCGGGGGGCCGGGATTTCAACATAGGAATTGGGGGGGGG